>NW_006300047.1:2980588-2987871 GCF_000327345.1 Myotis davidii | reverse complement strand
AGGCCAAGAGACATATGAAAACATGCTCAAAGGCACTAATCATCCGAGAGAGGCAAATCAAAACCACAATGAGGTACCATCTCATACCTGTCAGAATAGCTAACAAATCAACAAATTAACAAGTGCTGGCGAGGATGTGGAGAAAAAGGAACCCTCTTGCACTGCTGGTGGGAATGCAGGCTGGTGCAGCCACTGTGGAAAACAGTATGGAGTTTCCTCAAAAAATTAAAAATGGAACTTCCATTTGACCCAGTAATCCCACTTCTAGGAATATATCCCAAGAAAACAGAAACACCAATTAGAAAGGATATATGCACCCCTATGTTCACAGCAGCACACTTTATAATAGCTAAGATTTGGAAACAGCCTACGTGCCCATCAGCAGATGAGTGGATTAGAAAACTGTGGTACATCTACACAATGGAACACTATGCTGCTGTAAAAAAAGAAGGGATTCTTACCATTTGCAACAGCATAGATGGAACTGGAGAGCATTATGCTAAGCGAAATACGCGCCAGTTGGAAAAATATAAATATCACATGATCTCACTCATTTGTGGAATATAATGAACAACATAAACTGATGAATAAAAATAGAGCCAGAGACATAGAAGCATCAAACAGATATCCAACCTATGAGAGAAGGCGGGGGGTGAGTAAGATGGTAATTTTATGTTATGTGCATTTACCACATTAAAAATTGGACAAAGTGCCCTGGCTGGTTTGGCTCAAAAAAAAAAAAAAAAACCCTCAGCCCTGACCTTGCTGGCCTTGGGACTTGCATTGGTCATTTCCTCTCTCTGTGCCTCAGTTTCCTGTTCTGCATGCTGGAGGAAATAACCCTATCCACTGCGTGACACATAGTAAGCATCTAATATGTGCTTACTCACAGATGTGCACGATCAGATTAGGACCCAGAGAGATGGCATGCCCTGTCTATGAGTGTGGGCCTCGGCCCTGAACCCAGACAGAGCGATTTTGGAAACTGTTCTTAGTCACTGTGCTTCTATAAGGACCATAAGAGAATTCCAGCCACCCCCTTTCATGACATGAGGAAGTCCATTCTGAGCCCATCTGCCAAAGTAAAAGCTCTGCTATTGTGAGGCCTGAGAAGGCACTGAATTACAACGTTGCTCATGCTCAGACTCAGAGCAGACACAGAGCAAATGCAGAGCCCACCAGACCATCTCCCAGCCTGGGATGTGGGCAAGTGAAGTGGGTGGAGATCCCACGCCCACAGGCCTGCCTGAGTCCAGGGCGGGAAGCCATCCTGCTGCCTGGGTTTGTTTATCCTCTCTGCTGCTGTGTGAGGCCCTGCTAAACTTTGCAAATTAAGTCACAACGGGGATCCAGTGGGCTGTGCAACTGGGCCTTGACCCAAAAACCATCCACAGGAGGATGTTCACACGCAACATCTGCTGCATCGGCCCCACGGAAGCCCGAACCATGAGTCAAGTTCGCATCCACAGTGACGACAGCGGGGACCTGGGAGCTGAAGCATGGGTTCTCAGCCTCGGCCTGCCGTCAGCTCTCACGGGGCCCGGCAGGTGGAGAGCAGGTGTCAGCGGCTGTCCCTGAGAGCTGGGACCTAGATCCTGTTCCTTACGTAAGGAGGTAAATTTGGTTCAAGTTTGGTTTCAGACTATATTCATGTCATATTCAGATCATCTGAACACGCTTTCAGGCGTGGCTCTGAGAGATACTGAAGAGGAAAAGACACAGGCAGCAGGAAGAGCTGTGGACCGAAGAAATACAAAGTATGAATGGGCCTCAGAAGAGGGGATCTTATCTCATAGGGTGGGTGAAGTCACAGAAGGCTTTTGGAGAAGGGAATACCTTGAAGGACAAGCAAAACTATAGACACAAGCAAGAGGAGGAAAAGGTAAAAGGACAGGTTAGTCCAAAAAGAGGGAGCAGCTATGCAAATGTGTGGCATTAATAACAAAACAACCAACCACAACAATATTGGCAGCCAACACTGACTGGTGCTTTGCTCTGGTCTTGGCATCGTGCTAAGCATTTGCCACGTACTGCATGTTTAATGCACCTCACAAACGCGTGTGGTCCGCACTATTACTGCCCCCACTGAAGACATGGAGAGGCCTGAGATTAACCTTTAAGAACACTACAGCGGGAGCCAGTGTACGCCGTGGTTAGGAGCTCAGGCCCAGATCCCACAGCTCTGCCCTCGGCCATCCATGTGATCCAGGATAAGGTATTTATTTCTCTGAACCTCGGTTTCCTCATCTATAAAATGGGGATGCAATAAGGACTGAATGAATCATGGTGATGGCTTCATAGATGTACTCATATGTCCACACTTAACCGGTTGTGCAGCGTATTGCATGCCAATTATGCCTCAACAGAGCTACTGCAATTGTAAGATTTTAATAACGAAATACTAATGGCAACAATAATGATAAAATGCTTAGTCCAATGCCCTAGCTCCGTGGTTGGCAAACCGTGGCTCGAGAGCCACATGTGGCTCTTTGGCCCCTTGAGTGTGGCTCCCGTTGTGGCTCGGTGGATAGAGCGTCGGCCTGCGGACTAAAAGGTCCCGGGTTCGATTCCGGTCAAGGGCATGTACCCGGGTTGCAGGCACTTCCCCAGTGGGGGATGTGCAGGAGGCAACCAATCAATGATTCTCATCATTGATGTTTCTCTCTCTCTCCCTCTTCCTTACTCTCTGAAATCAATAAAAAAAAAATATTTAAAAAAATGCTTAGTCCAATGCCTGAAACATCGTTATGAAATGTAAGGTGTTGTTGATTTGTTGTCGTTAGTGGGATGGGGACTCCACCAGCCAAGTGCCCGGAACTGTGCCAAGGAAAGGACAGCCTCATCTAATCCTCATGATCACACCATCAGTCAGTATGATCCCGATTTCACAGAGAAACAAAGTGAGACTCACAGGCCACGCCAGTGGAATGTTCTAGAACAAAATCCTTCTTCAGCCGTGGGCAAACTACGGCCCGCGGGCGGATCCGGCCTCACACAAACACTCCATCCATGCTTTTGTTCCGGCCCTCCGGTCCAGTTTAAGAACCCATTGTGGCCCTCGAGTCAAAAAGTTTGCCCACCCCTGGGCTAGAGAATAAGAGAGAACTTACTAGGTGGTTGGGGAAGGCCTCTGAAGGAGCTGTCCCTGAAGCTGAGACCTGAAGGATGAGAAGGTGCCAATGCAATCATGGTTCAGGCAGAGGGACAGGGAAAGCTCTGGGGTGGGAAAGAGCTTGGTATGTTCTGGAAAGAAGTGACAGAAGTTCACTGTGATTTTTATGTGGTTCCTGTCCGAGAACCCTAGTTCAGGTCCTGACACAGCTGCCTACCGGCTTGTATGAGCTTGAGTAAGTTACCCTCCGAGCTTGCTCTCTGTGCTTGCCGCTGTTCTCAACGAGCAAATGAGGTTGATAATGGAATGTAACTCATGGAACTGTTGTGAAGATTCATCTAGTTAATTCCTGTGAAGTACAGCATATAGTAGGTGCTCAATAAATGTCAGCTCTTGTTTCTGTCACCCCCAGCCTGGTGGCCAGGATTCAGTACCGAGGCGAATGTTCAGGGCTTAGCACTACGGTCTGATTCACTTCTATGAGATCCCCATTGAGTTTCTTGTTGCGGTTCTCACTTACAAGGCAGTCAGGAAATATTTGTTGAATGAGCAAATATAAATGAATGAGTGGGCTTCCTGATTACCGTTAAGCCACTGAAAAGGCAGCATTAGGCTTCCTTAAGATTAGGCTTCCCTTGTAAGCAATGTGATCCCGCCTGGAATTCTGTGTTCCTGGAATATTGCAGAAAGGATAGATGGAGGGGAGGTGGTGATTAGCCACTGTCTCTGCAAACAGCAAGCCATCTGCACCCCGTTACCTAAGCACAGACCTCTGTGGGCGCCCGACTTCAGAGGCCTGAGAGTTGGAAGGGATTCCGAGCTTGGATCCCTCAGGCGAGGCTATTCTTGGAAGCTGAGCACCGCCTGCCACAGGGAGATGAGTCATGCAGAGGGTGAAGGCTTGATGGATTTCTCCGAGGCAGCAGCTATTTATCAGGGTGGATCTGTGCACCACACCAGGACACAAAGGGCGGGTGGGTTCGGATCTGATGCTACTGAAAACAGTGCCATCCCCACCTGCTTCCTGGCAATGTATCCAGAGGAGAACGCCGGGGACCCTCTCACCCTGCAAATGCCCGCCTCGAGGAGGCCAAATGCTGTTCTTTGACATACCATCCCCCTTTATATATGAACTACCCTCCGAAGAGCTGGCGAGGTTATTCCAGCCACATCTCCACCCTCCACGCTCAGGTAGCCCATTCATCAATTCCTGGCTTGTGCGCTCTGTCCCCAGGAACGTCTTTACCGCCCCGTGAGACGCCGAGATCTTGGAAGGTCTTGTGTTGCAGGGTTCACCATTGCACATAAAACTCTTGAGTTGTGCCTGAATGCAGAATAGCAGGGGTCTTATTTCATTTTGTCTTTACAAAGTCTCAACTGTGGAAGGAGTGGCATGCCACAAACAGCTTAAATGCCAATAACACAGACAGCCATCGTGGGGGATTTCCTGAGACTTCACCTGCTATGTCCTGGGTTCAGTGTGAGGCTTCTGCACCCGCTGCTGAGTCTTCGCGTGCTTATTGCAAAGGACGGCGAGCTGGGACCGAGTGGGGGCTGCTGCATAGGATTTGGGAGCCTGGCTAATTCCACTTATCTGGCTGCCTTTGTTCTTCCCAAACTGCCTGGCAGCGTTTCTCTGAAGTCGGCCTCAGCTCGCAGTTCTGAAGTGCGGCTCCTCACATATGTTCGCAAAAAGTTGCTCGGAGGGAAGGCAGCTTAATTAAAAACCACATTCAATCAAACTGTCATTTTGTTTATGAAAAGGTGTCGAGTAGCTGGAAATGGCAGGAACAAGCACTGAAGATTAATGCTTGAAATCTGTTCTGATTAAAAGTACGATTGAGGCATGAAGACAGCAGCTCAGTGAACTGGGTGGCCCCTAAGACCAAGATTCTGCCGTTTTCAAATAGAACCGGGTGAGATTTTAAGTAGAAATAGAACTTCTCCATGCCTAGAGGTTTTCCCTACCTTCATGACGACACAATCTAGCTGCAACTCGTTGTTTTTAAAGGGACTCTCTCCCCACACCTGCCTGCTTCTTCACTGGCAGGTGCCCCAAGGTGATGTGCACTGGCTCTGGGGCCACTAGATCTGTGGTCATACAATATTAACCTGAGTAGGGACCTCAGAGGTCTCCTGGCCCTATGCCTTCCTTTTTCAGAGAGGGAAGCTGAAACCTGTGAATAGAAAATAGCAAATACAACGGCACCCAATAGAAAAGAACCCAGAGTGAGGTGGCCTAAGGTTAGCTTCACTTCCAGAACTCATCAACTCCCAGAACCCTTCTTTTCCCATGGGGTTACAAAGTCAGTGGTCTATTTCATCCAGCAGAACTCAGTCCTAACAAAGCTTCCTAGAGACAGGTGACTCTCACCTGCTCTGCAAACAAGAGCTGCCTAGTCTGCATCCAATGGTTCTATTTCACCCACACTTGAGACCTCCAAAATGTTGGGTGGTCATGCTCCACCTCCCCTTACCATGGAATTATGAGAGGGCTTTGGAAAACAGCTGTTCTCCAAGCCATACGCTTCATCCAAAAATCAGGAAGAACAGGAAAGAGTCTCTCTCAGATCTGGGTTACAAGCTGGGGCAGACCGAATTCTAAGATGACCACCAATGATGCATGCCCTCGAATGATCTCCTCCCCTTGAGCATGGGTAGAACCTGTGAATATGATGATATCACTACTGTGATTATGCTATGTCATACAATAAAGATAGAGAGATTTGCAGATGTTATTAATGGCCCTAATCAGTTGAGTTAGACCTGTGGTTGGCAAACTGCGGCTCGCGAGCCACATGCGGCTCTTTGGCCCCTTGAGTGTGGCTCTTCCACAAAATACTACGTGCAGACGCGCACGTTTAGTGCAATTGAAACGTCATGGCCCATGCGCAGAAGTCGGTTTTCGGCCTGGGCAAGTCTATTTTGAAGAAGTACTGTTGATATTTGGCTCTATTAACTAATGAGTTTGCCGATCACTGAGTTAGACAACAGTGAGACTAGCCTAGGTGGGCCTGGCTTCATCAGGTGAATGCTTTCAAGGGCACTTAGACTTTTCCTGTGCTCAGGGACTGGAAGAAACAGGAGTCTCTTCCCTGTCGGTTTTCGGCCTGGGCAAGTCTATTTTGAAGAAGTACTGTTGATATTTGGCTCTATTAACTAATGAGTTTGCCGATCACTGAGTTAGACAACAGTGAGACTAGCCTAGGTGGGCCTGGCTTCATCAGGTGAATGCTTTCAAGGGCACTTAGACTTTTCCTGTGCTCAGGGACTGGAAGAAACAGGAGTCTCTTCCCTTCTCTCTCTCTTCCCTTCCCTTCCCTTCCCTTCCCTTCCCTTCCCTTCCCTTCCTTTCCCTTCCCTTCCCTCCAATGTTTTTCTCTATCACATTGATACCTCTCTCTCTCTCTCTCTCTCTCTCTCTCTCTCTCTCTCTCTCTCTCTCCAATGCTGGTTCTGAACAGGAATGCTTTGTGAGTTCTACAGCTGCCAGGAAATGAATTCTAAGCACCACCACATGAGCTTGGAAAAGCACCTGAGACCCAGATGAGACCCTAGTCCCAGCTGACAACTGGAGTGCAGCCTTGTGAGACCCTGAGCAGAGAATCCAGCTAAGCCATTACCGGACTCTTAACTCACAAAATCTGTGAAACAATAAATAGGTGTCAGCCACTAAGTTTGGGGTAATTCATTACGCAGCAATAAATAGCTAATACACCGGCCCAGAGCCAACAATTCCTAAAGAGGTCAAGGTGGGAATGATGTCACTGGTACCAAAATGAGGAAGTAGCGCTAGGCATTCCCCTGTGGGCCTCCTTTAGTAATAATAAACCAGAAAAGACTTCAAAACCTAGCTGGCCCATTTCCTTTACCTGCCACTATCTTTTAAAAAAACAAAACAAAACACTGACGGCCAACATGGGGACACTCGGCGGACTTGATCACAGCTTGGTTAGGAAAGCTTCCTCTAAGAGTTAAGGAAAAGAGGACTCTTAGCACCAGAGAAACAAGTTTCTCTTTGAGAAAAATAAAATGTTTTCAAAAGAAACATCTGAGTCTCAAACCTAAAAAAACAACTTCAGCCAAGAAGAAACTCCCACCATTTGGCATTTGCAGAAGCTAGAAGAGAGAAGATGCAGAAGGGAGCTGTTCTGGTGTGCAAATCTCTTGA
>NW_006300047.1:2961082-2980106 GCF_000327345.1 Myotis davidii | reverse complement strand
AGAAAGGCCTCCACACCCCCCCCTGCCCCCCTTCCCCCCGCCTCTGCACCCTCATCTCTCACTGCTCCCAGTCTGCTCTCAGTCCGGCAGACACACCAAACTCGCCCCACAGCTGCTCCTGCTACACGCCCTTCTCCGCTGAGTCCCCTCCTGGGATCTGTCGCTGGGAGAAGAGCCTTCCTAGAGCCTCCCACCAAGGTCATTAGACCTCATTTAGGATCCCTATTTTTAGGAAACAAGGAAAAAGGAGATATGACAAATATGCCTCCTGAGAAGAATATTTCAATGTCCTGGCAAAAGAAGCTCATTTCGGGATTGGATGTTGTGTGCGTGCCTCACAAGACAACGTCTTCATCTTCGCAGATGTCACCTCCTCCGGGGAGGTTTACATAATCTCCACTCATTAGGAATTAATCTCTCCCTCATCTGACTTTTCAGGAGTCTGCCTTGAATCTTGCAGGCACTTTTCTCCCAAGCCTTCATCACCAGCTGAGGCATTATACATTTACGTGTTTATTTTCTGCCTCCATCCTCTGAAACGTAAGCGCCTCAGGGGCAAGGACTTGGATTTGGCTCCGTGCTCTGTCTCTAGGACCTGCGTCAGAACTCGGCATGTAGGGGACACTCGATGAATATGTTGCACAAATGATAGGAGGAGGAGGAGCCGGTGCCTTGCTAGTGCTTCCAATGCACCGGGAACTTCTAGTGCTGCATGTACATTAGCTCATTTAATCTATGCAACAGCTTTGTGAGCTGGGCTCTGCTGACAGCCCCGAGGCAGAAGCTGAGTCAGGGAGCATTGGGGTCACCAGCGCTCTCACACAGCCAATGAGTTAGAGAGTAAGGCCAGATATTCTAAGTACCTTTTTGTGCAAATCCCCAGCTTTCCTTCATAACATCCAAACAACGAATTGCAATGTCGCTGGTCCCTAGCTGGAGTTTTTCACAATCAGCAAACCAAAGCCACCATTCTCACAGTGACACTGCCATCTGTTTCTGGGCCACGAGAGCGTTCAATACACATTGATGGTGGCTTTGGAGGAGCAATGATTCTGAAAGAAACCATCCCTTCCTGAGCCTTCTGAATCCTCTCCTTCCCCCAGGAGGGTAGGCAAAGCTGCAAACATGAAGACATCTGTGGCAAAACCAGCAGCTTCCTGGCCAGACTGAACTGCAAGTGAGCAAATCCCACCATCTTTGCTGGCTCTGAAGCAGCTGCAAAGTCTGATGGGTCCCCAGGAAGAGCTACACCATACAAAGGGGCGGAGCAGCTCAGAAGAGGAGGGAAGCAGAGAAAAAAATCTGGCTCCATACCTACCTGGGACAATCTGTTTGCTCAACAGCAGAGAGGACTGTGTACCAAGACCAGGCAGGCAATGCGTGGGCATATGCCACTCCTGGGTTAATCCGCGGACCGCGGGGAAAAGCAGGCAGCGCTGAGCTCTAAAAATACCCAGCACATTCCCACCATGGCAGGAATGGTAAGCTCTTAGCAAACAGGAATCCTGCCAAACAAATGCCTAGCTGGGCACTCCAGAATGAGTCCCAGGGCCGGAGATTGAAAACATGGACTCCAGCTAGGGAAGTGGCTTTCTCTTGAGCATTATCACAGATTGATGAAGCTTTAAGAGCCTGGTGTGTTTGGACTGTCCTGAGCTGGAGTGGGGAGAAGAGGAGAGAAGGAGCCTGCTGCTGCTATCCAGGGAAGCCAGTCTAATGCAGTGGTTACAGCCACAGGCTCTGGAGTCAGACTGAGTCCACTTTACTCTCAATCCTAGATCCATCACATAATAATCATGCAGCACTGGGGCAGAGAGGGGGGTCATTTCTCAGTTTCCTCATCTGTAAAGAGGGAACAATAATAATAATCACCACCATCTACCTCACTGATTTTTGTAAGAATTGTAATAGATTACATTCTTTCTGAAATATTCACCGCCCCTCTCTGCCGGACCCCTCCACAGTGGGCAGCTGGAGTCCCCTCTGATGTCGGGCTCAGAGCCAGTGGAGTGTGAGTGGAAGCCAGGTGTGCCACTTCCAAGATGAACTGTTATGGCTCATCTCATGTCTTCATGTTATTCTCTTTGCTCTGTGCGTAGCGATGACCCTGATAGGGCTTCTCTTTTAAACTGAGTTCTGACTCTAAAACATGAAGCAGAGCCACAAACTAACCTAACATAAGCGGAGAGGAAGAAATGAACCTTTGATTTGTAATCCATGTAGATTTTGGAGTTGTTTGTTACTGCAGCATAAATAAGCTTAAACAGACTGATACAAAGATTCAATGAGGTAATCTATATAATACACTAAACACATACTGACATTTTCTAGGCACTTGATAAAGTTTACTTACTATTACTGATATCAACATCATCATCAATGGTCTCACCATATTGTTCTGTGTGTGAGGGGAAGTTTTGTGTGTGTGCGTGTGGGTGTGTGGGGGGGGTGGGTGTTTTTTGTTTTGTTTGTTTGTTTTTGCTTCCTGGCATCAAACCCACAACCTGGGTATGTGTCCTGACTGGGAATTGAACCCACAACTTTCTGGTTACAGGATGATGCTCCAACCAACTGAGCCATGGCCAGGGCTGGTCTCACCCTTTTGGAGAGAGCACATACCTCACTAAGAAACTAATAAAAGCTTTGGAGCCTCTCCCTTGAGAAATTGCATACAGACACAATTATACATCCACCTACAGGTGGCTCAGACATCCCAGGCTCAGAGCCCCTGGTATAGAGTCCAGGTTGGGAGTTCATCTTATCATCTTGAGACAGATTCCCTAAATATCAGCATGGAAATTGCCCCCATTGACTCTCTGAGGTCATGTCAAGTACCTGTGTACACAGACTAGGAGAAAATATTTCCAAATCATATATACGATAAAGAACTTGTAGCAATAATAAATAAAGAGCTCTTACAACTCTATCATAAGAAAACAGACAACTTGAAAGATTTAATAGGTATCTCACCAAAGATGACCTACACATGGCTAATAAACACATGGCAAGATGCTCACATTATTAGTCATTAGGGAAATGAGTTTTAAAACAATGAGATACCACTTACATAGTCACTAGAAAGATTTAACAAAGAAGACAAGTATTGGCAAAAATATGGAAAAACTGAAATGCTCATACACTGCTGAAATGTTGCAGCCACTTTGGAAAACAATTAGGCAATTTCAACTAAGGTATCTACCCAAGAGAAACTAAAACATACATGCACACAAATGCTTGTACATGAATGTTTATCAAGTATTATTTATAATAGAAAAAAAAGTAGAAGCAACCCAAATACCCATCAGCTTGTGAACGTACAAGCAAAATGTTCAGTGTCCATACAATAGAATATTATTTGGCAGTAGAAACATATGAACTGGTGACACCTGATACAACATGGGTTAATCTCAAAAACATTATGCGAGGTTAAAGAAGACAACTACATATCATATGGCTCCATTTGTGTGAAGTGTCCAGAGCAGGCAAATCTATATGCAGACAGCCAAAACCGGTTTGGCTCAGTGGATAGAGCGTCGGCTTGCGTACTGAAAGGTCCCAGGTTCGATTCTGGTCAAGGGCATGTACCTGGGTTGTGGGCACATCCCCAGTAGGAGATGTGAGGGAGGCAGCTAATCGATGTTTCTCTCTCATCGATGTTTCTAACTCTCTATCTCTCTCCCTTCCTCTCTGTAAAAAATCAATAAAATATATTTTAAAAAAATAAAAGTAAAATCTATATGCAGACAAAGCAGGTCAGTAGTTGCCGGGGACTGGGCGTGGAAGCAATGATTGACTGCACACAGGCTGGAGGGGATTTTGCAGGGGTGATGAATACGTTCTAAAACTGCCTTGTGATTGCTGCAAAAAAGTCTGTAAATTTATGAGAGAAAAAAACCACTGAATTTACAATGAGTAAATTTTATGATTTGTAAATTAGACCTCAAGAAAGCCGTAAAAATAGAGAAAGTAATTAAGCCCCCACTAGCCCTCGCGATAGTCTCGTCAACGGTGTGGCTTGCTGTACCGCCAACTTCGTCCTTTCTGCAAGAGGTAGGAGAGGTTAGTCAGAGGAGGGACAGGTTCTAACCTCTTTCTCTCCAAATAATCCTGCCCAAACAATGTTGAGGAAGCATTAAAAAAGTGACACAAACAGCACAATCGTGTCAGCACAAGAGTTACTCGCATATATTTTTAATCTCTTCAGTTCTAGAAAGGGCATCTTGTTCCAGTCCAGAGAAAATCAGTCTTTACGCTGAATAATAAACGAGCATTTCAGCAGAAGGCACTGTCAGGTGAGATCTGTCTGAGTTAGCAGGTAGACCGCAGGGGCAGCAACGCCTCCAGTCTCTCCAGGGTGACCAGGAGGCCCTGGATGGAGATGGTCGTGTCTTCAAGAGATTGATAAGTCCCCTCTTCTCAAGAATGTCTGGACACAAGGAACTCTCCTTTGTCTGATAAAATAACTTCTCAGCTCCAAAGGGACTACTAGAAATGGGCAGTTTTTTCTCTCAAAGATTTGGCCTTTAATAATAACTCTTAGTAACTGCCTACCACGTGCCAGGCACTGTTCCAACCACTTGATATATATTAACTAATTTAATGCTCATCACAACCCTCTGAGGTCAGTTCTATTTTATTCCCTTTTTACAGATGAGGAAACTAGAACACAGAGAGGTCAAGTGACTTGCCCATGATCCCACAGCAAGTTAGTATAATGGAGCTAAGATCCAAATCAGGCAGATAATTCTAGAGTCACTTCTCTTAGGCCTCCACCTCTTATTCTCAGTAGATCTCAAGGACTGAGAAATATGTAAGTAATTTTTAATGCCTCCTCTCACCCTGCAAAGACCTCAAGAGGAAGAAAACAAATGGAGCTATGAGTTACAGTGTCTTCCCACGGCAGCCTGTGGTCCCAACTGTAAATGTATCCTTTTTTCTTGCCTGGTCTTAAGAAGGATCAACTACCAGAGGCGTGTGGGGGCTGTCTGTCCTGTTTCTCAGCAGGTTTCCCATCTACTGGACCTCTGTGTCCCGCCCTGTGTGGTGGGAGAGGCCCGTGCATCCAGCTAAAATTCAGCATCATGCTTCCATTGGCCACATGGTGCTGGCACCCGAACCCCAGTGCCTGCATTAAATCAGATGGCATCAGCTGGCTTTATATTTAAGACCTACAGTCTCTGGCTATTGTAGGGGATTCCCTAGCAGCCAAAATAAAGGGGTGAATCCTTTTTTGGTAGATTGAATTTTCAGCCTAATTCTTAACTCCTTATTGCATCCTTGTCATGTGATTCTGTGGTCCCTTTTACTAAGGGAGCGAGGAAGGTGTATATCCCACCTTCTTTACTTCAGGTTTGGTCACATGACTTAGTCTAGTCCATAGAGGGAGGCAGAAGTGGCAGTGTGCCAGTTCTGAGACGAGCCCTTAAGAGACTTTGCGTGGTTCTGCCTGTTCACTGAAATCCCAATTATTATCACAAGAGGAATTTTTTCCCAGACAGCCAGTGACTTTTCCGCCTCAGTCACAGCACAAACACATCAGCGCAGCCCTGAGTTGGAAGCTCATGGAGGACCTAAGCCCAGCCATACCCATAGCTGGGAGCACCAAGGGCTTGCCCAGCCAAGATCAGCCCACACCCCTCAACCCACAGGTGTGTGAGTGATGATAGGTAATTATTGCTGTCAGTCACTGACTTCCAGCGTGGTCTGCTATGCAGCCATAGTTAAGCAATATGCTTTGTTACACTGTGGCTTTCACTTGTGGGGCCCAAGACTCCAGGGAAGGGATGGTCCTGGGGAGCTCTGACCAAGACATCATCATACAGCTCATGTAGTTTGGTTTGTCTCTTTTTAGAAATGAGAAATGTGGCCCAGAGGTAAGAGCATATGTGTCACCCAGTGAGCAAATGCCGAGGAAAAGCCATATGAGCACATAGCGGGGAGGCAGCCATGGCAAGCCAGGAAGGAAGCTCTCACCAGAACCCAACCATACTGGCACCCTGGTCCCAGACTTCCAGCCTCCACAACTCTAAAAAAAATACATCGGTGGTTTAAGCCACCCAATCTATGGGATTTTGTCATGGCAGCTCAAACTCACTAAGACAGGAACAGTCAAAACAAACAACCACAAGAGACAGTTTGAAAAGGTGATGCTTAGCCATCTATGGGACAATCTAAACATAGATATAAATAACATAGATATAGCCCACTGAAAAAAATGAAGAGTTGTGAGTTCATACTGATATAAGCAAATAAAGGAAGATAAGGAATGATGGAGTCAGAAAACTTCAGTGGATCCTAAAGCTACTGAGCAAAACCAGGAAGAGGAGCAGGAAATTTACAGTCTCAGCACATCTCCCTACAAGTTACTTCATGACAAAATGAAGATCACCGGTATCAGGACCAAGAGATACCCTGTGCCTCCCCATGTGAGCAATGAGAAGAATAGTTGTCACTGAAGTAACATTCCTGCCAAAAATGTGTGAAGGAAATGGGGCAACATGTAAACAATTGGTGCATCTGGGTAAAGGGTATATAGGAGTTCTTTTTACTATTCTTTCAACTTTTCTACACTTGATTTACATAAAAACATCACTTTTTAAAATATATGGGTCCAGGTTCCATCCCAGAATAAAATCAGATTCGCTGGTTTTATTCATTTCAGCTGTTCAAGCTCCAACGCTCTTTCTGGATTGAGAACTCCTAGGGGCCTCAGAGGATTATTAGACTCTGACGTTCTCTGGACTGGCACACATCAAAGGTGAATGGTGTGTGGCTCACCATCCAGGCCCCAACCAGCAGCAGCAGCAGCGCCTGGGAACTTGTGAGAAATGGACATCCTTGGGCCCCACCCAGACCTAGTGAATCAGATGCTCTGGAGGCAGGAGCGATCTGTACTTGAACAAGCATGCTCGAGTGGGCCATTCTGCCCACTAAACTTGGGGAATCAATTATAACTGCACCTCAATTATTTTGATGGTGGCTAATAGTGTTCCTCTTTTCCTTTTTAATTTATTTTAATGGTGGTAAAGAACATATAACATAAAATTTACTATCTTAACCGTTTTTGAAATGTGCGGTTCTGTAGGGTTAAGTGTATTGGCATTGTTGTGCAACAGATCTCCATTTTCATCTTGCAAAACTGAAACTCTGTACCCAATAAACAGCACCTCCCCATCTCCCCCTCTCTGCAGCTCTGACAACCACCACTCTACTCTCTGTTTCTATGAAGTTGACAACGTTAGATAATTCATATAAGTGGAATCATAGAGTACTTGCCTTTTTGTGACTAGATTCTTTTACTTAAACATACTGGCCTATGTATAGCATATAACAGGGTTTCCTGCCCTTTTTTAAGGCTAGATAATATCCCATTGTCTATGTATACTACATTGTGTTTATCATTCATCCATGATGGATACTTGGATTGCTTCCGCCTCTTGGCTACTGTGAATAATGC
Organism: Myotis davidii; assembly: GCF_000327345.1. Lineage (NCBI taxonomy): Eukaryota > Metazoa > Chordata > Mammalia > Chiroptera > Vespertilionidae > Myotis > Myotis davidii. The sequence continues at coordinate 2,972,650 of NW_006300047.1, read as the reverse complement.
TGCCATGATCGTGGGTGTGCAATCTCAATGTTCATATGCACATGAACCACCTATGAATAGTGTTAACATACAGGGGGATCTTGGGTGGGAGCCTCCCAGATTCTGCATCTCTGACAAGCTCCCAGTTATGCTGATGCTGCTGGTCTGCAGACCACACGTGGAATAGCAAAGATCTGGACCCAATAAGAGGAGATAAAGGAACTCAGAAAAGTTTTAAGACTTCACATCACCTTCCCCAAATGTCCCCCAGAGAAGAAAGTCCAGGTATAACAGTGAAATCATGGGTTTTATCTCCACTATTTCAACCCATGCCAGGCACCCTCCTACCCATGGCAGACACCCCACCTCTTTTACTTCTCCTTCTGGTCCCCATCCATGCACTGTCCTGCTACAACCACCATTAACACCTTGAAACTGACCAGTCTCATACATCACACTCACGCCAGGTCCCCTGAACCTGCCCAGGAAACAAAGACTCAGTCTACAGAATGAACCAATTCAGGGTTGTCTACTGGAAAAGGCTAGAACCCTTTCCCCAGCATGAGGCTGTTCTACTGGTGGTAATTTTTAGGTGGTACAGGGATAAAGAAGTAACACTGAGTCACAAGGTGAGCAAGCTGCTCACATTCAAGTCTGTTTCAACCCTTCTGAAAACATCAAGGGAAAGGTCCCAAAAACCCCTACAACACTTGCTAATCTCTCGTTTTAAAAGCGATCAGGCCTGGGGCTCAGTGCCTTAGGCAGGCAGCAGTCTCCAACCAGAAATGAAAAGACTGTTGGGTCTTCAAGTTGAATTTATTTTTGCACTTACTTTCTATTTCTGGGAAGTGATACTGGTTTTCCACTTAGGGCTGTGATGCTAAGTTGCTCTTTTAAAAGTAGTTGTACTCAAATTTGAAAGTGGCTGCTTTAAAGCACCCATTAAACAAATTATCTCAGAGATATCTGAAATTGGAAATCTGAGAGGAGGAGGTCCCGGGCCTCTTCCCTGCGAAATCTTCCCACCACACATATCATCTTGGCATCCTTCTGTGATTGGACAAAAGAGTGGATGTTCTTTCCCCGTTGCTAGTGGGAGTGGGGTCCTTGGGATACTGCTGTAATAAGCATTTGTGGAGGCCCCCATAGGAGAATGAGATGTGGTAGAAAGCTTTATCTTCATGGAATTACATCCCTCGGTTTGCAAAGTCCCATTTCCCATAATCCAGTCCTGAAAGATGTGCTGCTGGGGATTCGGTCGAGCTAGGAGCAAAGCCAGCACCCAAAGTTTCTGTTCCTTGGTGGAGCTGGGTCCGGTGCAGCATCAAGCTAGTTGCAGTTCATTAGACCATTGTGTACAGGATCCACATGGCTGTGGGCCCTGTGGGCGAATGCAGGGGAGCCAAGAGAGTTGGCCCCTTCAACAAGAGTCCCAAGAGAAACAACAGGGCAAGAGCACAAGAAATCCTTTGTCTGGGAGATTTAAATATCTTAAATCTTCCTGCACTTGCAGTGGCCACGCCTACTCTGGCCAGTGACCCGTTCCCAGGTGTGACTGACAGACAAGTACCTTTCCTATTTCACCCAGGTTAATTGCAAGGGTATCACTTCCATTAAATGAGCTAGGAGGCTTCAGGGAAGAAACAGAGCCTCCAGCCAGGTTGGACCACCAGTTCCTTAGAGGGACTAGCAAACCTACTTGCCCTTTCTTCTGGTCCCTGAAACCCAGAGGCTAAAAAGAGGCCCTGTCAAAGTCTGCCACCGTGGGAAAATCCTGGGTTCTACCAGACCCAGAGCTGGGCAGCTGTGGGGACAGGAGGTCCCCACTTACCCAGCGGGAGCCTTCCTGCACTTGCTTTCTTAAACTCCCCCATCTACAAGAATTTGGACCAAAGCAAAGCAGTTCTCCTATCTTGTGCATCTGACCAAAGATCTCCAATTTGACCTTAAAGACTTAGAAAGGGCATCATTATGGATAACTGCAAAACCATTGTGAAAATCGACGACCTATTTTGAGATGACTCCACACAGTCAGTAGAAAAGATACTCTAAAGCTTTTGGTGTTTTCATTCCAATAAGAACTTCTTTTAATGCTGCGAGCAACTCTACAATTTTAAAAGACACATTATCCGTAATTAAATGCAAATCACCAGCGCTCCAAATGCAGCGCAGGGCCCGGTCTCCGGGAGTGCCTGGATTCAGCACCAGCGGAAACAAATTACTCGGGGAAGAAAATAGGACGCAATCCTGCCTCCTTCCCTCCACAGCAAACCAATGCTCTCCTGGATCAAAGAAAATGTGGACGTAGGTGCTCTTTCACGAGGCTGGTACCCTCTGGAGCTGTTTTCTTCCAAAAGTAGGACAGGTCAGAAGAGATCTGTTCATACTCTGTTACCTGGTCCTTCGGTTGCTAAGGTTCTGATTCCCTGTCTTGTTTACTGGGGCCAAGAGACAGGACTGCCTTCACAGGTTGGATTCCAATGCTCCTGCTTCCGGAATGCCACTGGGACTCTCTGTCACCGCCAGTTAGAAGGAACTCTGCTCCCCCCTGGCAGTGAAGTCAGACGCTCTGGGTTCAAACACCAGCCCTGGAACATAGGTCCTTTCAACATGGTTCTTGAGCATCTGCCACGGGCAAGGCACTATGCTAGGTGCTGGAAATACAAAAGTGAAGACAAACGGGTAGTTCTCTACCCTCATGGAGCCTGGAGTGCAGGGAGACAGGAGGTCATCAAATAATCACAAACGTAAATGGAACATTACAAATGGCAGTGAGAGCTATTTACGCACATGAACATAATTTTCTAGTCAAGGAGTGATAGTGGAAGGAACAGCAGGTGCAAAGGGCCTGTGGTAGAAAGAAGCAGCGGAACATGAGGGGAACGGCAAGAAGGCCAATATGACTTGTGCAGAGAGCTAGGGACAGGTGAGAATTGCAGCTGGGGATGTGGCCGAGGTCATCCAGGCAGCACCTTGAAGACCACTGCGACACTTTTAGTGCAATCACCACAGCAAAGGAAGTCATCAAAGGGGTTTAAGCAGGGAGTGGCATGATTAGGTTTGCATTTGAAAGGATCTCACTGGCTTAAGAGTGATGGAGGACATGGAGAGAAGGATTTCTACTGGTTGTGCGATGTTGGTCAAGTCAGTTCTCCTCCCTGAACCTCCATTTCTTCATCTGTAAAATAGGATAATAGTGTTCACACCCCCTGGAAAAACCTGGTCCCTCGTGAGGATTCGAGAGATGATAGTCGTTATTATAATGATGATCTTCTCTGCACCTCTCCTAAGACCCTAGTCCATTTACACTTTTATAAATGGTCACTTGTTCACATTTCTCATTTCATCCGAGAGGTTTTATATTCTATGAAGGCACAGTCCTTGCTGGATTCACTGTATCTCAAGTTAGGTTGCCCACCAGGGTAACTAGCATCCAGAAAGTGTAAATACATATTTATGAAGGAAACTGGCTTGAATGGTGCAGATGGTGGCATTCGGCCAGTCTCCCTAATCATTGGAGTTTATCCATCATAGACGTGCTGGTCTCCAGGGAGAGCTTCCACGCAAACACCACTCGCATCTGCCACGAAGAAAGAACAGGTCGTTCGGCCACAAGGAGCACAATTCACAGATGGCCTCCAACTACAGCGCCTTCAGGATCCGTTTCAGCTTCAAAGTTGAAGCCATGCTCTTCCCTGTAGTCCTAGGCCAGCAATTGAGCGTGGTGGGCACTGGGGTCTGGCCACTCTACCCAGTGTGGGATTCCTCTAATGAGCAATCTCTGTCCCGGAGTTTTCTGTTGAGTTGGCAGAGACTGTCAGATCTCCATCACGGTCTGAGGCTCTCCCTTGCCTCATTTTATTTTTCACAGGCATGTATACCCCTGCCTCCCCCTCCTAATAAATCTCTTGCACTCACTCCTGACTCCAACTCAACATCTGCTTCCTAAAGGATCTGACAAGCATACCTTGGGAAGAAGAGAAACCAAGAGCTGCAACATGAAGAAACATCGAAAAGAACTAGGTAAGTTAAGTAACGCAGAACTGTCTGCTGTGTCAAAGGATTAAAAACTCCAAGAGTTAGCCCTAACTGGTTTGGCTCAGTGGATAGAGCGTCGGCCTGAGGATTGAAGGGTCCCAGGTTCGATTCTGGTCAAGGGCATGTACCTTGATTGCGGGCACATCCCCAGTAGGGGGCGTCCAGGAGGCAGCTAATTGATGTTTTCCTCTCATCGATGTTTCTAATTCTCTATCCCTCTCCCTTCCTCTCTGGAAAAATCAATAAAATATATTTTAAAAAAAAAACTCCAAGAGTTATAAAAGAGTATGCACTAATTAATTAAATTGGCTTACCTTGCCAGAAGCTTTCTGAATAATAGCAGATGTTGGGGTTCCAAGAAAGATTGCTCCTTGGTTTTGGCCAGAATCCCAGGAGTCATTTAGGGCTGTGATTTAGCCAGTTCTTCTCCCCTTTCTGGCCAACACCTCTCAATCCAGTATTTGGGATACTAATTATAACCCTGGGACCAGAGCCTAATCTCCCAACAAGGCAGACCGGGGTTGTCCATCAACTTTATCTCTCCCTGGCTTGAAAATCAGTGTGGGTATCAGACTAAAAGAAATCAGGTGGAAATAAGAAAAAAAAAAAAAAAACATAAAATACCCCGGTTCCTGATAGAACTTTCAAATCTGCTGGAGAGACAGCACCACTCGAAGAGTGAACTGTTGTTGCCATAATTTGGGGGCTAGTTGAGCAGTTTTGGGGAAATCTACTCAAAGTTTAATCAAGTCTCAATTTCCAGGACATCAAGCCACCTCATAAAGGCAAAGGTGACAGGCAAAACTGACAACACGGTGGTAATCTTAAAGATGATAATAATAGCAACTGGTATTTATGAAGCAACCAGTGCGTTTCCGGAACTGGGTGAGGTATTTTCATGTAATTAACTCATCTAGTCATCACAAGAACGCACTGACGTTGGTGATATTATTATGCCTTTTTGAATGAGGACACAAAGGCTCAGAGAGGTTAAGTAACTTGTTTGAGGTCACTGAGCTAGTAAGTGGCGGAGCCAGGATTCAAACTTAGGTCTCGCCAGAATCAGAGACCAATGTATCATCCTTCCTCCATAATCCTAGAGCACTGTTTCCTTGGATCACACATCCTGGAGATAATCACCCACCCACAGGCACGCAGTGACTGCACTTCAGTTGCTACATCACTGAACAAGCAGTTATGGTCTACTCTGAGCCACATCCTGTGCTCGGCACTGAAAGAAAGGAATGGATGACCCTTGACATCAAGAAGCTCACAGACGGCCGAAACCGGTTTGGCTCAGTGGATGGAGCGTCGGCCTGCGGACTGAAGGGTCCCAGGTTCGATTCCGGTCAAGGGCATGTACCTGGGTTGCGGGCACATCCCCAGTGGGAGATGTGCAGGAGGCAGCTGATCGATGTTTCTCTCTCATCGATGTTTCTAACTCTCTATTTCTCTCCCTTCCTCTCTTTAAAAAATCAATAAAATATATTAAAAAAAAAAAAAAAAAAAAAAAAAGAAGCTCACAGACGGCTGAGCAATTTCTCTTAAGTTCTCTCATGGGGGACCTCGCCTGAACTCTGAGGAAGTAGATACCATCAGAGGCAATAGCTACATTTTTTTCAAGGATAAAGCAACTGAAGATGGGAGAATGGAGACTTATCCGAAGACGTACATCTAGCCATATCAAAGCTGAAACTCAGACCAGGAAGCCAAAATACCACAGCCTCTGAATCATCCCTGCTGGAAACGGTGCACTCGGGGCGGAGGGAAGGCTCTCCCTGCGTAAGTCAGGATCAGTTTGCAGACATTTTGAGGAGCAGAAAATGCATGTCTCTGAAGGGCAGTGATCAATCATCCAGCATCTTAAGTGAGACCAGAATAGATACAAAGAGAATCATAACCATACACAATTCTAACAGTCAAGGATATTAACTCGCCTCCAGAATATTTCTTCTTGAAACTGGGGGGGGAGGGAGCAGGGGTATGAGGAAATATTAGTTTAGGCAGCTGAAGCAATACCTATCTATATGATGGGTCTATTGCCAGAAGTCCTAATAACCTCACAGAATCTGAAGGACAAAGTTCACACATATCCAAGTCAAGCCAGAGCAAGAATTCTGCAACATATGACATCTTTAAAACTTTATTTATTCCTTTGAAAACTTTATTAATTCCTTTATTAGGCAGAAGCAAAGGAATCCCCCTCTCCCTCTGGAATGAAGCAAAAAATATAAACTGTAGTTCTTTAAATATAAACCAGTTTGAAGAAATCATTAAATTCATTCATTTCATTCATTCGTTCATTTGTTCATTCACGTCACAGATCTATGGTGGTTCTAAAACTGTGGCCTGCGAGAAGAGCTGGGCATATATAATGCTACATAAACTCAATCCTTACTCTTTACTGAGCACCCTCAAGGTTCAATCTGTGGCCCTCTTTCCTTCCCACCCTTCCTGCTCTCCCAGGGTGATCTCTATCTCTAAGGCTAATGCTTCCCAAATGCTTACCTGCCCCACACAGCTCTAGATGGCTTCCTAGACATTTCCATCGAGATGACCTGCAGCCTCCTCTAACCCAACTTGTTCAAAAAAAACATCATTTTCCTCTCTTCAAAGTAAACCCCTCTTCAGTTCTTGGCACTACCATCCTTCCAGATGCCCGAACTAAAACTCTGGGATTCTTGCGTCTTTCCTTTCCCTCGTACCCCATGCCCAGTCACTCTACCTCCTGTATACTATTCATATCCATCCACCCACTTCTCTCTCCTTTAGCCCAGTTCCCTGTAATCTTTCACCTGGACAAGTTCAATAACATCCTAGCCTTTCTTCCTGCTTCCATTGTGGCCTCCTATAATTCATTCCCCACCTAGCAGCCAGAATGTCTTTTAAAAAACAGAAACCTGCCCAGCCAGTGTTGCTCAGTGGTTGAATGTCGATTTATGAACCAGGAGGTCAGAGTTCGATTCCCAGTTGGGACACCTGCCCAGGTTGGGGGCTCAATCCGCAGTAGGGGGCATACAGGAAGCAGCTGATAGATGATTCTCTCTTGTCACTGATGTTTCTCTTTCTCACTCTCCCTTTCTCTCCTTGAAATAAATAAAAACATATTTTTTTAAAAAGAAACCTGATCATATCTGTTTCCTGCCCAAATAAAACCCTTCATGGATCTCCTCAAAGTCACCTCCTTATCCCTCCATGGCCTGGCTCTTTCTGATGCCTCCAGCATCATTCCATTCCTCTACTCTGACTCCCTGATCTATAAAAAGGGCCATAGTCCTTCCAAACGCAGGGCTGGCTTTTGGGGGAACGCTGTGCTCCTCTGCCTCTCTCCCCTGTGACCCACAGCTTTACCGGGCTGACTCCTTAGAGAAGCATTCCTGAGCGCCACCCTCACCCTCAGGGCCCTCTCACAGCAGCCCGTAATTCTTGTCCTTGCAATCATAGAAATATAGCTAAATAATGTGTTGCATTACTCATTATTTGGTGTTTCTCTCCAATGAGATTGTTAGTTCCATAAAGCCTGAGACTGCATCTGTGTTGCATTCTTACATATCTCTCATGGGTGATCAATAAACAGGTGATCAATAAAAGGATACATACAGGTGCAAAGTCAGAAAAAAACAGATATGGCAGATATACTAGTACACAAGAAAAAATATATGATTGAATTCCATCAAAAATGGTTCTGCAACAGCACAAAAACTGGGTAAGAAATCTGAATTCAAACTTTCCCTTTTAACCAGCTTATGTAGTATATAGACACACCTTGCTAAGTGATTCAGACATGGTATGGACTATTTATACTTCAACCTTAGGCTCCCAAAGAAATCTCACCAAATAGGATGCTCACTTTTCCTAGCTCCTAAAGAAACTGTCTTTCCCTGTCCCCTCCCAGCCCCTAGAAGGAGAGTGGGAGGTGGGTAAGAAGAAAAATAGAAAAAAAGGGCAAGTGGGAGGAAGGGAACCCACAGTACAATGTTTGTTTACAGTTTTGTCGTAGGATCCGTTTTTTCTTTTGTTTTATTTTGTGTGGGGGCTTTTTTGTGTTGTTTTGTTTTCGCCAGGAGCCAGACATGACAGTATTGCTCTCTTCTTTATCGTTTCGGATTCCCATTGTGGGTGAGAGTCAAAATATTTTGTCTGTTTTGTTTGCTGATATAACCCCTCCACCTCAAGCGGTAGTAGACAGTGAATATTTGTTATATGAAGTATTCCAGATGTGAGAGCTGCATGAGTATGAGGACAAAGTCTTTTCAGCTTTTATCCCCAGCGCCTAACAGAGGGCCTGACTATCTCAGGAATCCACTAATATTAGTAGAATAAGTTATTTAATGAAGCAATTAAATGATTATATTAAGTCTCCCGGCTACTTGCTTTGCATGTGGTTAAACACCTTCTTTCATCTAGGGAGCTGGCATGAGCACAATTTTACCTAGTAGTAGGGAGGGATGAAACCACACTGAGTAGGGGGCAAATGTACGTTTACAGTTGTGAGTGCAGAAACAGGATTTATTCTTGTATTATTATTTATTAATTACTGTATTATTGTCTATATATATTCTTTGATTCTTTGCATCACCCACGTGACAATGCCAAGTTTCCACACCGAGTCCTGACTCCTAAGAGGAAAAGTTCAGGGAATACCTAGACATTAATACCTAGCCTTAAAAATCAATAGAATCATCCCTCGGGTTCCCATCAAGCCAACACTTTGGACCCCACCGTGTGGGCAGGAGCTGCAGTAGGTGCCAGGAACAGAAAGAGAAACAGTCAAATTTCCACATCCCTCATGAGCTCACAGTCTGCGAGAAAGACTGACGGGAAAGACACAATAAAATAAAACGTTAACAGTGTGATCAACACTACAGCCGAGGCACATGCTAATGTTACAGGAACGCAGAGAAAACGTAAAATCAAAGAAGCCTGAGCTCAACTTTTAATGAGTGGCCCAAGAAAAGTTTTTGGTCTTCTCGGCCAAGATGGATGCAGTGATCCGGGTCTGGTGCCTGTGGCCACCGTCCCAAAGGAGTCTTTGTGATCGATGGGAGCCTGAGAAGTCATTCACAACAGCAGACAGGCTCCGAAACCCCGACAAAGGCCTGAGGCTCTTCCTCGCCAATGCTGACCCACACAATGGCAACCTGTCCCCCAAGAGGAAAGGCCCTGCCCTTTGTGAAACTGCCAAAGCCTCCAAAGTGAACAGCTTGCACCGCGTCTTTCTGCAGACACGGAAAAATGAGAGGGGACATCGAAGGGTCATGTCAGAGCCAGAAGATCGTTCGGCTGTGACAGTGTCACCCAGGCCTGGGTGATGGGACCAGCTGACCCAACGTTAATAGAGATATTAAAAATATACAAACACGCCCGGCTGGCGTGGCTCAGTGGTTGAGTGTTGACCTACGAACCAGGAGGTCATGGCTCGATTCCAGGTCAGGGCACATGCCTGGGTTGTGGGCTCAATCCCCAGTGTGGGGCAGGCAGGAGGCAGCTCATTGATGATTCTCTCTCATCACTGCTGTATCTGTCTCTCTCTCTCCTTCTCCATTCCTCTCTGAACCCAATAAAAATATATTTAAATATATACTATATAAATATACAAACACAAGGAAACCACATTGAAAAAGTCATAATGTGGAAGGGGGTAGGTTTTTAAATACATATGAAACAAGCCATATGATATTGCATTTGGTAGCCTTTAGAAATGATAGGGGCAGAAATAGAATATTGGGGACCAGCTAGAATTATAAGAAGTATTAATCATGCTCTGTGAACTATGATTGCTTTCTTCTGATTAAAGGCACATGCTAACCCTGCTGGGGGCTCACCTAGAAATGCAGCCCATCCTCCCCATCAGGGAGCTGCCTATTATCATGGCAAGATTACCAACCTTATTGCAGAAACCAGAATCGCCAGCCCTTTAAAGACCCCAAGCCCTTTGATGACTGCCACCTTTGCACACCCACAGGTTGTTGCAAATCTCTGTAAACTGCCCACGTGCCCTTGTTGCCTACTTCCCATGTAATCTTTGTCCTTCTACCCAGCATAGCAGCTGGCTTATGGTGGGGTGCAGAGCAGATTTTTGTGGATGACCTGCTGCTCTCCCATCCTGCCAACAGTATTGGAATAAATGCTCACGTATGATTCAACCCTGTTTCTGCTTAATTGGCTGAAGTAGTGACAGGCATCACAGACCCATGGATTGTCTGGTTACAAAAACATAAATAATTTTAATGACAGGAATTTCTTATGACATTCTAAATAAATAAGACAAAGTAAAATTTACATATACAAATTATGTTTTAAAAGGTTTTGTAAAATCGCCTCATATATAAAATTATGTACTAAAAAAGGACTTGCACTCCCAAAGACTCTAGAAAACATAGATAAAATGAGGCATGCACATATCCCCATATGAAATAGCCAGCATGATGAACATTCTAGGGAGAGAAATTAGTGAAAGAAGTGTGTGATCTTTGGTTTGTGGGTTGTTGTTTTTTAACTTTTTAAAAGATTCCTATTCAACTTTTGTTGTTGTTAATCCTTACCCGAGGATATTTTTCCTTTTTTTTTTTAGAGAGAGAGTGGAGGGGAGGAGAGAGACAGAGAGAGAAACATCGATGTTAGAGAGACACATTAATTGCTTGCTTCCTAGACATGCCCCCACAGGGGCTAGGGCAGTGATGGCGAACCTATGACACGCGAACTCATTTTTTTGGTTGATTTTTCTTTGTTAAGTGGCATTTAAATATATAAAATAAATATCAAAAATATAAGTCTTGAGGGGAAACTAAGATGGCGGCATAGGTAAACACTGAAATTGCTGCCTCCTACAACAACTTCAAAAATTCCCTCAGAGGTGCTTGCAGCAATTAAATTACTGGAACACTGAGGCGAGCGCGTGCGGCCCCTTAGGGCAGGGCCGAGGACCAGCCATAGCTGCTTGCTCTGCCCTTTGATTCCCTGAGACCCTGCCCCACCCAGGCTGCGGCAGAGGCTTTTGCATATGAATGCCCTGGCCCTTTGCAACCTGAAAATTACCTAACAAATTGCAGCTGGGCCAGACAGACCCAGAACTTCCAAGAGAAGGCCCAAGGCCCCACAACAGCTTGCATTGTTTCACAGCTGGGCCTCATCAGGGCACCTCCAAACTCCAAAACCGGATGGGGAATCTGCAGTTCTCTTCATAGCTCCTGCTGGGTAACCTCAGGCAGAGGCTAAATTAGCACCTCCTTAGATCCAAGAGCCAGTGTATCCAGAGGGTACACTGGCTCTTGTCAGAGGGGGGCCATCCGGATTACAACTCCTCAGATCCATAAGGGTCACACTCAGGGGGCAGACTCAGTGAGCACCAAAGCCCCACTGAAGCAAGTCTTGCCCCAGAAGGGTGTCTTCAGCACAGAAGTTCTCCCACTGCAGACACAGCTGATTCTCACTGCCAATTGGCCGGGAGGTCAATTCCTCCCAGTGATCCTACAACAATCAAGGCATAGCTACAACAAGACTGTGCACAAAGCCCACAAGGGGGTGCACCAAGAGTGTCCACCTCAGGTA
>NW_006300047.1:2907271-2959967 GCF_000327345.1 Myotis davidii | reverse complement strand
AAAGGAGCAGCAAAAGGGGGGGGGGGGGTGGAGGGTGATGTGGGGACAGGGACACATATGTAATATCTTAATCAATAAAAAATATATTAAAAATATATATATAAGTCTTTGTTTTACTATGGTTGCAAATATCAAAAAATTTCTATATGTGACACAGCACCAGAGTTAAGTTAGGGTTTTTCAAAATGCTGACACGCCGAGTTCAAAAGGTTCACCATCACTGGGCTAGGGATTGAATCCACAACCAAGGTATGTGTCCTTTGCCAGAATCAAACCCAAGACCCTTCAGTCTTTAGGCTGGCACTGTACCCACTAAAAACCAGCTAGGGCTTTCTTATTTTAAAAATGAGAAAAAGCTCCCAAATACCACCACCTTTACACAACCAGGCTGGCCACACCATCTCACATGAATTGTAGCCTCTTGCTCTGTGGCTGAGTCTAAGTCCCTCAAGGGCCGAGAGCGGGACTAGTGTTACTCTGAATTCCTGGCGCCTGGAAGCAGCCTGACCCCTGGAAGTTTCCCAGCGATGTCTGGTGAACAAATGCAAAGGCACAGGAGGAAATGTGATCTTTTACCAAAGTAAAATGGCATTGCGAGAAATGCTAAGAAGTCAGCTCCTTCACTTCTGGAGAAAGGAGAACGAGGCAGGAACTCAACGGGCAGAGTGGGAGATGGGGGTCGATGAAGGCAGAGAAGCAGGGTAGGTAAGACGGCTGTGCAATGAGAGGTGAACCTATGTATTATGTCATCCTCCTAAGAACCCCCCAGGGTAGGCACTGCTGTCATCTCCATTTTCAGGTAAAGAAACTAAGACCAGGGCATTGGACTGAAGATATAATGTTCACAAGTTGACATGTGGAGATCTGAACCCAGGACAGTTGTCTCCAAATCCAGAAAACTCTACTTCTAAGGGACATCATGAAACTATAGCAGTGGTTCTCAACCTTCCTAATGTTGTGACCCTTTAATACAGTTCCTCATGTTGTGGTGACCCCCAACCATAAAATTTTTTTTGTTGCTACTTCATAACTGTAATTTTGCTACTGTTATGAATCGTAATGTAAATATCTGATATGCAGGATGTATTTTCATTGTTACAAATTGAACATAATTAAAGCATAGTGATGAATCACAAAAACAATATGTAATTATATATGTGTTTTCCGATGGTCTTAGGCGACCCCTGTGAAAGGGTCATTCAACCCTCAAAGGGGTCGCGACCCACAGGTTGAGAACCACTGAATTAGAAGGACCATGGTATTGGGGGATGGCAAGGGTGGGGACCAGACTTTACTAATGAGGGAATGTTGACCAAGCATGCATACTTGCATACTTGAACTCTAACCACACACAGGGAAGTTCTTTCGGCATTTGAGAGCCAGAAGGGAGATCTCAAGACAAGTCTATGGCACTGACATTTTCTATGCCCTGCTCCGTCACTAGATAACCGGATGTGTTAGTGCAGGAAGGTGGAAAAAGGAAAGCAAGATGGACCTTCATGCACCAAGGGAGACTAGGGGCATAAACAAAGCAGGAGCCCCTGGAGGACATGAACCATACAACCTCTTTCCTCCAGCCCTGGTGTGGGAGTTGCCATAAGCCAACTTTAAATTCACCTCAGGTAACTGCATGGGGAGTACTTACAGGATCCCGCTGAGTCTGTTTTTACTTTATGTCACCAAGTCCTATAGCCTTTGAATAAACACCTATTCTCTTGCCAGGCAGCACTAGCAAACAGCCAAGTGCCATGTCTGGAATTTGCAAACCAGGGATATGTAGGAAGGTGGACACATTCCCATAAAAGAGAACTGTTATTCTTCTGCAGTTCACCTAAAACTAGCATAACACAGGGCTGAGATAACCACGGGCCAACAGCACACGGTTCTAGACAGTGGGGATACAGAGGTGAGCAAACTTGCGGTGTTTACCTTGTGGTGAGAAGAGAGGATATTCTTGAGGATGGTAACAGAGTTTGAAGCAGTGCTTCACATACAACAGAGAGACCCTGGGCTAGGTCCTTTTCATGTATGTCTCATCCAGACTCATCACAGTTAGCAGAAATAAAATAGGGGGCATCATTACAGACCTTTCAGATATTAAAGGGATAGTAAAGGAATATTATGAACAATTTGGAATATTCTGACAACCCAAATGAGATGCATAAATTTCTTTGAAGACATTCTTTTGATGTTCTGAGGCCAATTTCAATGGGGGTCTTTGGGGGGGGGGGGACCGCCCCTACCAACAAGCAATTCAACTTGAATTGAATTCAACTCAATTCTGAGATTATCAACCAGATAATCTACCAGATTCTACCTGGTGAATTACATCAGATTCCACAGGTAAAGACTGTTCCCTCACCCACCTCTTCCTGCCTCAGGTTCCATTAATTTGCTAGAGTGGCTAACGGAGCTTTGAGAATCATTCTACTTATTCAATTATCAGTCTATTACAATGAATATTAAAGGATATGTATCAACAACATGATGAAGAAATGCGTAAGGCGAAGGAGGAAGGGCATTGTAAGGACAGCAAAAGGCCCCTCTTTTTCTTTGCTGTGGCTTCCACAATTTATGAGAAGCACCTGGTAACTAAAAGCCAAGGTTGTTGGCTCCTTTGACTCAAACAGCTCCTCTGTTCAAACTGCAGGGCAAAATAAGCGACTCTCAAAGCTACATTCCTGCATCCCCCTCCTCCCTGCTATTTTCAAAACTCCGGGATAATCTGCACCAAGGAGCTTCCAGTTAGAAAGTTCCTCCCTCCCCTTCAAACGCGCCTCTTTTGAACTCTTCCTAACTTTTATTCTAAGCTTGTTTTACAGGCTTGGAAGAAATACTGATAAGACACCTCCCTAGGACATCTGCCAGACTGACTCCTGGAAAGCAAACAAACTGTAACTTATCAAGACAAACCCATATCTGCTCAATTTCAACCCAAATCCCCCTCCCTTCCTTGCTGCTTAGCAACAGCCACTACTTAACAGACCAGACCACCCTTTCTTCCCTGGTCCTTGACTAGCAATACTTGGCCCTTTTCTCTTTGGGAAAATAAAGTAAACATCTTCTCTGCATCTCTTCTTTTAGTTGTAAATTCTTTCACAGCCCACAGCACCCGCCAAACCCTAACAGGCTAGGAGCTTCCACACTCTCTCTAGGTGCACCACTCACCTGGCTTCTCCACGTGTGCACCAACCGGGAAGCTCTCTGAACCCCGGCTTTGTGGGTTTTTAGGCAGGCTTCATTACAGAGTGACGTTTGATTAAATCACTGGCCACTGGTGACTGATTCAACTGCCAGCCTCTCCCCTCTCCTTAGAGGTTGCAGGTGGGGGTGGGATTGAAAGTACCAAACCTCTAATCCAGCGGTTCTCAACCTGTGGGTCGCGACCCCTTTGAGGGTCGAACAACCCTTTCACAGGGGTCGCCTAAGACCATCGGAAAACACATATATAATTACATATTGTTTTTGTGATTCATCACTATGCTTTAATTATGTTCAATTTGTCACAATGAAATTGGGGGTCACCACAACATGAGAAACTGTATTAAAGGGTCGCGGCATTGGGAAGGTTGAGAACCACTGCATAATCACATGGTTGGCTCCAGTGGCAACCAGCCCCCACCCTTAGATGCTTTCCCAAAGCCTCTCATTAACATAAAAAAGACACTTTTATCACTTAGGAAATTCCAAGAGTTTGGGGAGCTCAGAAGACCAAATAGAAATTTCTTATCATAAATCATGTTGTCGCAGATGCAAATTACCAAAACTCCACCAAGAAGAAATAAAAAAAAAACCTTAACAGCCCTATATCAATTAAAGAAATTAAATTCACATTTCAAAATCTTCTCACAAAGAAAACCACAATCCCAGCTGTCTTACCTGATGAATTCTGTCAAATATTTAAGGTGGAGGAAAACAATGCTAGCTGAATTATTTAATGTACCAGACAAGGAAGGAATACTTCTAAACTCATTTTATGAGGCGATTATTACCTTGATTTCAAAACCAGATAAAGCCAAAGCCATCATAAGAAAACTATAGCTCAATATCTCAAAAAACATAGATGCAAAAATGTCCCACAAAATATTTAGCAGATTCCATCTAAAAATATATTAAAAGGCAATACACACACCAGTATGGACTAAATGATTGTGCCCACCTAAAATTCCTATGTTGAAATCCTAATCCCAAGGTGAGGGTATTAGGAGGTGGGCCTTTGGGAGGTGATTAGGTCATGAGGATGGAGCCCCCCAAGAGTAGGATCAGTGTCCTTATAAGAATAGACCAGAGAGAGCTCCCTGGCTCCTCTGTCTGAGGGCACAATGGCCATCAATGTGGAGGCATGTCTTTACCAGACACTACATCTGCCAGCGTACAATCTTGGACTTCCCAGCTCTAGTGCTCTGATAAATAAATGTGTTCATTTGTTTTTTAATAAACCACCCAGTTTACGATATTTCTGTTAACAGCCTCAATGGACTAAAACACATTCACACCAACGCAGAAGGAAATAGAAGGAAAAATGCTGTTTGTGTTTAATATGTGTGACAGAATTATTAATAATTTAAATTGTATTCTTTATTTATAAAACAATGGGCATATAACACTTTTGGGATCAGATAAAAGTAAAATAAGTACAATGATTTTTTTTTAATTTTAAAAACTATCTCATGACCTTGAGGAGGAGATTCTTGAGGAGAGCATCTTAAGAAGGAGTATTGGTTTAGTTTTTATAAAACCACCCACCAGGACTTAATGTCACTTGGTCCATGGTGCTGATACGCTCTTGGGACAACCCCATAGAGGAACCTGCTTGGACACTCGAGAGAGAGTTGAAGGGGTTACTTCGAACTGCTCAACTGCGTATCTGTGTGCAAAGCCAGGAGAACTCCAGACTCAGAGATTCCAGCCTGGATGAAACTAAATCAAGCAAAGCCGAGAGAGAATGCTGCAGGCCAGCCGCCCAGGGAGGAATCATAGCCTTTGAAAGCTGGTCGTGTAAACACATGAGAGAAAAGCGGAAGATGTATCTGTGTGTCCCCAGTAGTCCCCAGGCACCAGCCGCATCGATCCCGGGATATGCACAGCTAGTTTGTTTTGGGAGCTAAGAACACTGCCCACTCAACCAAAATCAGAGTGATTTCTACAAGTGATTACACACCCATTGATTTCTCCAACAAGTATTTCCCAATAAAGCCCAGATCCACGCTCATTTATCTAGTTGTCTGACCAAGGAATGACAAATAAAGTGTCCTACCGAAGCCAAGGAGAAGCAACAGTGGCAAATGGAGAATTCATGCCTCCGTTGATGGGGCCAAGTCAGGCCCCCAATGTATCAGACCTGCACATTGTTTTTAACACTTTTTCCTTTAAAGCTTGTTTTATATAGAAGTAAGGTTATTTCACTTAGACATTCCAATTTCCAGTTTTTCCTGAAAACTGGGAAGAACTGATGACCCTGGACCTACATTCCCATGTAGAATTGGTAAGGTGACTGGCCTGTCTCTTCTCACTCATTTATAATTCTTGCCTGGGGTCTGCATTGTGGAGTTTGCCCTGGGTGTTTCCTTCCTGCTTAAATGTGGTGTTTCCAACCCTGTGGTGGAATTGTGTGTAAAAAAAAAAAAAGCTAACTAGCCCTGAGTGAGAGTCCGAGAGGATTCTCCTCTGAGTCAAGTACATGAACTTGGAGAATGTTGTTTTGGATGATCTAAGATTTTTTTCTCAGCTTACTTTGTTACTTCCTTAAAGGTTCAGGATGCTGGATAACGGGTCTCCAGATTAGTGAAACACTACCAGGGACCTTCAGGAAGCTACTTGCTTCATCACCAACTTAGTGTTTTGTTTGCATGTGTGTTTTCATTTTAGATAGTACGAAGACACTTAGAAAGGTTCCCACGGGGACAGCTGCTCTTCTTGCTGTCTCCCCGCCCCTCCTTGTCTGGGATACAAAGAGAAATTCATCATAAGGAGGGTAAGCAGAGCATTCTTCCATGTGCACATCATCATCTGAACCATCGGGCGAGGCTGCTGGGGTATCCATATTACTTACAGCCTGGGAGTTGTGCTCAAGTCCACAATACTTGGATTTTATTATGCTGCAGGTGAAGTTTACTGCATCCCAGGTAGTCCTGGGTCCTGCAACTGGATCCTCAAGCTGGAAATATTTTGTGCGAATATGGGATTAGGAGGGAGGGGTCACAGTTTCCCAAATGTATCCATTATTTCCTAGTCCATGCAAATATTGAGGGTGGAAAATATAGAGCATACGTACTTAGAATTCGATTTTTGTGGGGTTTTTTTTAGAATGACGGGTGAAAGGGCGAGGACTATGCCCTCCATCTTACCCTGGGTCCTCCATTTTTGGGCAGAGCCATGTGCTCGGCAAGGCTTCTTCCTGGAAGCCCAAGCCTCTGCTAGCCCCACCCAGGATTTCTTTAAACTAACCAATGACAATCAAGGGAAGTGTGCACCATAGAGATGACCACATCCTGTGTAACAAGACACCAACTTGTGCCTAGCCAATCAACAGGGCCCACAGTCCCCTCTCCTCCCCTTACTCCACCCCCCTATAAAACTTCTCTTCCCACCAGGCTAGCCCTTTTTGCCACTTGCCGCTGTGTCGGTAAGGAGGGTAGGGGAGCCAAACCGGGTTTGAATAAAAGACTCTCTGCTTTTGCATCGGACTCGCCTGGCTCCCTGGTGTGGTCTCTTGGGGATCCTGAAATCTGGGCATAACAACGGGAAAGGAGGAGTATCTCAGATTAGGTTTTCTCTAAAAGAGATCCTGAGACAAGAAATTGGGGTACGTGGTTCATTTGGGAGGTGATCACAGGAAGCGTGGTAAGGAGTAGGGAAGTAAGAGAGAAAGCCAATCACAGGTGCATTGACTGTAGGGGGCAACTGGGACTTATTCGCACAAGGGACCTTTTGACACCCAGTGTGGTACATGCCTTAGTGTTGTCACATTAAGCCACAAGGAAGCTGGGATATTTATACACCAATTTCTGCCCCTCGTGGTTGAGGGTGACTTTGAGGGGCATTTATTCCCTTCCACTTCTGGTCTGCCATTTGCAAAAACCAAGCACAATCCCATGGCCAGAGAAAGCCCTTAGGCGGAGAGACAGCCATGCTCAGAGTGAGAAGCCATCACTGTGTTGAGAACTGTCCATCTAAGTTTCAAATAACCCTCAGGGTGGGCCAGGGGGATATAGCCAGCGTGCCAACAACATCCTATAGAAAGATTATTCTGGCTCACCTAATCTGGAAAAGAAAGTGGTACCATTTATTACTTTATGCACAGCTGAATTCAGAGCCCCAAATTTGTCATCAGAACTTGGTTTCTCTCCTTCTTGCTGCTCTGCCAGCATGTAATTGGCTCCAATTGCTGGTGCACGTGCAAGTAAGGTGACAGCAGCACTTTATCCCTTACATCTTTTCAGATTCCTTTCTAATAGGAAATACCAAGTCTTTTTCCCTAAGACCACCATCTTTAGAGGCACATACTGAAAAACAGAGATGAAATGATATGATTTGGGGAAAATTGCAATTTTGCTCCAAAAGAAGCCACTGAGAGTGGTGCTCTAAAGAAACAAGATTGCCCACAAGTTGATAAATGCTGATGGTGGATGGTGGGTATTTTTGTGTATGGTGGAAGTTTTTCATAATAAAAAGTTAATTTTTAAAAAAAGAAGCTCCTACATTCAAGTTTGAGCTAAAGCCTGATTTCATCTCATTAGCTTGTCCTGGACCAGGTAACCATCCCTGAACCATTCACTCAGATCAGGGGAATACGATGCCAATAGCCCAAGTCTGAACTATATATTCCACTTCTGAACTAGGGGGCAAATCTCCATAAGGACTTCAAGGAGCACAGACTTAGCAAAGATTAATTGAATATAATTATCGGAAGAATATTAATGAGTGTTAGGAACAAATATACAAAGATCCACTACATAAGAACATTGGGAATATAGTGGACATTGGGTATATTTGCCCATCCAGCATCCCTTTCCCCATCCTTTGGGACAGCATTCCAGGTTTTCCCTGAAGAACTGCCCTTCCTACCAATCCATCTCTGTAGACTGGGCACCCTTGTTTTTGTGGTGCACACATGACCTAGTCTGGCCAGTGAGAGACAGGCTATGGTGATTGGTGCAAGGATGGGCACATGACACCACACTGGCCAATGAAACTCAACCCTAAGACATTCTCTGGAGCCCCTCTTCCTGAGGTAGCTAAGTGAGGGATGAATGTCTGTCACTGCTGGTGGCATCTTTGCCATCACTGAGGAGAGCAAGGAGAGTCTGCCAAAGAGAGTGGCTGATACAGAGGAAAATGGAGCCAAGTAATGAAGAGAAAAAGGTTCTTGATGGCCTTATTGAGCACCTGTACTCAGCCTTGCTGAAAGCCAAGTACCCTGAACGTTTTCAAAAAATAAATTTGTGACTTAAGGCTCCCTGACTTAGAGTTCTTTCACTTATTTCCCTGGCTAATAAAAGAAACTCTGATCACCCCCAATGCAACACTTGGAGTTCGTCCTGCCCTGGTGCCTGTAACATCAGAGTGGAGCTGAGGGTATAGCTCTACAAGCACATAAGCTGCAATTTTCAAGTTAACAAGTAAACCTTCCTTGAGTGCATGCTTCTGAGAGTGTGGGCAATATTTTCTTTTTTGTTTGTTTGTTTAGTTAAGACCTTTTTGACCTTTTATTTTGAAGTAATTTTTTTTTATTTCCTTCTCTTCCACCCCCTCCCCTTTGGAGGCCATCAGCTTATTATCTATATCTATGGTCTGCTTCTGTTTCGTTTTGTTTTGTTTATTCATTTATTTTCTTTAAGCTTTCACATATATAGTAAGTGAGATCATATGTTATTGTCTTTCTCTGTCTGACTTATTTCACTTAGCATAATACTTTCTAGGTCCATCCATGTTATCACAATTGGCCAGATTTCATTTCATATATATATGTATATGTATATGTATATATATATGTATGTATATGTATATATATATATGTATGTATATATAAATATATATATATATCACATCTTCTTTATTCATTTGCCTATTAATGGACATCTAAGCTGCTTCCATATCTTGGCTATTACAAATAATGCTGCAATGAACATAGGGATGCATATATCTTTTTAAATTAGTGTTTTTATTTCGACAGTACTTATCTATTCATCCCTCCTGCAAATAAATATTGAATGCTTTCTATGTGCTCAACCCTGTGCTAGGCACTGGGGATATAAAAGTTATTTTGGCACAATCCACATCTCTAATCCTGATAGAAAAGAGAAATAGAAATTCAAAGAGCCGACAGACTGCTGGACATAGAGATCTGGGTTCCTATTCCAGCTCTATCTCAAACTGCAGAGAAGAGGACTCTATGCAAAACCCTCCTCATCACTGGAGGAAGCACTCTACATGAATAGGATCCTGGTGAATTTTCATGACCAGAGAGTGTCACAGAATTTGAGCCAAGATGAGCAATTCAATATTGATTCATTCTACTTGATTGGAACTATCAGGAGTCTAATTTCCAACAGTGGAAGGTGAGCATAAATGAAGTCACATCCGGGCCAAGGCTCTTTAAAGAGGGCATGCCATCTCCTTACCCTTTCTTCAGCTTACTGAAAAAAAGAGACGAGAGAGAGAGAGAGAGAGAGAGAGAGAGCGAGCTTAGTTGTGGGAAGAGCCACAATATGGCAGAAGCCTGGGTCCCTGAATCACCACATGGAGGAAAGCTGTTCACCAACCAGGAACACTGTTACATGAGCAAGAAATAAACTTCTACCTTGTTAAACCTGGGGGAATTCTGGGGCTTGTTACAGCATCCACCATTATCTTTATATCTTTTGAATTAGAATGTGCTTTACCCATTCCATATAGGTGGATATCTTTGCCGTTTTTCAGAGCCAAGAGAAAGGATTTTCCAAGTGTATTTGGTAAGCCAGTCTCATGCCTAATATTTTCCAGAATTCTGTAACTTACTAATTTCTGTAATTAAAAATAAACTTATAATTTCTTCCACAGTATTTCATAAACAGTAGATTCAATAGAAAAGAAAAAAATATTCATTTGAGGAAAGAAATAAGACTTTCCTTTTACCTAAACTGGTAGTTCTCAACTGGGGTGATTTTATTCCCAGGGAATATTTGGCAACGTCTAGAGACATTTCTGGTTGTCACAATTGGGGATTGCTACTGGTATCTAGTGAGTGGAGGCCAGGGATGCTGCTCAACTTCCTACAGTGCACAGGACAGCTCCACAACGAAGAATTTCCTGCCAAGGTTAAGAAACCCTGGTCTAACCTGAGGTTCCCACCCCAACTTGATTAATTAATCATTCTATCCCTTTCTCAGTTCTTCTCCTACTGAACTCTGCTGGGTCTGGAAGCCAGTGGACCTTTCTCTCAGCTTCCTAATTCATGAAACATGAATTTTCTGGCTGTGTCTTAGAATTTTACCTCTTAATTAAAGTTCCCTTTTTGGAATTCATTACGTGAAAGATAGAAAGAGAGAGAAAGAGAGAGTATGTATGTGGGTGGGTAGAGGGAGGGTGATGAGCAAACCAGAAAGACTCCACATTTAAACACACAGGAAGACAGAGCTTCTGCCTGAAATACACTTATGATCTTTTTCTTTCTGCCTCCCTCTTCCTGTGCAGGTGTTCTAGGTTCACAAGAAGAGAGCCCCATCCTAGTTAGCTCAAGAAAAAGAAATAAACTGTTTATTCTAAAGACACATGCAGATGGCCATTGGAAATCAACATTCTCTTCTCTTCGTCTCTCTATCTCTATGGTCTCTTATTTTCGCCTCCCCCTAGAGCAGCGGTTCTCAACCTGTGGGTCGCAACCCCTTTGGCGGACGAACAACCCTTTCACAGAGGTCGCCTAAGACCATCCTGCATATCAGATATTTACATTACGATTTATAACAGTAGCAACATTACAGTTATGCAGTAGCAACGAAAATAATTTTATGGTTGGGTCACAACATGAGGAACTGTATTTAAAGGGCCAGAAGGTTGAGAACCACTGACCTAGAGTCTTCAGCTACTCTCTCCACCCACAGACTTTCCCTGATCATTCCTACCTTCAGCCTGGAATGGCATCCCTTCAGCTCCCATGTCAACAAGGCTAACTGGAAAACCCTGGTTTCTAATTCCCAACCCCACACCCACGTTCCCCCTTTCAAGCCCAGCCACAAAGGTCATAGGTCATCAGACAGTCTGAGGATGAGCTACACTTCAATCAGCTCCAAACCCTGCAGAGGAAGAAGGGGTGGGGCTCGGAAGCAGTCGCTGTGAGCTGGGCAACCACAAGAACCGGCCTCCCTAGGACACTGTCTCCCACACACGCCTACCCTCTGTCCCTGGTGACATCATCCACAGAAGAATTACACTGAGCTACCCGGAGGTCACCTAATCGTTTTGCCCCTTGTGTTGGCTTGCAACCCTGCTGGGGGAAGGAAGGTCACCCATCTCATCCGGGAACACCTTTCTAGAGGGTCACAATTCTTGGGCCTCAGGCTCAGAAGCTGTGAAGGAAATTGGGCTCTTCAGACTGACACTCAGATGGCCCCACTGATAGCTCTGGAATCACTCAGAACAGCAGTGGCCAGTGGAGCCTGGGACCACACACCTTGTACTGGGTCCCTGTGACCATGGAGACTGGGCAGCTCCCAAGAAGCACAAAGGCACAAGCTTATCCATCCCCATAACACCAAAGCCAGGGAAGGCCCTGGCTGGGTCCAGCTGCACCGAGTTTCCTGGCCACTCTGCCCGAGCTGAAACCAGGCTGTGTCTTTCATTGAACAAGAACACGACGGTTTCTCCCAACTAGGACCCACACGAAGCATACAGGCCAACACGGAGAAAAGCCTGTTCTCCCTAGGAAAGGAGGGTGAGCAGGTGCTAAAATTTTTGACCCTTCAATACAGTGCAGGCCTCGGCTAATTTTACTCCATATGAAAGATTTCAGAGCATGGAAACACTGTCAGGCAAAAGAGAGGGGACCAAGCAGAATGCGCATAAAATCTCAGAGCGTTGCAAACAAGAGGGAAACTCGGTCTAATTAAAATGATGTAAAAGGCTGTTTCTAGGCTCCCAAATACCTTGTTCACGCAAGGCTTCATGTCCGAGGAGTGTCCTCCATCAGGCAGCATGGGTACGGGTAGCGTTCAGTCAACGCCCTTTCTTTCTGGGCATCCCCAGCTGTGAAATCGGTAACCTATTGACTAATATGTGTTTTTCCCATTGCACCCATACTCGAGAGCTTAAACAGCAAAATCTCCTAATAATATTTGGCCCCGAGTCAGAACGCATTATACACCTCTGGTAGCCAGAGCCAAAAACCTCCTTAGAAGCCTGGCACTGTGCCAAAGGTCCCCTTTTTTCAGCATCGGCCGTCCCCTTGGCAGTTTGTTCAAGCCGGAGTTTTAATCCAAGTGAAATCTCTTTCAGGACATTCTTGGTAAGGAAGCTGCAAAAGCAGGGTGTTGGGAGGACCTCTTGCAAGGCGCAGGGACACTGAGCAGGTGAGGCTATTCAGAAGGAGCTATTTTCTCCCAAATCCTGTAATTGCCTAGGGCGCGTGATCTTCTTGAAGGTCATTAAAGTTATGCTGCTGTCAAGTTCCTCCCAGAAACTTTCTGCTTTGATTAGTTTCCTGACGCTTATTTCCTAAAAGTCTCTTTTTGTCCCTTTTGTAAAAAGTGAGGAGCATTACAATTTTAAAAAAAGGAATTAGATGAATAACCTGCTAACTATACCTTGGCAAGATGAGAGGAACGAGCAAAGTAGTGTGAAAATGACACCGACCTTCTTGGGGTTCCGTTAGAGACACTGACGCATGGTCAGCCTAAACCCGTGGTCAGCAAACTGCGACTCTCGAGCCACATGCGGCTCTTGGCCCCTTGAGTGTGGCTCTTCCACAAAATACCACGGGCGGGCGCGCACGTACAGTGCAATTTAAACTTCGTGGCCCATGCGCAGAAGTTGGTATTTTGTGGAAGAACCACACTCAAGGGGCCAAAGAGCTGCATGTGGCTCACGAGCTGCAGTTTGCCGAACCGCAGTTTGCCGACCACTGGCCTAAACTCACCCCCCAAAAATGAGGTGATTCACAGATATATGATGTCAATCATCACCTACAGAACCACTCATCCTTTTGACTTTAACACAATGACAGACAACATTGGTAAAGCCACGTGGGTGCCTCGTGGCCCTTGGGGCATTTATAAATTGGGGGGGATTTTTTTTAAAAAAAGGCTCTCCTTGTCTTGTAAGGATTCAGGTATCTACGGGAGCATCTATAAGGACCTAATTAAATGAACTGGGGCTGAATAACTGTCCAGCCACAATGATTAACTATATGGCTCGCAAAACCAACGTTTTGAATCAAAGAAGGAGATCAAAGTATTTCTCCCAACACAGTAAGACGGAGCCAGTCTGTCTTGGATCAAAGGCTCCTTTTGTCCTCACCACACTTGCAGATGAGTCACAGGCAGAGCTAATGTGGTAGCTGCCTTCCCCATCCATAGAGAGGCTGTTTGCCAAAACTTCACCGGCAATACGGACGCCTTCAGCAATCCTAGCTCCCTGGTAACTGAGATGCCATGGCGTCCCACAAACAGCAGTGGCCTCTTTCTTTTTCTCCTTTTTAAGCCTTGATCAATTCCGCAAGCTCAACTTGCTTTCCTATTTGTTGAAGGTACTAAATTAATTAGTTAGCACTCATCCACCCAGAAAAGGAGGCAACGACTCATTGACTCATCGATGCCATGGTCTGTAAGATACTGAACTCATAGGTTGTCTCCAAGACCTCACACGCCCTAAGCCTCCAGCATCTGTAAGGTTGCACTTGTTTACACTCATCCAGCTCAAACTTTACCTTGCACACGAATCCCCACAGAGAGGGGCGCCTTATTAAAATGCTGATTCTGACCCAGTGGGTCTGGGGCGAGGCCGAGAGCCATCACTTCTAACCAGTTTCCGGGGATGGTGAGCTACTGGTCCATGGCCCACAGCTTGAGGAGTGAGAGTCTAGGAAGCTTTACTTAACTGGTGAGTAGCACATGGTGGCTGTGCCCTCAAGCTCTCAAGTCAGATTAGCTGGCTTTATATCCACCCTCCACTGCTTCCTTTCCTTGTGCCTCAGTTTCCCCATCCACAGAACGATGCTTTAAGTAATAGCAAAACCAGAGTTGCTATGAGGATCACATGAGGCAATACCTGTAAAGCACTCAGAACAACACATGCACAGAAGCATCCAGGATGTGAGCTGTGGCTGCCCTGGTATCCTCTCTGGTATCAGTTTCCTTGGACAGTCTCCTTCCCAGTGAAAGGGAACCCAGGAGGGGCCCCAGAGGTAGAGGAAATGAAATCAAAAGTTTCTGACCCTCACAACTCAACCCAGCAGCATAGTCTTTTTTAAAAAGCAAAGTCTCACCAGCTCACCATCGTGAAGAAGGGCCGTAGGCATGGGTGTCAAAAACTAGGCCCCATTGGATAGTGGGAAAAGAGCACGGGTTTTGGAGTCTGGCAACACAATGTTCAAATTTACCTCTGACTGCCTCTATTTCCTTCCCTGTAAAATGGGGATAATAAAACCTACCATGTAAGGGTGCTCTGAGGATTATGGGTAATGTATGCCAAGTGCTTGCACCATGAGCGGCAGGCACTCAATACATAGAGGATGCTTGCCATCGAAACTCCAGATTCACAATGACAAGCAAGAAAGGAAGCCAACCTAACCATCAACTTAGCCTGGATAACTCTTTGCTCATTCAGGTCAAGCAGGGCTATTTGCCAACCTGAAGAGGGTGATAAATGAGGGCAGGATTGCTTGGTGCTTGGGTGCATGGCTTTCCTGTGGGCTTATATATAGGTTTACTGAAATTATTGCATGCAAGGGGTTTTGCCATGTGGCCCTGGTGTGGCTGAGCTGGGGGAGAGCAGGAACAACAAAATCAAAACTGCTTTCCTAGAGAGTTATCTATAAATTATTACTAATATCTTTAAACTGGCCCATGTGTCAGCTGCTCCACTAAGCATCCAATGATGAACCAGAGGCCCACCCTCAAGGAGTGCCCACCTCATGGAGGAGACAGACCCACATAAATGGATAAAATTTAGCCGAAACCGGTTTGGCTCAGTGGATAGAGCGTCGGCCTGCGGACTCAAGGGTCCCAGGTTCGGTTCCGGTCGGGGGCATGTACCTGGGTTGCGGGCACATCCCCAGTGGGAGGTGTGCAGGAGGCGGCTGATCGGTGTTTCTCTCTCATCGATGTTTCTGACTCTCTATCTCTCTCCCTTCCTCTCTGTAAAAAATCAATAAAAATATATTTTTAAAAAAATGGATAAAATTTAGTGTTTCGGTACAATTCATGAAGACAGGGCTCTTATGAGAGCAAGTAACAAGATTATCATGAAAAGCCTCTCTGATGAAAATAAATTTAAACTGAGTTTTGAAGGATAAGAAGGAACCAACCAAGTGCAAAGGAGTAGAAGAGCATTATAGGCAGAGGAAACAGTGAGTGCAAAGGCCCTGGGGTTGGAAAAAGGAGAATAGTAGGAAACAAAGCCAAAAAAGCAGGCAACAGCCAAATCACACAGGGCCTTGCAGATCACAGTGAAGTTACTGGATTTTATTCTGAAGAACACAGATGTCAAGGAAAGATTTTAAAAGGGGAATGTCTTAAAACATTTGCCTTAGACATCTGTCATACACAACAATAAACACTGCAGGAATCAAGTCTCATAGTGGCCTGAGCCCATGAGGACTCGTCTTCTAAAAGCCTCTGCTTCCCACTGGAAGTTCAAGGTCTGTGACCCTGGGGACACCACCCCAGTACGAAATTTCTTAAAGTCTTTTATGTTCACTGCCAAAAGCACAGAGGAAGCAAAGAAAAAAAGGGAGGCCTTTATCTGCAAGTTCCAGGAGGTACTGGACAGAGTCACCCCAAAAGCTTAAGGCAAGTGGGAACCTTGGGGAGACTGTGCTGAGTAAACACACGCCGGACCAGCTGCTCCCTCCACCGTGCACTCTGCACGCCGAAGAAATAAGTCAATCCCCACATAAACGGCCAGGCAGCCTCCCTCAATTACACAAATCCAGACATGACAAGGAGCCGGAGAGATTCTCCCCCAGTGAATCTGAAAGCCCAGAGACAAGCCAAGGAGCTAAAATATAATCCCCACGCCTGCAGCAGCCAGAAGGAAGCAGGGCTCCCTGAGTCCCCGACTGTTTAGCTAAGCCCTAGGTCTGCCAGGCTGGGTGGCCAAGGGCAAAGGGGCTGCCTCACCTGCTACAGAGATGTCTCAGGCACCTTGGGAAAAGAGGGTAGGTTTTCCTGGGCCAAGAAAATTAAGCGTCCTGCAGGGAGGGGGGGGGGTACTGGGGGAATAAGCTGGGGTACAGGATGCTTGAAGGCAAGCCTTTCCCTGTTCTCAGCTCCCTAGAGTACAGAGTCCGCTCCCACTTTAGAACAGAAGGAGGTCTGACACATTCACGCCAGAGGGAAAGGGGGTTGGGGGTTGAGGACATGGAAGCAGCTAAAATGCAGAAGAAAGGAGGAAGCCAGATCCTCCCTCCCCTTGGTTCCCTCCTTTCCACCAAAAAGAAGTGGGTAGCCTCTGAGATAACCCCTTCCGAAGGCCTTCTCTTTTTACTTTCTTGTGATTTTGCTTTTCTTATTATAAAAATAATATGTAGCTCCACTTAACAGAACCTTTTGTGAGCTGATTCACTTCATCGGTTTGAGTACTTTGTATTATTAGCAGGCTTTAACATTTTCTCGGGCGTTTGTTAACCTTTGTGTTTTTATTCTAGCCAACCACCTGTTAATTTTCCTGGTCTGTTTTTCTTAGACATGTGCCTTTGCCTTTATCTTAATTTGTAAGTAATCTTCTTGTACAAATAGTAGTATCCACTTGGCAAATATTGCCAACATTTTTTCCTCATGTCTGTTGGTTTCTATTAATTTTTTATGGCATTTCTTGAACTCTCTGAAAGGATCACAAAGCAGCCATCTAATTCTACCAAAGACAGGTTCTGTCTTTGAAATATGGTGTCTAGAATCTCCATGACTCCTCTTGCTCACAGGCCCAAAATGTCTCAGAAATCCTTCATTTTTATAAACCATACCGTTTGGCCTGCAGTACCAATCTACTCGCTTTCTGTAGAGGCTGTGACCAGATTTGGGAAACTTCCAAGTCACATTCTGAAGTCCTGAGGTCACCATAAACAAAGGACAGCTCCTGGATGGAGTGGCGATGCAGTCACCAAAAACCAAAGCTCAAACCATTCCTTTTCCTGGCAGCAACAGGTGCCAAGAATCCCTCACAGAAGCCCCCTTGCGTGGTCTCAAAGCCCAGCTGCATTGGTACAACATGAGGAAACTCTGATGGTATTCCTGACTCTGCCCTATGTGCTGCCCAGGGCCGGTCTGTCTTACTCTGTATCCTTTAGCTGTGATAAACCATAACCATGAGGGTAACAGCTTCCAGTGAGTTCTGTGAGTGTCCAGTGAATTATCGATGCTAAGGGTGGTCTTGGGGATCCCCAAACTTGTCATTAGTATCAGAAATGAGGATGGCTTTGTGGACTGTGACCCCCTAACTACGCAGTTCCACTCCTAAGGACATTCAGAAGGCAGTGGCTGTAATAACTCATCTGGAAAATGTGAAACATAAAGGATAGGCCCAACTAATGGAATGTCAAGATGGCCATGCCACCACTGTGGATGCTTCATTCATTAAAACCGGCCTGGCGTGCAGAAAGGGCCTCCCTGTCTCCCACCCTTCCAGGATGGAGATGGGCAGAGAATGAATCATGAGTGCCTGCTCACTGCCGCCCCTCCCCCTCTCTCCAACAGATGATTCGGCAAAAATAGAAAAGAATTCCTCCTTTATAGATGGCTTTACATGCTAAATGTCTCTAAAAAGTACCATGTGCCAAGCTAGTCTGCTAAGAAACAGATGCAGAGCAGATGAAAAGGCCCATGAGGTAGCTGAGAAGTTAACAAATTTTGATTCAATCATAAGTAAGAAAAGTTTCTTGGGAACATAATATGATCAAGGATGGCCCAAGGCAACTAGAGAGCTATGGAAAGTCTGGCTCCCAACTTAACATAGCATTTCTTACCATGGCAGTTTCAAAGCATATATAAGTGTGTGTGTGTGTGTGTGTGTGTGTGTGTGTGTGTGTGTGTGTACGTACTCCCCATGGCCACTCTTTATCCATTCATTTAACAGACATTTATTATGCACCAACTTATGTACATGGCTCTCTTAGGATACAGGATACAGCAGTGACCAAGACAAGTTAAGTTCCCTGCTCTCAAAGAACTTACATTCTAATGGAAAAAGTCAGATAAAAATATAAACAAAATAATGTTTAGGTAGACGTATGTTACAAAAGAAAATGGAGCTGATAATATAGTAATGCTGGGGGTAGAGGTCATTTGAACTTGAGTGATCAAGAAAAGCCTGCAAACTCCTAGCTGGAGTGGCTCAGTTAGTTGAGTGTCATCCTGTGCACCAAAAGGTTGCTGGTTTGATTCCCAGTAAGGGCCCATGCCTGGGCTCAATCCCCAATCAGGGAGCATACAGAAGGCAACTAATAGATCTCTCTCTCTCTCTCTCTCTCTCTCCCTTCCTCCCTCCCTCCCTTTATCCCTCCTTCCCTTTCACCCTTCTTCCTTCTCTCCTCCCTCCCCTCCTCAAAACAATGGGCATATCCTCTAGTGAGAATAAAAAATATATGAAAAAGGCCTCTGAGAAGCAGCAACATTTGAGATAAAACTTGATTGATGAGAAGCTCTACCATCGAAAGATCTGGAAAAAGAAAATCCCAGGCAGAGAGATCAGCAAGTGCAAAGGACTGAAGGTGAGTACTAGTATTGTTCCTGAAAGAGAAAAAGGGACCAAGGGAAAGGGGCGCAGGCTTCTGTCTGAGATGTGATCAGGATATGATATGACGGCGGGCCTTCTAGGCCGTGGGAAGAAACTGATTTCAATTCTTGGTAAAATGAAAAGCTGTCGGAAGGTTTTATGAAGGAGTAATGTGATTACATTTATGGGTTTTGTTGTTCTCAATCACGCAGGCAGCTAGGTCATTCATTGGTTGTAGGAAATCAAAGCTGGAAGCAGAAACCACTTTAGAAGATGTTGCTGTCATCAACAGTGGTTTGCACAAGGAGTTGCACTCAAGGGGGTGGGGGCAATGGGGGGATAAGGACACATATGTAATACCTTAATCAATAAAGAAAAATAAAACAAAGAAGTTGCACTCAAGATAGGGACAGATTTTGTGCTTATGTTTTAAAGGTAGAGGTAGTTGCACTTGCTGATAACTTGGCAAGAAGGAGAAGTGGTAAGAAGGAGAGAAATCAAAGATGACTGCTAGGTTTATAGTTTGAACAGCTAAATGGAAAGTGGATAATTGGCTAAAATGGGAAAGGCAGAGGCAGGCATAGGTTTGAGGACATGCCAAAGATGAGAAAATTAGACTCAAAAAAGCCAAGAGACTAGTTCAAGGACACACAGCTGGGACATAATAGAGGCAGGGTTTGAATGCTGGTCTCTGGGACCCCAGGGCAGGATTCAAACAGCAAAGCAAACTGAATTCCCAAGCTAGTTTCCGAGAGGACTTGGAGGAAAAATCAAATCAGTAACCCAGGCAAATTCAGGACACGCCACACGGCTGATCTATTTTCAGCACCCACTCTTGCGAAGGCTACTTGTAGAATCATAGAGTTAATAGGATGTTTAAGCTGAGCAGACTTTGGGCTCAGAAGAGCACCTGCGTCTTTGCAAATGATTCACAGAACATCCCCTGAGTAGGCAGGTGGGTCAGGCTGCTGAGTAGACTTTGCTTTGAATGGAGCTCCAGACATAGACCCAGCTTCCAAGCCATCCTCTCCACTCCCTCCCCACTGTCAAAGGAACAGGACATTATATAAACCTTCTGAAATGCCAAAAGGAGCAATTCTATATTTAACTCCCCTCCCAGCATCCAAACATCACGTGATAGAATGTTGAGGATCCAATTCAACAATACTGAGTAACAGCAAGATAACCCAAGGGACTCTCCCCTTCTCCCTTCTCCTCCAACTTCCTGTCTCCAGCCACCCACAATCATATCTTCATTAAGGAAGTTCAGGAGCAGCGTGACTCAGGCAGATCCCGGGAAAGCAAACAGCTGGGGGAGTCAAAAGGATTATGCTAATAGAGATGCTATTATAGCTCGAGAGAAGCTGGAACTTAGAGCCAATCACGGGTCCTTCCTCCCTTCAGCATTCCCCAGAAGTGTGGGAACTGAGGAATGAGAGGGAAGGAGGCAGCTTATATTAAAACCAATGGTCTCCAGGCTCGGGAGGCAAATGAAATGGGACTTCAGCCACTGCATCTCAGCAGCCGGGACCTCCGTTAGAAAGGTACAGATGGAAGAAGTCAAGGCACGTCTACAAGACTGCAAGAGCTGGGGTGATGAAGAAGCAGTAGGAGCTGACCAAGAAGGCGTGGAGTGAAGCTCCTGAACACACTGATTGACCAGCTTGCATTCTGTGGGCGATCAGTTTATATTAAGCAGCACGGCTGGTGGAGAACAGGTTTAATGAGGCCAGGAACAGCAAGGCAGTGGGCTGCAGTGGTGAAGGGCCATGGAGATGCTCGGCAACCAGCCTCATCTCTGCAGGTCCCATGTCCGTGCCTTTCTCTGGGATGTTCTCAGTTTCAAAAAGAAAGCAAACCAACCCTTGGGGAAATGGGAAGCTGAGGGAGCCTTCGCTGGCATGGCTCAGATTTACTGCTCCAGTCTCATCACACCATTCATTCCATTAAGAAATAAATCCCCAGGACATAGTGGTAAATAACAGAGGAAACCTCTACCCTCAGGGAGTTCCCAGGCATCAAGCACATGGACAATACTGAAGTAGGAAAGGAAGGGTTGACCACTCCGGCCAAGTTCAGGCTTGGAGAACCTGCTCTTCCCTTCTCTTATAACATGCTTGTGCCCCTTCCTTCCCCCATTAACCCCCCACCACCACCACCATATCACTTAGCCTAAAGTAATTCATCACTGTTATTAGTATTTTGTTGTTTTGCTATTACTACTACTGTTATCATTATCACTATCTTATTTTTGAGCACTTACATGCCAGGCACTATGCCAAGCCATGTTAGCACATTTCCTCTTTTAAGCCCCACACCCCTATAAGAGAAGCGTTACTATGATAGGTCAGAAAACTGAGGTCAAGAGAGGTGAAACCACTTGCCCAAAGCCACATATTCAGTTAAAGTGGCAAAGCAGGATTTGAGCCCCGGCAGTATGACTCCAGTGCACTTACACATCTGCTAAACCACTTTTCACTACGTCACCACGCACGCCACACGTGAAGCCTCACGTTGAACTGTGTCTTCCTGGCTTTCCAACCTACCTATTTGTATTCCTCATGTCCCTCAGCATTTATCATTCAAGACCCGCTCCACAGAGAGTGGAATCAGTCGGGCATGGGTTTAAATCTCAGACTGCCCCCCACCTCCCCACCCCCCCACACACACACACTTACTAGCTCTATCATTTCATTTAGGCTAGTTATCTGAACTTTCAATGTCTCAGTTTTCACAATCAGAAAATGGGGATAAGAACACCTATATCCCCAAGGACTGCTGAAATAGTGAAACAAGATAATGTGTTTAAAGAGTGTAGCAGAAAGCCTGGCACACGAGTTGTATTAGTTTCCTATTGCTGCCGTAACAAGTTACCAGAAAGTTAGTGGCTTAAAACTATTTATTATCTTAGAGTTCTGGAGGTTAGAAGTCTAGAATGGGTCAGCAGGGCTTCCTAAAACTTTATTCTGAGAGGTGTAGGGGAGAATCTCACCTTTTCCAACTCTTAGAGGCTGCCTGCATTTCATGGCTCATGGCCACATCCCTCTGAACTCTGCTTCCACCATCATATTTTTTCTGACTCTCACACTCCTGCTTTCCTTCATGTAACCTTGTGATTACCCCCACCCCAGATAGGATAAGCTTCCCATCTCAAGATGGGAAGATTCTTAACTTAATCACATCTTCAAAGTCCCTTTGCCATAAAAGACAACATATTCTCAAGTTTCAGGACTTTATTGGGGGGGAGGGGGAATCATAATTCTACCTACCACACTTCATTCTCTGACCCCCAAAGATTCACTTCTGTCCCACATGCAAAGTGCATTCACCCCTTTCCCAAAAATTTCAACCTGTCATCTAAATCTCATCCGCTCAAAAGTTGCAAATCTCTCATCATCCCAACCCTAACTCGAATATGTATTGAGACTCTAGGTATAATCCATTCCTGGGGCAAAATTTGTCTCCATCTGTAAAACTGTAAACCAGAAAACAAATTATCTGCTCCCAAACTACAATTGTGGAACAGTCATAGGATATCAGTTATGGGCATTCCTAAGCTAAAAGAGAAACGATGGAAAGAAAAAACTAGCTACCATACCCAAACAATTCTGAAATCTAGCTAGGCAAACAAATATTAGCTTTCAAGGCCTGGCAATAATTCTCTGTGTTCCATGATTCTACCTTCAAAGAAATCCTTCTTTTTTCATGAGGGGTAGCATGTATTTCTGCCTATTAGTTTGAGCAGTCTGTTTCTTGCCTGTAGAATTTTGGGAGTGTGATGGCTTTCTTTCATTTCATCTTCTCTCTGATCCCTTCAGTCTAAGTTGGCAATGTTTCTGCTGGTATAAAATTTCAAAAACTTTGTGGGTCTCCTGTGTGATTCACAGGGGATTCATTCCATTAGACTTCAGTACATCTTTCTGAGATAATCCTAGCTCTAGCCCTGGCTTCTGCTTAGATGGCTGAGGGGTCCTCACACCTAATCTCTTAAAGATCCCTCTATATAATCAAATACTAAGATTTTTTTTTATCCTTTCCAGGCACTAGCAATAGGTTATCCAGCCACACCCTTGGCTTTCTCTTGGGGGTAGTTTTCCTGGTATTGAGTCTCCTAATTTTAGCATCTTTTACAGTTTGGGTAGGCTGAGAATTTCTACAGTTCTTCCTTTAATCTATCTCTTGCCTCTCACATTTTACTGAAAGCAGCAAAAGGAAACTAGACTGCACTTCCAACACTTTGCTTGGAAATCTCCTCAGCTAACTATCCACATTCATAGCCTTCAAGCTTAGATTTCCACATAACTGTAGGACACATTCAGCTAAACTTTCTGACACTATATAAGAAGGATCCCCTTCTTCTAGTTTCCAATAAGATAGTCCCCATTGCCATGTTAGCTAATCCTCTCTGGTAGTTAACATCCATATTTCTTCAGTCTGTTCATGGCAATTTGGGTATTCTATAAGATATATTTTCTCTACTATGCTCCTCACTTCCTTCTGAGCTCTTGGTGGTAGAGATGTTGCCATTCATATTTCGACTAACAGTGTATCCAAGGAAATCAAGGCTTTTTTATGATTTGTCTGAAAATTCTTCCAGCCTCTGCCCACTGCTCAATTCCAAGGCCACTCTCACTCTTGTAGGTATTTGTTATAGAAGCAACTCCACTCCTGGCAGCAAATCTGTGTGACTTTGGGTTTCATCAGAGAAACAGAGCAATAGGAAGCATATATTCAGAGATTTATTATGGCAATTGTGCTTAAATAATGTGGGGAATGGTTAGACATGTCTGAAGTTCATAATGCAGGCTGGAATTCCTGGGCATGAGTTAAAACTTTTATCCTCAGGTAGGAGTTCTTCTTTTTCAGGAAAACCTCACCTTCACTTTTAAGGCCTTCCAACTGATTGATTCAAGCCCACCCAAATGATCTAGAACAATCTCCCTTAAAGTTAACTGATTTTAGACTTGGATCACAATTACAAAACACTTTCACTACCACACTTGGCTCAGTGTTTGACTGAATAACTGGTGAACCAAGTTGACACATAAAACTGACCATCACTTCAACAATACAGATTTAAAAACAAAACAAGGGGTGGGGGCATGAGTGGGGGGGGGGGGCGAGGAGGCGGGTAATGTGAGGATAAAGACACATATGTAATAACTTAATCAATAAAGAAATTTAAAAAAACAAAACTGACCGTCACACAGGTGCTGTATTCATCATGCTATGTTCCTAACACTCAAGACAAACTCTCATGCATTTCTATATGCCTTCCCCCAAGTCCCGGGTCCAGAGCAAACATGCACATGTCAAATGAGCAAGTTTACAGGCAAATGCGTTCATCTTTTCATCACTACTGTTCATCATTCTTCCCCCTCCCCCTGTTCCACCACCAACCCCACTGATTCTGAAGGCTCCCTGTTGTCCTTGCCTCCTAGCAAGCACATCATCTGATACTTTGGGAAGTCAATATTGTAAACACTGGAACAGAATAACAGCACAGACCCTATAATCCCACCTCTTCAACAGATGAAGTCTAAAACAATGAAAATCCAAAACTTTTTCTCTCTCCAGCCTATGACTAGGCATGCAAGCTCAGATATCAACAGAAACTTCAAAGGCAAGGTTCATTTGCACCTGGGTTGTAATAAAACCAGTTCTTCACCAAGAAAATCAAAATGGGTAACTCAGAATGACCAATTGAGGATGCAAGAGGCCGCAGACTAATCATACTCAATTTTAGATAGGTTATGCATGGTTTAGACAAGGACTGAAGATTAAAAATACTGATTAATAATTAATAAACTGTCTTCCTTTAAAAAAGAAACTATTGCAATACTTTCTAGATGACCTGTCCCTTCATATTTTCTTCATAATTTTGGATGAAGTTATCTGTCAGTGCAAATATCTTCAAAAATGAGTTCATCCTACCTTCAGAATGATGATGATGATGATGATGACAATGATAGCAGCAACCATTTATTGGGCCTTACCTTTTACTGAGCACTTTATACACAGTACTTAATTTGGTCATTATTAGAACCTCTCATACTTTGAGTTCTCCCAAACCCTGAGGTTGAGGACACCCTGAGACAAGAATCAGAGTTCCCAGTAGCTTATCTGAGGAATGATCCCAGGAAACTCAGGTAGGAAAAAAGAGAAGTGAGACAGGGAAAGATAATGAAACAATAAGTGGTGCATTTTCTAAGCAAGTTACAGCTGCGGGCAACCGAACCTTGTTATCACTGGGGACATTTGGGATCTGACAGAAAATATCTACATCACAGTCATCCCACCTAAAGAGCAAGAAACAGGAGCACTTATTCAGCTCTTTATCTACCACTGGCTGCTTCCAGCACCTTCACTCATCCTGTAGGTGAGCTAAACCTGCTTCCAGAGCCAGAAAGACCTCGCAGGTAGTACTTACAGAAAGCAGCCTTTGGAACATACAGGTAGGGACTAGGGGGGTGTAGGCAAGTACCAGCAGCTCTACATAATCCTAATAGGTAGGTGGTGTTATTCCCATTTTAGAGAAAGAAGACCCAGAGAGGATAAAGTCACTTGTTCAAATAATGGAGCCAAATTAAAATCAGGTTT
This sequence comes from Myotis davidii, assembly GCF_000327345.1. Lineage (NCBI taxonomy): Eukaryota > Metazoa > Chordata > Mammalia > Chiroptera > Vespertilionidae > Myotis > Myotis davidii. Next base: position 2,934,464 of record NW_006300047.1, on the reverse strand, counting down.
AGTGCGGGAGGGGGGGGGGCGGGGGGGGGGAAGGTACACAGATTGACAACGAATATATTTTTTAAATACTCAATGCTACTAATCATCAGGGAAATGCAAGTCAAAGACAGTAAGATACTACCTCCCACCTGTCAAGATGGCAATTATCTAGAAAACAAAAGACAAGTGTTGGCAAGAATAGGAAGACATCAAAACACTTGCACATTAGGAATGAAAAATGGTAGGGCCACAATGGAACAGAATGGAGATTCTTCAAAACATTCCCACACGATACAGCAATCCCATTTCTGGGTAATCATTCAAAAGAACTGAAATCAGGATCTCACAGAGATATTAGCAATTCTATGTTCATTGCAGAACTATTCACAATAGCCAAGATGTGAAAACAACCTAAATGCCTATCGACAGATGAATGGATAAAGAAACTGTGGTATACACATACAATGGAAAACTATTCAGCCTTTAAAAAAAGAAGGAAATCCTGCAATATGCAACAACATGAATGAAACTTGAGGACATTATATTAAGTGAAATAAGCCAGTCACAGAAGAACAGAAAATGCATGATTCCACTTACATGAGAGATCTAAAACAGTCAAATTCATAGAATCCAAGAGCATAAGGGTATTTTTATCAGGGGTTAGGGAGAGGATAAAATAAAAAGTTTATTTTGTTTGTTTTTGACAAATAAAATTTGTATACATCTAAGATATACAATGTGATATTTTGATATATGTATATATTGTGGAATGATTATCATAATCAAATAAATTAACATCCATCACCTCACACAGTTACCATTTGTGCAGGGGAGAACATGAGATCTCGTCTCTTAGTAAATTTTGAATATATAATACGTTATTACTAACTATAGTCACCATGCTGTACATTAGATCTCCAGAACTTCCAGGCTCTAGAGATCTACTGTACAACACTGTGCCTGTAGTCAACATTACTGCATTACACTAAAAATGTGTTAAGAGGGTAGATCTCATGTTAAGTGCTTTTTCCACAATAAATTTTTGAAAAACCAAGCCTTCCAGCCTCTAAAGTCACATTGTTACCCACTCCACATGCTCTCCAGGTAGGTGGCTCCTTTCTGTTCCTACTGTTAGCATCTTAGTTCACACACAGCTGGAGGCCTGCAGAGACCTCTTTCCCCTGCCTCCAGCCCTTCTGCACACCACACACAATTTCATCGTCCTTCCTCCAGACTGCAGATCAAGTTCACACTCGTGCTGCAGGCATTCAACTCCGCTCATAACACCTTATGGCAACCTTTGTCCTTCTTGCCCCAGCCCTGAACTACACCTACTTCATCCAGCTCAAGTGACACTTTTTTTGTGAGACACTATGTACTCCCTTGTTTCCTCCTCTGTAAAATGGAGATAATCATAGGGTTGTTAAAAGGATTAAACAAGAAAGTATAAAGTGCTTAGCACAAAGTACATGCTGTGAATCCATGTGAACCTGTATTATAAGCTCAACCAAGAGCCAATGTTTCATCCTCAGAGCCCGGGGTCCACCTGTGAGGGCCATGGAGTGCTTGTCAGAAACTCCCAGGTACTGGACATGACTCTCCTCCTCCGCTGAGGGGCCTTGAGACTATGACCTGTACAGCCTGAGGTGGTGGGAAAAGCCTTACTTAGATTTACAGCAAGAAGCCCAAGTCTAAATCTGATCTCTGCCAATCCCTGGTCATGTGACCTTGACCTCATCAATCCACACCTAGACCTCAGTTTAGTCATCACCAAAGTGGGCATAGCACCATCCTCATGGCAGTAGTAAGAATTAAAGGCTCTATAGATAATGTTTAATGAATAATGAATAATGAGTTCCTTTCTTCAAGCTAATGTTAGTGTGTGTTATGGTTAATAATGCAGACTCAGAAGTCAGAGAGAGATGGGTTTGAATCCAGATTCAACCACCCACCAGCTATTTGAATATTCTCTTTCATTTCAATGAGCCTGTTTTCTCATCCAAATAGGGGTACGAATACCAACAGCATCATAGAGTTAGTATGAGGATTAAGTGAGATATTTAAGGCACTTGGCACAGTGCCTGGCACATAATAAAATTTTAGTACATGCTAACTATTACCATTGTCACTATTATTACTGTGTGCCATCATTATCAGAATTCTCTGAATATGGAATGTGCATAAGAACAGTGTGATGAATGAATGAACGAATGCTGAGAAAAGAACATCATTAACTAAGTCCTGGCAGTGCCTGGATTTTATAATTCTTCATATGGAAGTTCTCCACTAGGGAAACAAAAAGTCCTGCAATTAAGGAAATGGAAAAAGAACCTAACAGGCTTGGCCAAATTGCCTAGCCCCGTCATGTATGAATTGCTTCAGAACATCTGCTGGAGTACAGATCAGCCTGAGTCAAGACCAAGATCATGAGACCAGCCTAGGGGCCTGCAATCTGTTGAAGCTGGTGTTTCCTGGGATCTGGAAACCAAAATCCCACCACCTTCTCTGAGTGATGGGACAGGAATGGGAGGTGTAGGATGTCTCCAGTGATGGGATAGGTGTCTACTGTGCCCTCAGGTGGGGAGAGAGGAGGGACCCTGCTCTTCGGAAGAGGCCTTGGGCAAGAAGAGCAAATGAGGAAACTTATTAACGGAAACAGAAAAGAGGTCAAACCTGCTGCTTTGTTCAAATGCAGGTTCTGGTGTCTGGGTTGATGTTTGTAATTTAAACAAGATACCTCAGGAAATGCAGGCTCCACTGGCCACATGGAGTCTCCAAAAAGGGTAATGATGGGCCCAGGATCATACAGAGAGTTGGTGACAGAATCCAAGACTAGAATCCAAGTTCTCCCTGCCTCCCAATCTAGTGCACTTTTCTATTGTAACTCACATTGGTAACACCTGGAAGAAGGAACTCGATCATATTCTCCACCGTAAAGAAAAACTCTTCCTTCTCACACTTTTGGGGAACCAACTTCCCCACCTCTCCTTCCATGTAGCTCAAGTGGGGCAACCCCATCTCCAGTTCTAAGGATATGCATATGACCAGGCCAGCTTATCAATAAGTGTACTCCAAGTGTGGGCCACAGTGATTGGCTCAGTTAAGGGCACGTGATCCAGAGGAGTCCAATCAGAGTTAGCCCTGGCCCTTTTGATAGAGCTACCAGGAAGGAAACTGAACTCTAGTTCCTCTGAGTCATTAAACTGCCACTTTGGGAGTGGGGTTGAGAGGATATTCCCTGAGAATGAAATCAATGCAGAGAACAACCAAACTGAGAATGGGAGAGACTGATTTCCAAAGACACCTGGCTAGCCAGTTATATCACCTCCCTTGCCTGGCTTTAGACAGCTGTCATCAGTTAATAATAACTGCAAGACCAGACTTTTTGTATTGAGATTTAGACTTTACAAATGTTCATTTGCATTATGGCATGACACCCTCGAAGTACCTCCATAAAGTACACGGGCCACATTTTTACAGATGAGATACCAAGGGAGCAACGCCTTGCAGGCCACACAGCTCTAAATAGCAGGAGAGAAACAATATGTCTAATCTTATGACTCCAGTTCAGAGCACTCCCCTGCCTCAACCTAGGGAAGTGTTTGGGGGGGCTGGCTCCAGCTCAAAGTTCCGTTTCAAAAAGAAGTGAACATCCCAAAATGCCCATTTCCTCTCATTCCAGGGAGTGAAGGGCACAAGCACACAGGAGATACTGGAAGATGTATTGAATCACAAGAAAATGAGAGCACAGTAAGTGCTACAAAGAAGACAGAGCCCAGGGCCAAAGCTGGAATAAATTATCCTTCACTGCCTAAGTTTTGAAAGAGGAGTTACATTTAATAAATAAATAAATAAATAAATAAATAAATAAATAAATAAATAAGACCCAAGGATCCATAAAGGCAAGAGTCCTGATTTACCTCAACCACCCAAGCTCAAGTTCAAACAACTGTAGGCATCCTCAGTCTCTCCAGATCTCTCCCTGCTTCCCACAACTCCCACCTTGGAATCAGGCCCCCTGGCTATGATCTCTCTCAATCTCGCTCCCATGTTAAATTCCCGGGTCTCGTCCCTTTTCCAATTAGGTCCCAAATACTACTTAGATCCTTGTACCACCACATAATAATTTACATGAAACACTTAATTAGCTTCTTAGATAAAAATAACATGTAATTTGTTTGGTAATTATATGTTTCCACAACTGCTGAAAGCAACTCATTATAGGAATTTGGCACACTTAGGATAGATTACCTTAATTCTATTTCCTGTTTATCCAATTATGTCTGTCGGTCTTACTTGTATTACAAATTGTGTTGAGCCGGCGACTGACAAGAAAGCTGTTGTTCCTTCAGGTTTTGTGGTTGATTTGCATGTCCCTGGTGTTTGCTTTAAGCACTGACTGGCTCTGTGGGCATGGTGACAACGAGGACTCACTAAGACCCTTCAACTCTAGCAAAGGAGAAAGTTGGCAGGACTTTCTGCCAAGGATCTCCTTGGCATGGTGCCCTCCAAAATGAGGGAACATGGAGGTTTCCCTTCAAAGTGTTTAATAATTCAATAGCTATTCTACCTGATTGGTGTGGCTTAATTGATTGAGCATCATCCCATGCACCAAGAGGCTGCCGGTTCAATTCTTCGTCAGAGCACTTGCCCAGGTTGCAGGCTTGATTCCCAGTAGGGGGCATGCAGGGGGCAACTGATCAATGTTTCTCCCTTATCAGTGTTTTCTCTCTCCTTCTTTCTCTCTCTCTCTCTCTCTCTCTCTCTCTCTCTCTCTCTTTCTCTCTTAAAAAAAGTAGTTATTCTAATGTACCTAAGAAAAAACATAAATAGCATATCCAAACCATAATTTCAAGCAAATTGCTGTTGGAACGAAGCTGAAATACATATTTATGTTTTAACACATTGAGTCAATTTGTGGGTAATTGATGATAGTAAGGAATTATTGCTTTCTAAAATGTAATGACAAGATTATGTTCATATTCAATAAGTGGAGCCATTATCTTATTAAGATGGCTACTGAAATTTTATAATAAGATAATACAATTCCTGGAATTTGCTTTATAATAATTGAGGTGGTGGATATGAAAGAGGAGGGAGTATTAAGAAAAAAAGATCGACCATGAGTTGAACCTGGATTAAGGGTCTATGTTCTCTCTATTCTTGTATGTTTAATCATTTCTATATAATAAATAAAATTCTAATTGAGTCAATTTGGAGGAAAAATGGTTAATAGTAATGTAGAACATAAGTCAACATATTTGTCTGTAAAGGGCCAAAGAGTAAATATTTTAGGCTTTGGGTGCCACATGGTGTCTGTGGCAACTACTCAATTCTACTTTTATATCATGAAAGCAGCCATAGACAGAATGCACACAAATGGGCACAGTTCTGTTCTGAATAGGTGCAGTTTGGTTCCAATAAAAATTCAGTTACACAAAAGAGGGAGCAACTCATAATTTGTAGACCTTTGAGGTCAGTAATACGGCAAAAACCATGAAGGTTGTATAGGGAAGACATGTAAGAGGGAGAAAATACTCAATTCTTGGACCCCTGAGACTCCCTTCTTTAGAATAGTAAGTTCTTATCAATTCAGAGAGGCAACTACCAGCCAGGCCCTATGCTGGGCAGAGACACAGATGAAAGGAAATCAGGGAAAAGGCGGGAACAACAAGCATATCCAGTCATCCATACATTCAATAACATTTTATAAAAGCCCTCATAGGAGGACATGTCAGCCTGCATCAGGGGATGGTGCAAAGGGAAGTACTTAAATCTATTCCTTGTCATTCCAGCTCCTGCTGAGAGCAATTCACCCATCTATACCACCCCTCTCTGTACTTAATTAGCGTGGGAATAAAGGCTACCCCTCAGAGTGTATATTGGTATAGCTATTTCAGAGTGAGGGTTAATATTATTGCTCTGACTCTGCACATCTCCTCATCCTTGGGTTTCTGCCTAAAGGTGAAGACGGGAGCTGGAGAAGTGACTCCAGGAGGTCTCTAGGTACCAGCCTGAGTACTAGAACTCACACTTGAGATAAAGAGTTTCCCCATCTCCAATGTCCACTTGCTTTCGGAGAAATTACATGATAGTGACATTCCCAAGTTGCTAAAGGAGGCATGAGGCAAGAGATCTCGATGGTCCAGAAACTATCTGACAAATGATAGCTGGATGTGGTCGTCCCCATGATGACAACTACACAACCCTCCTAATGCAACTGCAAATCCTGGACCCCCAGCAAAGGTCAGATACCTTGAACCCTCCCCTGGAGACACCCCCCCCCTTCCTTCCCCATTGAATCACCCAGAAAATCGAAACACCATCCAACAAAATACTTATTAAGCCCTTAACATGCACCAGGCACAGTACTGGGAACCAGGGAGACCAAGATGAGTATTCAGTCCCTACCTTTTAGGAGCTCACATTATAACTCAGTGGTTCTCAATTGGGAGCATCCCCAAAAGATATGTGGCAATGTCTGAAGACATTTTTGGTTATTGCAACTAGGGGAGGAGGTGCTATTGTCATCTAGTGGCTAGAGGCCAAGGATTCTTCTAAGCATTCCATAGTGCACAGGATGGTCCCACAGCAAAGAATTACCCAGCTCAAACTATAAAGGTTGAGAAACCCTGCTGCCATAGAAGACATAGATTTCTGAACAAATGCCTGTGGGAAAGATGCAATTACAAAAGTGTGCACAGGGTACAACTGTAACAAAAGAAAGAGATCAACTCTGAGATAGAAACATAGCTTCTATCTTAAAAACAGAAACAAGCCCTGAACAGGTGGCTCAGTTGGTTGGAGCGTCATCTTATGCACCAAAAGGTTGCTGGTTCTATTCTGGTCAGGACACATACCTAGGTTGCAGGTTCGATCTCCACCTGAGGCACCAATGGGAGGCAACTGATAGATGTTTCTCTCTCACATTGATCTCTCTCTCTCCCCAGCCCCCTCTATCTCAAATCAATATGCATATCCTTGTATATTGGATTTAGAAAAACACAGACCCCAAACCCCTTATTTGACCCTATGCCTCCCTCCACAAAATTCTTCATTTCTCTGTTCCCCTTTATAGCAAAAATAATCTCAGAGTTGTCTTTAGCAACTGCCCCCACTTCATTTACTGTTTTCTCCTCTGTCGACTCCAGTCAGGTCTAGTCACTACCACGTTGCAGAAAGGCTCTCATTAAGGTCTCTACAGTCTCCATGTTGTCTGATACACTGGCCGATTCTTAGTCCTCATCCTTCTGACCATCTGTGGATCCCTCCTTTCCTTGACTTGCCTTCCTGGGCACCACACTACTCTGGTTTTCTGCTACTCTACTGGCTGCTGTCTCAGCCTTCTTGCTGATTCTTTCCCATCCTCCTGACCTCTCAACACTGGGGGCACCCAGAAGTTGACAAACGACAGCCTGGGGGCCAAATCCAGTGCAACACCCAGATCTGGAAATCAAGTTTCATTAGAAGCCAGACATGACCACTGATTTATGCACTGTCTAGACTGCTTTCTCTCTACAATGGCAGAGTTGAGTCACTGCTACAGCGATCATGAGACCCGCAACACCTAAAATATCTTTTTATCTGGCCTTTCCAGAAAAGTATGATGACCAAAATTCTTATTTAACCATCCTTTTTGTTCAAACTGACTCACTTTATAAATGAATTTTTATTATAGAATAAAACTACCAAAGAGCAGAGAGTGCTATGGCATTAAAAACCGTGTAAATGCAGGCAGCAGCATCTACAGCTCAGGCTCCCTCCTGAGTTCCAGATTCATATATCCAGCCAGTTAATCTGACATGTATCTCCACTTAGATGTGAAATGACATGAAAACATGGCCAAAGCAGGGCTAGAGAAATCCCCTTCTACACTTCACCCATCCCCAATACTCTGTCTCTTACAGCTTACTCTGCTTTATTTCCTTGCCTGGCACATGTGGCTACCTGAATTTATATTATATGGTTATTCATACTTTTATTACCTATCTTCCCTGCCAGGAAGTATATTCCCTGGGACCTTATCAATCTTATTTCTTACTGCATCTTGTTGCCTTGAACATGCTTGCCATGTGGTAGATGCTCAAATATCTGCTGAATGTTACATATGTTAAATAAACCCTTCCTGGAAAAGTCAAAGAAAGCCTGGAGAGGAGACTAGCTATGGCCTAAACGGTGATGAAATGTGCATATGTTAATTTCTTTAGCGGCATAGGAACCATCGCTATCATGAATGCCTTTGGGGAATCCTCACTTTCCCTATCCATCATCTTGGTGAATCCATTAAAGGTCCTCTTCTGGTCAAGACTGAGACACAGGTTGTAAGCTGGATTCAACGGGCTTTGTAATTTTGAGCAGCAGGTCTCCAGATCCTGCCAAGAACCCCAAAAAGTTTCTGATCCCCTTATTCCACGAGTTGCCTTGGTCTTATCCCTTGAAAGCCTCAATTTCATGAGCTCCCCTCTTTTCCTGACTTTGTCGGTTGGGTGGGGAGGGGCATACTACAAGCAGGTAACAATTTTACCAAGGCACTGAAGCGTGACCCAATAGGAAATGATGGGACATGAAAATCAAATGTTTCTTCAAAGTACAGACATTTTGTCCCAAAACAGTAGAACTCCCTTGGGACTCAATTCACAAGTTGCGGAGGTATTTTCCTAGAGCATACCTTACCCACAGAAAAACAGAACATTTTCTTCAAGATCAATGCTTGGCCGACATCATCAGCCTCTATTTTTTTGTATCAGGATAGACAACTGAAAGTTTCCTCCCACCTTTATCATAATGACTATAACAGCCTTACCATCTTGTGTTTGTCCAGTAATCTCAGCTTTTCAAAGAAGTTTCAAGTTCATTAACACAGAAGCTCCCTCCCCCAAAGCCTCTGAGTTTGAGACATTAAAGGCTCTCCAGGTGGAAGTAGCAACCTCTTAACAACATAAAAAAAAAAACCTTCAAAGTCACCGAGACTGCCCAGCCTCTGTCTGACTCTTGACCCCTCTCATCAGACACTCCAGCTTCTCTCAAGGCCACACTGCAGGTGAGACATTCATTCAAACCAGCAGGAAGATCAATGCTGAGCCAGCACACTCAAGACCTTCTGCTGACTTAGCATCATGCCAACAGGAATGCTGAACTTGTCACTCATTCTGAGGAGTCACAGCGTGCCTGAGCGAGCCTGTCTCAGACACCCTCTCCACTGCAGCGGCCACCAGGGAAGCCAGTACAATGAGTGGTCCGAACAAGAGAGGACCGTAGGTCTGAGCACCCTAGAACCAGAAAATCAAGATACCTGGCAGATCCAAGAACATGACTGGTGCCATTTCCATTTGCCCCAAATTAGCATAAAAGTCAAGAGGAGTTAGAGTCAAAACGCAAACACCCCAAGTTCCAATCACAACTATCTACAATGTTTCCCCATACACACCAGGTACTTGGCTACCTATGTCTTTATTCATACTGTTCTCTTTGGCTAAATAAGCCCAGTAAAATTGCTTACTTTTGCCAAAGTTAGCATTTAATATGGACATAATTATGGTTAAAAGCCATGGATCACATGTGGCAACCTTTCCCCCAGCTCCACTATTGAAATCCTACTCAACCATCAAACTTGTTCTTTCTCCCCACAAGTACTTACTCTGATCTAATTCACTTCATTGAGGTCTCAGCTCATTGTTCTCTAACTTCATCACCTTTTTTGGCTTGGTGTTCAGTCCACCACTGTCTTTACCAGATAAATTCACTCTTCCTCTAGTCAAATTCATTTCACCTTCTTGACAGTCAATGGTCCTGAAGTCAGAACTCTCCCCAAACCATACCTTAAAAGATGCATAGCCTTCCCTTCCCTCAGCTAACCAGTCTACAACTATTGGATGTATGGATCGTCCATCACTTGCCAGGTACTATTCAAGGTGATGGGATACTCAGTGATGGTGACAGACATGCCTCCGCCCTCTTTGCGTGTACCAAGGAATCTGGGTAGTGGTAAAGTCATTCCAAGTATGGTAAAGCCATCAGGTAAACACTAATTTTCCTTTTTATATGTATTTTGTAGACATTATATGATTGAAGTGCCTTTACATGTTTCTGTCTTATTTCTTGGCTAAGACATAAGATCCTTGAGGGGAAAGGCCTCAGTCAAAGGACAGGTCAAAATAAATCAGGTAGCCAGAGATAAGTTCAGTAAACTGATTCCAAATCTTACTTGAGGGACTCCAATATCAAGCAACCCTTCTTTGAGTTGCTTAGGTATGATCTAGTCCTACAAATGTACACTCAGTTATATTTGCCACTTGGAAAACTGGGATAGAAAGATTTCACAAATGGAGAAAGTCCTGGAATTCAAGATATTCATTCTCTAACTGGTTGCCCACTCAATACCAACCCTGTGCTGAGTGCTGAAAGATCAGGTGTTTGCATGGAGGATCAGGCGGAGTAGATCAGGGTCTCTCCTCCACTTGGAATGCCCCTCCCCCATATCCACATGGTTCCTTTCCCCTCTCTTTCAGGTGTCTGCTCACTTGTCCTCCCTGATATGAGAGGATATGAGTGCTGTCCATCAACCACTCCAATTCCTTCTTTTTCCAGGCACAAGGCAAAAGAGCACTTTCCTCTCCTTGAGAGAACTGTGGCTAATCAAATGTGAGCTGAAGCCTTAAAGAGACAGTACATGACTCATCATACCCCTTTTCCCCACTGCTCCATGACAACTGGCCATGCTCCATGCTCCACCTGAGCTTCTAGACAACCCTGGCTGGGTATGATGCATTAATGAGAAATAAGCCTTTATTGTTATAAACCATTAAGAGATAGGGACTATTGTTTCTGCAGCATAACCTAACTCATCCTAGTTAATGTAGCTTCTCTGAAAACCCTATGCCAAAGGGCATCACCTGCCCCTCTCAATCTCTTTTCTCTGCTTTTATTTTAGCTCTAACATTATGTATTTGTCATAAATTCATGTTTTGCCCTCATCCCATTGACTATAAACTTCATGAGGGAAGGGACTTGGTCTAGTCCCCCAGGATCCCCAGTGTCTTCAACAATATACCTGGAAACAGAAGGCACAGTCCATATTTATGGAATGAAGAAAATAGATAAAATACAATTCCTGCCGAACCGGTTTGGCTCAGTGGATAGAGCGTCGGCCTGCAGACTGAGGGGTCCCAGGTTCGATTCCGCTCAAGGGCATGTACCTTGGTTGCGGGCACATCCCCAGTAGGGGGCGTGCAGGAGGCAGCTGATCGATGTTTCTCTCTCATCGATGTTTCTAACTCTCTATCCCTCTCCCTTCTTTTCTGTAAAAAATCAATAAAATATATTTTTTAAAAAATACAATTCCTAGCCCCAAGAGTATCCTCAACAAAAACTACAAAAGCACAAAAGCATGGGAAAGGCACCTAATCCCATGGGGGCGGGGATGCAAGTTTTCCCACGGGGCATGACTTCTGAGATGAGTTTTGAAGGACACAAGAGAGGCAAGAGCATCACAGAAAAGGAATAGAAAATGTGAAAGAAGCCAGATGTATTGTTTTGCAGCAACCAGAGCAATGTTTTTTGCTATATTTTATCAAGCCAACAAGAACAAGAATTATATATATATATATATATACATATAAAGGGGGGTGTGATTAAATCCATTTAGGAAATAATTAAACACAGTTTAAAGATGTCTGTGGTGCAAGACTTCTCAGAGCCTTGAATGGGCTTATACATATTTTAACTATCCAAGAATTTCATGATGTTCAGCATCTTCCTAAATTATTTCAGCTTAAACTCTGCTCTGAAGGGAACACCTCCCAGGACTAGTATTCCTCAGAACTTTCTTAGGGAAATGCAGGACTAGAGCAAATTGCAAAATTGGGAGAGAACTGAGCAGAGGCTAGAGAGGTGGGCAGGGTCAGAAAATCATGGTAAGAGAAACAGTGTGGCCAACAGCTTGCATTTTATCTGAAGGCAGTGTGGTGTGAGTGATTATCTGAAGGCAAAGTGGTGTGAGTGATAAGTCTGCAATGAGGTTTTATCCCCATCCCCATCACAGAAAAAGGATGTCATTGCTGGTCCTTTCAACAGCCCCAGTAATCAACAGCTTACGGACCAGGAGACCTATGGACTGGGACTCAGGAAGGAGGGCACTTGAAATTTGGCAAGTCCCTGAACTTCTCTGAATCTCAGCTTCCACATCTGTTTGATGGCCCACATTAAATACATCCATCCTTCCTATGGTCTCTGTCAATTATTACGTTCAGTGATGTGACTCTGATACTGCCAATGATTATGATGTTGGATAGAAAGGGCTAAGGCACCATCTTTCCTATTGAATTTGAAGGCTAAAACTATTTCAATAGAAGTGAGTAAATAATCATGCAGAAAATCCACTGTGAGTGGTAGAAGGACAATGAAAGGGATGTCCTAGCCTTGAGGCCAGGAGAACTGTCAGCTTTCCTGCTCCATCTCTGCACCTGTACTCACACCTGTCTCCTTTCTCCCCAGGGAAGCTTCTGTCCCCTTCAATGATTTTCAATACTCGTGGGATCAGTCATTTCATGGCTCCTCCCAAATCTTTTGAATCAAAGAGCAAGAGGGAAGGAATCATGCCATAACACTGGATTGCCTGCTCAGCACATGTGGTCAGCTGTGTGGCAGAATATAAATTTAAAACACCTAAGTAATTAAACTGTCACTTCCTATTAGAGGAAGCATATTCAAAGGAAAATCTAATAGGAGAAGAAAAATAAGGAAAGAAAATATGTTTGACAGAGCCAGCGAGGCTGAGGCTTCCTCCACTCCCAGTCTACACTGACAAGGTCTCTCCCACAGGCAGGCACAGATCTGCTCTTCCAAAGCACACATACTAGGCACTGAGGGGTGAGGAGATGACAGGGCTACAGCAAAGGTATAGAATAGGAATACAAGGACAAACCAAGATGGCAGCATAGGTAATCACCTATACTTGCTGCCTCCCACAACCACATCAAAATTACAACTAAACGACAGAACAACTACCATCCAGAACCGCGGGAAAGCTGGCTGAGTGGAAATTCTACAACTAGAGGGGTGAAGAAAGCGCATTGAGACCGGTAAGAGGTGCAGAGGCGCGGAAAGTGCTAGCACCTGGATGTGCTGTTCTTTAAACCGGGAGGGAGATACAAGCTCCCACTTGCTCTGAATTCCAGTTACAGGCGAGACTCTGGGGGACCCAGACACATACAGGGAGAAACTGGACTGTATGGCATCAGGACAGGAACGTGAGGGCAGCTTACTCTTAGAGGTGCTCGCAGCATTCATTGTTCCTGCACGGGTGCGCGGGGTGCGGAGAACCAGGGGCTTCTTGGTTCAGGGAAGCCATTGCTGTTTGCTCCGCCCTGGTGATTCCCAGAGACCCCTCCCTACCCAATTTACAACCCCACCCAAGCTGCATGCATCGGCTTTGCATATGAATGGCCTGTCCTTTCGCCTAAAACAAACTGCAGCTGGGTCAGGGAGCCCCAGAGATTCCAAAAGAAGGCCCACTACCTGGCAGCAGCAGTGGCCTTGCTTCACAGCTGGGCCTCGTCTGGGCACTTCCATATGTATTTCAAGTGTAAACAAATGAAACCTCAAATTTCTAAAAGCAAAGACAGAAAGAATATCTCAATTTTTAAGAGATGCTCTTCTGCCCTGACTGGTTTGGCTCAGTGGATAGAGCATCAGCCTGTGGCCTGAAAGGTCCCAGGTTTGATTCCGGTCGGGGGCATGTACCCTGGTTGCAGACACATCCCCAGTAGGGGGTGTACAGGAGGCAGCTGATCGATGTTTCTCTCTCATTGATGTTTCTAACTCTCTATCCCTCTTCCTTCCTCTTTGTAAAAAAATCAATAATATATATATATTTTTCAAAAGAATAGGAATACATTCGGTCATGTGGGAGGCCATACTTTCTGTCAGGTGGCACGAAAGGTATCAGGGCACAGCAGGCAAGGAAGGCAACTGATTCAAATCTAAGAAATGGAAAAAACACCTGGGAGCCCTTGACATTCAAAGGTTCAAGAACTTAAGACAAAGCAGAACTAGCAATGACATGTTTTGCACTTGTATTTCTTTTTAGGGTTTTCAGGGTTCTGTATGCCTTATTTGATCTTCCTAAGAACCCTGAGAGTTAGATCAACCAAGATGATCAACACAGGTGAAGATGATGGAAGAAGAGAAGAACTCAGAGACAGAGTTAGAACTGTGGGGCATGTGGGAGAAAGAGTAAGCTCTCTCGCCCAGCCGGTGTAGCTCAGTGGTTAAGCATTAACCCATGAACCAGAAGGTCACTGGTTTGATTTCTGGTCAGGGCACATGCCTGGTTTGTGGGTTTGATCCCAGTAGGGGGGCATGCAGGAGGCAGTCAATCAATGGTTCTTTCTCATTGCTGTTTCTATCTCTCTATCCCTCCCTCTTCCTCTCCTTCTAAAAATCAATAAAAACACATTTTTTTAAAAAAGAGTGAGCCCTCTAGATCACCTGATGGGTCAATATAGGAGACAGAAAGAACTGGTCTGTGATAGGGAGCAGACTGTGGTGCTTCTTGGGTACCTGGCTAATGGTTTAGACTTTACCCTGGTAATAATGGAGATAGCACCAAAGCTCTAAGAATGGGGAGTTAATATGCTCAGAGTCCCCTTTGGTGGTGGGAGTGGTGGTTGATGGTGAGCATCTGGGCAGAAAAGTTAGAAGACCGGAGTCAGAGTCCAAGGGGAAGGTGATAAGGACCGGGTGACATGGAAAGGAAGGAGGTCACCACAAGTTGGGTAGTGGAAGAATGGACACACCAGAGTGCCAGGTGTGGTACCAGAGATGGTTTTGTCTAACACAGACAAGGCACTAGCTGACAATAAAGCACACAAGCCAGAGCCCTGATTCTCTTTTAATCCTTCTGATTAATTAATGAGGAAGTCTCATTTTAGTGCTAATAGGTCTTCAACACCTTTCTAACACTTGTTAATCTACTCTTTAAGGAGAGCAAAATATGCTAAGGGTTAGTAGAAAATAGCAGCTAGTTGCCTTTTAATGGTGCTGTTACGTTTCCTCTTTTCTTTTCTTTTTTTTGAGGTTGTTCTTTTTAAATTTGTGTGAATGTGTTTGTTCCTTAGTTTACTATTACCTTCTACTTATGGCAAGGGAAAACAGGTTCTATTTTTGGTAGTGAAATAACATTTCCTTTTAAAATATATTTATTTTATTTTATCATGTCAAGAAAAGCATTGAGGGGAGAAAAAAGATCATCCCCAACAAGTTAAATGTAGTATTTCCATAACAGCAATTCCACTCCTGAGCATATATCCCCACCAAAAATGAAAGCAAGTATTCAAGCAAAAATGTTGTGCACACATATTGGTAGCAGCACTATTCACAACAGCCAAAAGGTGGAAATAACACAAGTGTCCATCAATGGATGAATAGATAAACCAAATGTGATGCATCCCCACAGTGGAATACTTTTGGAATATTATTGGGCCATAAAAGGGAGTGAGTACTTATACATTCTACAAAATGGATGAACCGTGAAAACATTATGCTACTAGAAAGATGCCAGACACAAAAGACCACATTTGATAGGACACCATTCCACCTGGAATAGTTAAATCCATAGGAACAGAAAGATTAGTGGTTTCTGGGGCTAAAGGAAGGAGGGAATGGGGTGAATGCTTAACAGTTATGGGGTCTCCATTTCGAGTGATGAAGATGTTCTGGGGCTACAAAAGGCAATGGTCGCACACGGTTGTGAATGCACTAATACCACTTAATTGTTCACTTTAAAATGGTTAAAATGGCCCTAACAGTTTGGCTCAGTGGATAGAGCATCAGCCTGTGGACTCAAGGGTCCCAGGGTCGATTCCAGTCAAGGGCATGTACCTTGGTTGCAGGCACGTCCCCAGTAGGGAGTGTGCAGGAGGCAGCTGATCAATGTTTCTCTCTTATTGATGTTTCTGGCTCTCTATCCCTCTCCCTTCCTCTCCCTAAAAAATCAATAAAATATATTTTAAATAAATAAATAAATAAATGGTTAAAATGGCAAACTTTATGTTATGCCTACCTTACTACAATAAAAGAAAAAAGTCAAAATAGACCAAAAAATTCTGTGAAGGAGTCATGGGAAGGTGCCTGAAGAAACTCTTCTGGTGGAAAAAGCACAGGTGGGGAGTCAGGAAACCTGAGTTCAAGTGCCAGCTCTGTGTGACCAAGAGCAAGTGTCGGTGACTCTCTGGGCTTCACTTTCCTTCACTTTTCTGAAGTTTGTGCCAGCAATATGGTGCCTGCACATGTGGGGGTTCAACATCCATCCGTCCTTCCCTTCCCTTCTGAGTGTGGGTGACTTGAAGAGCTGGGAAGGCACTGACAGAGAGAGAAAACCCAGGATGGGGACGAAGCAGAAGGGAAGGTTCTAGGCAGGTTCAGTTTAAGGTGCTCATGGCTCACTGCACAGCACGTTTTACTTTATGTCAAGGGAGTAAGCACACCAAGAACCCAGGGCCAGAGGCTGGGGCCACAGGTACAGATGGTGAAGCATCTGCACAGCTAAGATGTGGTCCAGCTAAGAAGGACCACATCTGGAGAAGTGCAGCTACTAGGGATGCTTTGAGGAAGGCCCTGTCTCACCTGTAGAGGGGCCTAGGCCCCACCAAGCAGGCAGAAGGCAGATCAGCAGCAGCCAAGTAGGAGGGACTCTTTTTTGTAAATATATTTTTATTGATTTTCTACAGAGAGGAAGGGAGAGGGACAGAGAGCCAGAAACATCGATGAGAGAGAAACATCGACCAGCCGCCTCCTGCACACCCCTCACTGGGGATGTGCCGGCAACCAAGGCACATGCCCCTGACCGGAATCGAACCTGGGACCCCCCCAGTCCGCAGGCCGACGCTCCATCCACTGAGCCAAACCGGTTTTGGCCAGGAGTAACTCTTGACCTTGAAGAACAAGTGGACTCCTCTATCACAAAGTGGACCTTAGCCCAGTCCAATTTCATGCAAGAGGAGAGATACAGCCGAGAGAGAGGAAAAAAAAGGAAAAATGTATTTTATAAATGTAATATCTCATAGGATATATATATATTTCCTTTTGACAGGGAAGAGTACTGAAGCTCAGATTAAACCCCTGGTCTGCCTAACTCCAAGCTCCAAAATGTTTCCAACACAACCTGCGCTTCTTCTTACATAGAATTCACCAAAAGAAGGAAAGATGTTAAAGCTACAAGAGCCATTAGCCCAACCTTCTCACATGCAAATAAGAAAACTGAGGTCCAGAGTTTGCCCAGCCTGCCCGCCACACTCACCCTAGTACCATGGTGAAGCAAATTAAACTCCTTAGCACAATCCTGCATGCCCTGTAGTGAGACGGTTATAACGGTCCCTGTGGTTGGCTAAACCATGGCCCCCCAGGTATCCAGATCCCAACCCCCTGAGTTTGTAAATGTTACTTTGAACGACCACAGGGATTTTTTCAGATGCTATGAAATTAAGGCTCTTGTGATGGGGAGATTAACCTGGCTGCATGGGTAGAACCTAAATGTAATCACTCAGGTCCTTACAGGAGGTGTGACAACCGAAGGAAAATGCTATGCTGCTGGCATTGAAGTTGGAGGCGAGGATGATACGCCAAGGAATGCCACTCTGGAAGCTGCTAAAGGCAAGGAAACAGATTCTCTCTTAGACCCTCAAGAGGGAGCACGCCCTTGCGACACCTTGATTTGAGCACAGTGAACCCGAGTTCGGATTTCTGCCCTCTGGAGCTGCAAGAGTGAAAGGGTGCTATTCTCAGACACCGAGTTTGTGTTAAAGCAGCCGTGGGAAATAAATACAGTCCTGGACCTAACCCTTTCTACTGTGCCACTATCTTACTTAAACATCTGGGCACCTACCTGCCCCAACACTGGGTGCTAGAAAGAGGGGAAAGATGAAGTCATAAATGTAAGTGGGATACAGTCTCCACAAACTAAGTGAATAGCAACACACATCACACAGGGCAGTGGACCAAGGGCAGATGAACCATGAACGGGACATTGACTTGGGCAGGACTCCATCTGGCTTTGAAATTCTGCCCTAAGCAGGGCACCAGACGTGGCTTTAGGAACGAAAGAGAAGGCTGCATGCAGGCAGGCCTCATTAAAATGTACTTTCTAGACAGGACTTCTGGTCACGGGTAGGATCAGAGATCCATCTAGTCTCTCGTATGGTCACAGTGTGGCTGAGGATTTGAATTTGTGATTCAGCTGCTCAGAGTCTGAGGAACAGTCGGAGGCAGAGCCTTTCCTGGTGCAGTTGAAGCAGAGATTTGGCCCCTTTGCTGAATTCTTCCAGCCCATTGCACTAACCCTCATCAATCCTAAACGTTAACAGATTCCTTTCAGAAATAAAACATGATCACAATGTATTTTGGAGAAATGCCCCAATTAGCAGAAAGCTCATTATTGATTAGTTCTTCTTCTTCTCTCTGTCCCAGGTATCCTGAATTTCTTGACCCTTTTTCTACCATCCAGGTCCAAGAATGATGGGGCAACTGCTTGTGAATAATTTGGTGGAGGCACATTAATTGTTCAGACGACTCCCAAGAAGGCCATGTGTGAGCAAATGAATCATCCTCTGAAAAGAATATTAAGCGCCTATGTGCACCAGCGTCTGCCTGCTGCAATCTGCTCGGTGCCCTGACTCAAGCTGCCGCAGCCTGCCTGCACTGCCAGCGCAGCCAGCGAGGAGTGTTAACATCCTCACACACCAAGTCCCGCTTGGTCCTGACACCAACCCCCAAATAGGGAACAGACTCCACGGGGTGCTGCCTAGATAAAGAGACACGAGCATTAAGAGACCCGAGTCTGCTAGAGCTTCAAAGGTTTAGTAAAACATGGGGCCCAAAGTGCAATGAAAACTTCACTTATTAAACACCACCGTGTAGACAGTACCACACGGTGACCAGGCTTCCAAATCTGGAGCTGCGGTTCTCAACGGGGACAAACGTGCCCCCCAGAGAACACTTAGCCGTGTCTGGAGACATTTTGTGTTGTCACAACTGGGGGTGTGGCAGTGCTACTGGAATCTACTGGGGAGCAGCCAGAGATGCTGCCAGACCTCCTACAAAGCAAAGGACAGCCCCACGGCAAAGAATTATTCAGCCAATGTGTCAGCAGTGCCAAGTTTAAGAAACCATGCCCAAGAGCCAAACTAGCTGTGTTCAAATGTTGGCTCAACCACTTACCACTGTGTGAATTCAGACATACATCATAACTTCTCTGGGCCTCAGTTGCTTCATCTGTAAAATGGGGATAATAATGAAACCTACTTCATCATGCTGCTGCGAAGACGAGAAGTGTTAATGTGTAGACTGTATTAGTGTTAGAACAGTGCTTGCTACACCGTGTGCTCTATGTGCCAATGTGCTCTATACACTTTTCACAGATAATTATTGATCTTTACAGCAACCTTGCAGGATTGGCATTACTACTAACCCATTTTATAGATAAGAAAGTTGAGGCTCAGAGTGGTTACATGATGTGCCCAAGGACACAGAGCTAGTAAGTTTGAGTTGTCTGAATTCAAAGCACACACTCTCCTACGTTTCTCAGACAGAAGCATGCATGGTTCAGACGTACACATGTGCAGAGAATAAACATGGCAGAATTTTCTGGAGCATGACTTTTGCTTGACTATTTGGTGCAGAGAAAAGTTGATACATCTATCTGTAAGTCACTGAAATTATTCTGGCCTTAATACCAATGCGGTTACAGTATGCGATGGTACACATACTCTGCATGAATTTTAAGGTAGAGCACAGAGAGAAGGCCACGTGGGGCACAGCCTGCCCAGCAGCGCGTTTACCAGATTCTCCCCCGGTGTTGGTTGCCTATGGCTGCTGTAATCAATTACCATGTACTGACTGGTTTAAAGCAACACAGATTTGTTCTCTTACAGACCCAGAGGCCCAGAGTCTGAAATGGGTCTCACTTGCCCTAACTGGTTTGGCTCAGTGGATAGAGCGTCGGTCTGCAGACTGAAGGGTCCCAGGTTCGATTCTGGTCAAGAGCATGTACCTTGGTTGCGGGCTCATCCCCAGTAGGGAGTGTGCAGGAAGCAGCTGAATCGATGTTTCTCTCTCATCGATGTTTCTAACTCTCTATCCCTCTCCTCCCTTCCTCTCTGTAAAAAAATCAATAAAATATATTTTAAAAAAGAAGAAGAAATGGGTCTCACTGAGCTAAAATCAAGGTGTCACTGGGCTGCGTTGCTTCTGGAGGCTCCAGGGGAGGTTCTGCTTCCTGACCTTTTCCAGCTGCTAGAGGCAGCCTGCATTCCTTGGCTTGTGGCCCCTGTACCATCTTCAAAGGCAATTACTCCAAACTCTGCTTGTGTCATCACATCTCCTTCTCCGACTTTCACCGCCCTCTCTCCCTCTCATAACGACCTTGTGATTACATTGGACCCACCGCATATTCCAAAAGAATCTCCCCATTTGAAGACCCATATTTGCAAAGTCTCTTTTGCCATATCAGGTGACATAGTCACAGGTTTCCAGGGATTAGGACATCTTCAGAGGACCATGATCCTGTCTATCACACCCCCTAAGGCTATTTGAATAACAATTTTTAGGAAACACTGAACCTGAAAGTCCTGTGTGTTTTAGGAAAGATTCCAAGGCAAGGACTCGGTGCCTCAATGTGTGAGCCCCGTTGCCAGAACCGAAACCCCACCAGGAGAAGACAACAGTCAGTGTTAGAGTACGTGGGGGTGTGAGTTCTGATCTGGAGCATCTTAACTCCCTCCTAGTTCAGGAGTAGAAGAAAAGCACTAGGGAAGCTTGGGATGAAGCTTGAAGTACCTCCCAACTCCTCAGCATTATTCTGCTCGGGCTGCCATAACAAAGCACCACAGATGGGGGTGAAGGGCACACAGCAGAAATTTATTTCTCACAGTTCTAGAGGCTGGAATGCAAGAATAAGGCACTGGCAGATTCAGTGTCTGATGAGGATCCCTTTCTTAGTTCATTGATTGACATCTTCTCTCTGTGTCCTCACATGGTAGAAGAGGTGACAGAGTTCTATGGGGTCTCTTTTATAAGGGCACTAATCTTATTCATGAGGGCTCCACCCTCATGACCTAATCACCTTCCAAAGGCCCCACTTCTTAACACCCTCAAGTTGGGGGTTAGGAACTCAACATATAAATTTTGTGGGGGACACAAACATTCAGTCCCTAACATGGGCATTCTGTAACAGGTTAAATATTTGGGAGATCTTCCCCCCACACACATCTGTTAATATCAACCCTAAGTCCCTCCTACTTGTGTTTGCAACTCATTTGTCTGGCCCACCCCGACCATGGCAAAGGAGAACAGTTATTCCTTGGCACCCATGCCATATCCCTTTCCGATCTCAGGGCAGTCACTGTGACATCCTCATCCCGCCTTCGACTTTCTAGAGAAAGGAACAAACCACGGTTTCACACCCCTACCGCTCACCACAAAGCCGGCAACATGAGTACATCGCAGGCTAAGACATGGTTCTCTACCGCCTCCTGGCAAATCATAATAGTCAAGTCCCACGAAATGATTTTCTGCTGGGAAATTTTACATTTTAAAGCAATTCTTGAAATAACATTGATACAGACACAACGGTTGAGCAATGCCTGGTGACTGAGAATGAATAATCATAGAACTCCCTGCCAGGCTTCAAAATATTTATTAATTTTTAAAAATTCAAATTATTAAAAAAAATTCAAATTATTTCACTGTACTTTATATTGGACTCCATCATTTTTGAGCTTTTCCATTTCACAATGAGAAATCTCAAAGAGGTTAAACTGTGCAACATCTAGAGAACAAAGAAGTGTGACTAAATTAAAATATATTCCACAGCAGGTACCATAAAATAGATGCAAATTAGAACAATGAGATTCTAGTAGAAAAGTTTTTGTTTCAAGTTCTGGCTGGAGTTAGGTGACTGAGGCACTTTAATACAGCTATGGGAAGTGTCCAGGTTCCAATCTTTCTGGAAACCAATTAGAAGTACGTATCAAGAATCTTAAAATTCTTGCCCTGACCAGTATGGCTCAGCGGATAGAGCATTGGCCTACGGACTGAAGGGTCCCAGGTTCGGTTCTAGTCAAGGGCATGTACCTTGGTTGTGGGCACATCCCCGATGGGGGGTGTGCAGGAGGCAGCTGATTGATGTTTCTCTCTCATTGATGTTTCCAACTCTCTATCCCTCTCCCTTCCTTTCTATAAAAAACCAATAACATATATTAAAAAAAAAGAATCTTAAAATTCTTGATGTACAGTGGCCCAGTAATTTCAGCCGCAGGATTCAATTCAACACCAATAATCTGTAATTCAGACATTTCATTATGAAGGGGTTCACTGAGGTGCTATTTTTTTTTAACGATTTTTTATTGGTTTCAGAAAGGAAGGGAGAGAGTGAGAGAGAAGCATCAATGATGAGAGAGAATCATTGATTGGCTGCCTCTTGCATGCCCCCCAACTGGGGACCAAGCCCGCAACCCAGGCATGTGCTCTTGACCAGAATCAAACCTGGGACCCCTCAGTCCGCAGACCGACGCCCTATCCACTGAACCAAGCCAGCTAGGTGCTAAGGTAATTCATAATTACAAATGTAAAGCTATCTAAATTATCAAGTACTATTATCAAGTAAATAATGATGTTCCTATATCATAGAAAATGAAGCAGATAAAAATGCTTACAAATAATTTGTAATGCTTCTGATAAATTAAAAGCTATATGTGAAATTATATAATCAATAGTATATATGTGTTTGTATATAAGGTATAGAAAATATTAGAAGGAAATATACTGAAATGTCACTAACAATTGTCCATGGATGGTGATTTTTATTTTCTTTATACTTCTCTGAATCTCACTAACTTCCCAATGTGCACGCATGAGATTACTCTCATATTAGCTGAAGTTATTTTTTAACAGTCGTTAAAATTCTTATCTTTTTGCGATATATACTGATATATTTATTCTGACATTATACATATTTATACTGACATTTTAATAGATGAAATATATTGCTGTCTTGGATTTGCTATAAAATGACCCCATGGTAGGGGTAAGGAGAGTGATGAAGTATATAAAACAAGAATAATAATTGTTGAAGCTGGGAACACGAGGACTCATCATACTATTCTCTCTACTTTTTTATGTGCTTGAAATTTTCCATGATTAAAGTCTTTCTCTGAATGCTGCCAAGTAGCATTCAAGTACTAATTAACCAAAACAAAACCACCAGCAATTAAACTAAAGTGTAATTTGACCATGAAGCTCAGGCTTCACCCAAAGCCCACCATTCCCAGATCCGATGGGTGGAAGCCATGCCCGTCACCTACCACCAGAGCCACAGCAAGCTGTCATTTCATCCCACTTAACACCCCTTCCTGTGGTTTCGGCTCTATTCACCAAAGTCAGCCAATACTACATTTCCTCAGCCCTACACATATCTTAGCTTGAAAACAATTCACCTGGCAAATATGGGGGGGTTCTTTCAGCCCTAGGACTACAGACAAGCAAGACAATGTGGATTTCAAATGCCACTCGGTCTTTTTGGCTAGCGTTTTCTAATTTGGAAGAGAGGAAACAGACCAGGAGACATTCCACCGTTTGCAACAACAAAACAGAAATTGGCAAAAAGCTCAACGTTTGGATTGTGAGACGCGCCTTCCAGGGGAAAATTCAGGAGCTATCCAAACAACACTTGAGGCCGCAGCCTTGAGGAGCCTGTGAAGAGGGAAAGGTCCAGGTTGTAAACTGGTGTCTAGTCCTCCGTGAGCCAGCCTCCTCCCTCCACTCTGCAGCTCATCCTTCACTGAGCTGGATGCGACCGCAGGGCAGGCACATAGAGGACAGCCTCTTCTAACTCAGTTCTTTAATTCGACTCTAGAGCACAGCCCTGTAGGGCATCTTCTCTGACAAATTCCCGCCCTCAGACCTTCGAATGAGTTGCCCTCCTCTATATTCCCACAGCCCTCCAAACCATCCCCACCATAAATGCACCGCAAAATTATGACAGCTATGAGTTTACCACCTAAAAACAACCACTGCTCACAGATACATAAGTTTTCACCAGCCTTTTCTTGAAGGCCATCAATTTTTCAGAGCTGGAAGGGGACTTAGAGATAATACCACCTCAAACCCTCATTTCGCTGACTAATTTCACAGGTTGTGCCAAGTCTCCTCTTCTCTCTGGTGGGAAGATAATTACTAGCTCCTAACTCTGAGGCCTGTCGCCAACTGGGTTCTGAGTTACATCAAAGCAAATATTTGGATGATAGATATACCTATAAAACATTTGGGCCCAGGGTACAGGCTCAATAAATGTTTGAAGAATGAACATATTAATAAACCAATAAATTAATGAATTCTAAGAAGGTCTATGAATGGGTTTCAGAGGGTCTGTGAGCCCCAAAACTGAACGTAATAGGGAATGCATACTTATGAAGGTGGTTCCTCTGGAGAGGGTCCGTTGCTTTAATCAGTGTATAAAATGATCAGGACTCTCCCCCACACCACCCCCAACTATCTTCAATTCCTTGGGTGAGTCTGTGGGCCTAGCTTGAGGTGCCAGAGCTTTTCAGAAGCGATCCTATATTCTAGAATGGGTCGTTATTTTGTTTTGGGGAAATAGGCACAGTTGGGGAGCAAGAGAAACTCATTCACCTCTTTCAGGTCAGTGAGATTTAAATGAGGAACAGGTCCTTGTCACATGCCAACTTCAACCTAAATTACAAATGGGAACAAGCCACCGTTCCTATTTAATTTTTTTCTTTGAATGAGTAACATGGTCACCTCCGTGGAGAAGAATGTGTGTCTGGGGGGTCTGCTGTGTAGTATTGAGCAAATACCCTTTCTCTGAATGCTGTATGCTATTAATTGGGGTTTGTTTGTTTTTTACTCTGCACATGATTAGCTCTTTCTAATAAATAAATAATTAGGAAGAACACAGCCATTTCATTATACAGAACACTGCAAAATTTGAATGGAAAGACAAAGCATTTGGAAAGCAATTTCAGGTTCTGCTTTTCCCTGGAAGATGTGAGGGGCAAATTAGGGAAAGCAGATAAACAACAGGATGGTCCCCAGAGCATTTTCTGCCCTAAGCAAATGCTCAAAACACAGGCGGGTACAACAGACCAAAAAAGAATAATTTGACAACTGAAAAGTCAGAGAGGGTTCAGTCTATCTCTTTAGAATGTAAAAGGATGACTACAGTAAAATGGTCAAAAAATGTAAATATACTTTAATAAGTAATCATGATGAACTGGATGCAACTGCAAATGCTTCCCATTTGGAGATCGGTGGCAATTATTCTAAACACCGTCTTCTGTAGATGTGCTTCTTGGCCAAAAACACTTCCACTAGTAAATATGATGCCGGCTGACCTACTTATGTTTATATTTATATATGTGTGTGAGAGTTGACATATACCTACATAGGTTTTCTGCTTTTCAAATATCATCTACCCTTCAGGATGATGTAAGGTCCTTTGGGGATTTGAGGCGATGATGCAGGGCTCATAAATTCCTCCCCCATGCCAGGCAAATTTAAACTGAATCACTCATATACTTGCAGAAAGTGGGGATGTTGGTTTTCAGCCAAATCCAAGGGCCTAAAGTTCCAGGACTTGGAGACTATAAAAAAATTGTTTTCAAGGATTTGAGAGGTACAGAGTCTCTGAGTTAAACAGGACCTCAGCACCTTAGCCAGTTTGGCTCAATGTTTAGAGCATTGGCCAGCAGACCAAAAGGGTTGTAGGTTCAATTCCTGGTCAAGGGCATGTACCTTGATTGGTGCTCAATATCCAGTCCAGGTCGGGGAGGTGGGGGTGTGCGGAAAGTAACCAATTGATGTGTCTCTCTCACATTGATGTTTATCTATCAACTACCTACCTATCTATCTATCTATCTATCTATCTCTATCTCTCCCTCTTCCCCCTACCTTCCGCTCTCTCTAGAAAAAAAAAATTCCTTAGGTGAGGATTTAAAAAAAAAAAAGGGACCTCAGAAGTGGCCCAATCCCATCTGGCCAATGT
Source organism: Myotis davidii (assembly GCF_000327345.1). Classification (NCBI taxonomy): domain Eukaryota; kingdom Metazoa; phylum Chordata; class Mammalia; order Chiroptera; family Vespertilionidae; genus Myotis; species Myotis davidii. The sequence continues at coordinate 2,908,432 of NW_006300047.1, read as the reverse complement.
GAGTCCAACTCTGCAGCCCGTTCTTGACAGACAGGCAGTCACTCGCCGCTCAGTCACATTTGACAGACATTTATTCTTCTATAAAACATCACAGTTTTCTATCAGAGACCAAATTTCCAAAGCTTATTTCCCATATCAAGCTAAAACTTTACTCCTTCTAATTTCATCCTCTGGCCTCAGTTCTGTCCCCAGAACAAAAGAATATTAAGGCGAAACATTCTATCCCCTACCAGCCTATGGAGTAGTGAAAACTCTCTCGCACATTCTCGCTGAGATTTCCCTTCTCTGGAATAAACTTCCCTAAGTATTTCTTCTGAGACTCTTATGTCATTTAGATCCCACATAATCCTGAAGGCTCTTCCTCTGGACAAACTGCAATTTTTCAACATTCATCTTTAAATATTAACCCCCACCCCACACCCGAAATAAGTCCAGTCTACAGGTAATGGTGTTATACCATTTGGCCATTGCTCCTACACCCCTGCTAACAGAAGCATGTTTTGCTTCAGTGGCAATTATCCATTCTTGGAGACAAATCCTGATTGTTATTCTCTACCAGTATGCTCAAGGGGTGGCATGTGCCTCGTGCTGGTCTATGAAATGTAAGGGAAGTCTACTCAAATGGAAGGATAGAGAATCAAGAAAAAGCTTCTTTTCTATACTTTTTTCTTCCTGTTTTAAAGGCTGGCATGTGAAGATGTGATGGCCGGAAAGAAGTAGCCCTCTTGTGACCAAGAGGAACCAGCCACTGAGGAAGGCAAAGTGAAAAGGACCTGACTCCTTGGTGGGTTATTAAGTCACCAAACCATACCTGGGCTCCTTGTTAAACAAAAAAATCCTCAATAGCTTAATGGTGTAAACCATTGTTGGTCAAATATTCTGTTACTTGCAGCGGAAAGCACTCCTAACAATATAAAAAGGTATGCCCTAGTTGGTTGGCTCAGTGGACAGACCGTTGGCCTCTGACTGAAGGGTCCCGGGTTCAATTCCAGTCAAAGGCCCATCCCCAGTGGGAGGTGTGCAGAAGGCAGCTGACCAATGATTCTGTATCATCATTATCATCATTGATGTTTCTACCTCCCTCTCCTTTCCTCTCTGAAATCAATAGATAGATAGATAGATATAGATAAATATTGATATATATTTATAGATATATAGATT
>NW_006300047.1:2894866-2907139 GCF_000327345.1 Myotis davidii | reverse complement strand
ATGGAACTATCACCAATCCTGATGCAGACATTATCTTTCTAAAAATGTGGACTTCACTTTTTAAAAAGCCATATCACTACTTAGAATCTGAGGAGTATCTGCTCAATGCAAAACAATAAGCAAATAACAAGTTGGGGGGCAGGAGGTAGGGGGGTAAGAGATCAACCAAAGGACTTGTATGCATGCATATAAGCATAACCAATGGACATAAGACACTGGGGGATAGGGGAGGTAGGGGACTGTCTAGGGCGGGGGGGAAAAATGGACACATATGTAATACCCTTTGTAATACTTTAAGCAATAAAAAAAAAATAAGCAAATAACAAATAAAACCCCTGTGACGGGGTGGGGGGGTCACAATCACAAATGATTGCAGAGACCGTGCAGTTAGCATAAAAAGTGAATCTGGCTACATATGAAATAACAGCGAGTGTGGAGGGCTCTAGTGAGCTTGACAATGCTTGCCTCATCTAAAGACATTAAAATTCAAGCATTTTAAATACTGTGGTGGTAAATAAAATACTAATGCATCCATGAGCCAGATTCAGCAGGCACTTCACTAGTTCATGACCCCTGCAAAAGTCATTCTCAACTCTAGTTGGAAAGCCACATCTGCTTCCTGCAAGAGTGCAAATCCTCCTTAAACCCGCCAGTGCAGTCTGGAGTATGGGCTCATCATTTCAATCTGCAAAGGCAGTTCTGAATTTCCACTCCATCACCCAACATCTTAATCATTTTAGTTACAACAACCAAAATATTAACATCAAAATCGGTTGTCTCTCTTGAATCTAAGCCCCTTCCCCACACTAACTGCATTCAGAATGATTCACTCGAAAGGGCAATAAAATAAAAGCAGAAGAATAATCCCCCAAAGACCTGGAATCTGGTTGTGTGACTAAAAAGAAATCACTGCAAAAGTCAGGACCTTTATTTTCTCATCTGCATGAAGGGATTCTTTAATCATGTCCCTGGGGCTGCCAGGTTCCCCAGGCCATTGCTGAGTTACTTTATCCTTGGCAGAGATGAAATAAAAACTATATTTGGTCACGCCCTAGACCCCTAAGCCCCGAGCAAGCATCTGATCCAATTGGTGGAGTTATTTACTGCAAAGGTCACTGAGACAGTCTCTGCTTATAGACACTTTCACATTGGCCATAATTAATCTTCAGTTTGCCATAAAGCTCATGGCAAGTGCAAAGAACTCAAAGGAAGCTTCTGGTAGTCCCAGTTACAAAAGTATGAGTCATTTTATGTTGGACTCTCCATTCCTAAGGGTTCTGTGGAATTCATTCCCAGCTTCCTGCAGGGGATTCCCTCTTCACTCTTCATCATTTTCCTCTGGTTACTAAAAAGTGCATGTACATTGGAGAAAACTAGAAACTACAAAATATAGACATCATACATAGAATTTCTGTCGTTAGTATTTATTATTACAAGTCACTCACTGAGCTACGTACTTTACATCCATTGTCTCATTTAAATCGCACAACTCTATGAAGTAGGTACTATTATTATTCTCATATTAAAGATGAAGACACCGAGGCTCAGAGCCATTAAGGAACTGGCCTATGATCACAGATACATGATGGACTCTGAACTGAAACCCAGACACCCTAACTTGAGATCCAACTTATTAACCATGCTGCAATGACCTTTTTTAATTTTAAAAAAATTATGACAGCTATGAGCTTACCACCTAAAAACAACCACTACTCACAGGTACGTATGTTTCTCACCAGCCTTTTCTTGAAGGCCATCAATTTTTCAGAGCTGGAAGGGGACATAGAGATAATATCACTTCAAACCCTCATTTCACTGACTAATTTCATAGGTGTGTGCCAAGTCTCCTCTTCTTTCTAGTAGGAAGATAATTACTAGGCATCTTAGGGATTAACAGAAATTGAGGGGTTCCATACAAAAGGCCGTGTAGCGCTGCTAAGTAACAGCTCATCAGCAGGAGGTGGAAGTTGGTGTCCTTGTAACCCAGCAGCTCTGGAGTTCGGATGTGAGTGATGGGCCTTTCCATTAACCACTAAAGCTCATGGGAAGGGCAGACATGCACATCAATCACAATGTTGATGGAGCTCACTCAGGAGAGCCTAAGGTTCAGACTCTTTGTCTAAGGGAGTGGTTCTCAACCTGTTGGTTGTGACCCCTTTGGGGGTTGAACAACCCTTTCACAGGGGTCGCCTAAGACCATTGGAAAACACATATATAATTACATATTGTTTTTGTGACTCATCACTATGCTTTAATTGTGTTCAATTTGTAACAATGAAAATACATCCTGCCTATCAGATATTTACATTACGATTCATAACAGTAGCAAAATTACAGTTATGAAGTAGCAACGAAAATAATTTTATGGTTGGGGGTCACCACAACATGAGGAACTGTATTAAAGGGTCGCGGCATTAGGAAGGTTGAGAACCACTGGTCTAAGGTTTTCTGGATCTTCCGACTCGAGTGGTTGGTTGAGAAGGACTGAAGGCCTGTGGGCTTAAAAGGACAAAATACCACATTGGTGGCAGCAGTGAACACGGCATCGTGGCCACATGCACACTATGAATTAGCCACCAACCGAGGAGCAGCCCCTGGGAGGGAAGGAGATGCCCAGGCAAGGCCTCCTAACGAAGAACGGCTATTTTCTCCACCTCCTACGTCAAGGATCTCAAGCCCAGTGCCTTCAGGGCCAAGTCCACAGCACAAAGGGTGAAGTGGGCAAGTTGAGGACTAAAGAGAGAAGAGAAAGAGCGCCTGTGCTGTCTGAGGGGAAGGGGTGCTATTTATCTCCAGCCCACTGTTGCCACGGGAAACATGGGCCCAGTGTGATCAGGCCTTCTGATTTTTTCAAAGAATCATGAAATTTGGATTTTTTTTTAAATGTCATGTCTTTAAATGTTGGCAACTAACTTTAAAATGTTGGCAAGCAATTTAAATTTGAATAATAAGGAGGTGTGCTGGACAAACGAAACACACCGGTTAATAACATAACCTCTCAATGACCCCATGGCCTTATCAGAAACCACCAACTCATTAAAAAAACAAGATTATTCTATTTGTCTCTTTCCACTCCCTTCTCCACCCATCCTCCTCCTTCACCCCTCCCCTCCCTACTCTACTTAGAGGAGCATTTTCCACCTGAGGCTACCAAGAAGATAAGCACCCCCCACCCCCTGAAATCCACCAGACCACAGTTGCCAAGGGTCCGTGTGATTACCAATGACCCCCGGGGCCACTGGGAAAGTTAGTCATGCCTCTCGGGTGATGCCTGTTGCTCCCGAATGAGTTATGTGAGGAGGAGTGGATGATTGCATCTGACATGCCTCATCAAGTAGGCTAAATATAGGCCTCCCCGCTCCCAGGAACTACCCGATGCCTCCATTGCCTCCGCAGTAGGAGCTGAGTGAGCTCCACCAACATTCTGATGTGCATGTCTGCCCTTCCCATGAGCTGTTAGTGGTTAATGGAAAGGCCCATCACTCACATCCGAACTCCAGAGCTGCCGGGTTACAAGGGCACCAACTTCCACCTCCTGCTGATGAGCTGTTACTCAGCAGCGCTACACGGCCTTTTGTATGGAACCCCCCAATTTCTGTTAATCCCTAAGATGCCTAGTAATTATCTTCCCACTAGAGAGAAGAGGAGACTTGGCACACACCTATGAAATTAGTCAGCATTTAGGGAACAAACACTGCATGGAAAGTCCTGAACCACAGTGTGGTAAGTTCGCCCAGAAACTGCAGCAAGCTGGCAACAGAACCAATGGCTTCATTCATTCAATCAACAAACATAGGCCAAGTAACAAATGCAAAGATCAAGGGCAGCACAAGTTGCCAGAAAGAGCACACATGTGGACTAGTAACTAAACTTACAAAAGGTAGACAATTAGGAAGAACAGTTAAAATAATTATGGTATAAACAGAATACTCTGAAGCCACTTAAAATCATGTCTGAAAAGTCTACTTACTGGTAAGGGAAAATTCCAAGAATATATGATCAAGTTTGAGAAAATAAAAGCAGGTTGTGAAATATAACTGAGTCAAAATCAGAATGAACACACTCAATAACCTCCCTCTTCGACTCCTAAAACATAGAATTTATAGATATTCTAAAATTTATATAGTAGTACTTGGAAATAAGCACAGGGACTCAGATCAAAAATAGACAGGGTTCCCTAAAAATAAATAAACCACAAGATGGGACTCTACAATTTCAAGTAGAAATCAAAGCCACAAGGTCCATGGACAAATGGGTCCATTATGAGCCATGGGAGCAGAAGTCCCAACATCCACCAGGGGATGAGGGACAGAACCGTGCTGCTAGTTGTGAATGGGGTTGAAACATCTGTACCGTCCACCATGAGTCACAGCCAAAAATCATGCTCCTGTCTGTGTCCAGGAGCCAAAATTAAGCCATCCACATGAGACTGGGACCCAAGCTTGCACCATAGGGTATGTAGCGCAGGAAGACAGCTCTGGTCTGAGCTGTTGATATGAACTCTGACTTAAAAGCACACACCCTTACAGATAGAGGGCAGGAGAATACATACAACTGCCTTGAAAATAAGTTACAAACACAAATTAGGGAATATCTGAGGACATCCAATGATCAGACTCGCCCAATAGAAGAATTCATACCTGAAGAAACAAAGATGCTAGAACAATCAGAAAAGGATTTTATGACAAGTATTTTTTAAATCCTCAAAGAGACAGAGGTGGTATTTACATCCACAAGGTAAGAAGAGTTTTTTCTAAATCAAAAAAAGTGAGAAGGCATGAAAAGAAACTAGCTATTTATCTTGGAAATAAAATAAACCATTGTTGAAATGAAAAACTTAGCAGATAGGCAAAACAACAGACCAGACACAAATGAAAAGAGCTGGTTAACTGGAGTATAGAATTGAAGAAACCTTCCCAAACATAGCACAGAGAAATAGAGCACTAGGGGGCAAAATGTTTAAGTTAATGTACATGGAGGACTGATGGAGTAGCTACGTATGAAGACAGTAGAGATCATGTTGGAGAGGAAACATCCAAGAGATAATGGCTGAGATTTTTTTCCAGAATTAAAGAAAAACTGAATCTTCTGACAAAGAAAGCCACAGAGTGCAAAGTACAATAAAGGTAACCATACAGACACTATAACCCTGAATTTATAACTAAATAAACACAGCTTGAAAGAAAATAGACCCAAGTGTCAACAGTGGTTACTCCTGATGATAGGATTTAGAGGGAGATTTTTATTTTCTTCTTTAAATTTTAATGTATTTTCTAGGTACTCTGCAGTGAAAAGACGTTTCCATAAACTGTCTGTAGAGAAGGAGTATTTGTTATTTCGCATACACATAAACGTACTTAAAAAAAATATCTGTCCTCAGGGAACTTGCACTCTAGTGGAGGAGATGAGGAAATAACATCTAAAGCATTAACCCACTTGGATAGATGTAGTTAACATCGGAGCCTTGCCTTCCCCCCTATGAAAGGGTTAGAAATAAGAGGGACAGGGAGGGAGGAGGTTAGGACACTGAGCAGAAACATATAGGACTGGTGCATATGCTTGATTTATAGGGGCTGCTACTGCAACTTCCATGTATTCCACTTGGACAGGATCAAAATAGCCAAACCAAGATGTGATTAGAACTTACACCAATCATTATTCCCACCTCTAACTTAATTATATCTCAAGACTACCCACTGATAGAAGCAGAAATTAACATCTTCACTGTAAATTCAATTAACACCACAAAAATCTGTCACTTGACACATTTCAATGACTATAAAACTTTTTTTTTTCCCCCAAGGGCCAAGTAGACTGAGGGAAAGGTAAAATGGTAGGGAGAGGTATTCAATGTAAGTGATAATCGAAGTAAGTGCCATGGTTATCCACGGGGGCACTATCGTGTTACCAATTTCGAAGCGAAAACACAGTTATGTTCTGGGCTTTACCAAGTGAACGTCATCACAGGTGGAAACAGAGAGGCCTTGTCAGAGGTTCAGACTTTGTGGCCATAAACACCACTGGCAAACCCGACCAAGCAAGGTGGTCTGTGTCTTCAGAGCCAAACAAACTGCATTCAGCATTCAGCATTCGGCATTCAGCTCCAAAAGAAACAGGTGGCAAAGGCACTAGCCAACTTGATGTGCTACTAGGCTGTTCATGTCTCAGACGGTCTCTCTTTTTTTTTTAACACATCCAGGTTTTTCAAAATACCACTCTCTAACCCAATCCTTCTCAACATCAGAAGCACATTCCATATGTGGGGCCCAACATGTACCCCAATATTATCCCTACTGACATATCTGATTCCCTGCCATCAAGACCAACTCAGAAAGCCCCAGCGATGAGAAATATACAATTTCCTTCACCATTTTTGAGTCACGGGATCTTTTGTTCCTCTCTTCTCCACCCCCTCTTAAATCTCTCTCTAATCTTGATTTCTCTGAAAATGTTCTTTCTCATCTCTCTCCTGGCATTTCCTGATTCCTTTTTTCTTTTAATCCTCACTTGAGAATATGGTTGTTGTTTTTTTATTTATTTTTAGGGAGAGAGAAAAAACATCCATGTGAGAGAGAAATATTGATTGGTTGCCTCCCGTAAGGGCCCCGACCAGGATCCAGCCTGCAACCTAGGTATGTGCCCTGACCGGGAATGGAACCTGCAATCTTTTGGTGTACCGGATGACTCTCCAACCAACTGAGCCACCTCGCCAGGCCATCCCTTTTCTTCTTTACTCTCTTGTCCAATCCCCAGAAGGAATTTTCACTCCACAGGAGAGGAGAATGCTTCCACCCATAGCTCTTGGACTTCTCAAAACTCTCTTCCTTACACCCTGTTCAGGAGAGGAGCAGCTGCTGGTAGTAAGTGAGAGCCTGCCGTTCACAGTGGGAAGGGTCACTGCCTATCAAGGGAGTGCTCAGCTGTGAGCCCGGTCCCTGTTCCTGAGGCTGTGCCTGCAGTCGGATGTATGAGTCAGGAGAGAGCCTGAGCCACACACCTGCCAGCTCTGACATCCCAGCCTGAGTGAGCCTCCAGCCGCCTTCTCCAATTCAGCTTTTATCAGATTTCTCCCCTGATTGTGCTGGGCCTTAGTCAATCCAGAAATTTCACTTTCAATATGGCTATTGTTTTCTGTGTATCACTCCTTTGGTCAAAACTTCAGAAGGGAGGAGGTATTGGTGGTAATGCTTAGATACTAAAATCCCTGCTGGAAAAGGCTGTTCTCCTTTTTAATATCTTCATCGGAAGGCTGGTCACTCCTGCTAGTCCAGCCGTGGGCAAACTACGGCCCGCAGGCCGGATCCGGCACGTTTGAAATGAATAAAACTAAAAAAAAAAAGACCGTACCCTTTTATGTAATGATGTTTACTTTGAATTTATATTAGTTCGCACAAACACTCCATCCATGCTTTTGTTCCGGCCCTCTGGTCCAGTTTAAGAACCCATTGTGGCCCTCAAGTCAAAAAGTTTGCCCACCCCTGTGCTAGTCACTTATTTGCAAGCTCTGTGGGCTCTGATTTGCTGCACCTTTCCATGGCTCAGTACCTCCCATAAAATGAAATTCCTTGACCCTCCTTAAGATGGGACGACAAAGTTCAAGAATAGGCTTGACTTTGGTAGAATGTGAGATCTACAGCTGAGGATCAAAAAAACCAGAGATCTAGTCCCATCACCCACTGTGTGGTCTTGGCCCAGTCTTTAACTGCCCTTCTCCTCAGTCACTTCATCTGAAAGTTGCAGGATGTTCTCGTAGACTCTAAGTCCCTTTCCAGTTCTGAAATGGCCCAATCCTTCATGGCAGGGCACAGCTGTTCCCTACTTTTTTCATGCCAGGAAAGAACCCCAAAACTGAGAAGTGGCTGGGAAAATGCTCAACTACACATAGGAATTTCGCTAGGCTGCAAACCATTTTAAATGAATGTTTAATAAGATACTGCATCAGTTATGTACTTGGGCTGAATGTACTGCGGCCCAGGAGACCTGAAAGAATTAATACAGTTCCCAAAAGAGCTGGTGGGAATTGCTGAGGCAGAGGCAGAATCTGATTTGATGAATTGAAAAGAAAAGTGCTTTGACAGCATCAGAAGGAAAGCGCTATGACACATCTCTGCTCGCTCCATGAAGATGTCTCCTCCTACCTAAGGAACATCCTCCAAGAAGGTCTCAGGGCTGGGGGCCATGGCACACAGGTACATTTATCCTTTCCTCCCCTTCCTGACTCCCTTCCGCTTGCTGGAGCTTACACAGAGGTACAATGCACCCACAACTCTAATCCTTCCTTTTTTTCTCACTTCTCTCTTAGCTTCTTCCTACTGTCTTCAGTCCTTCCACTTCTGGACAATTCTCAAACCAAGCCCTCCTAATATCTCACTCAAATCTCCAAGTCTCTCTCCCCTCTTCTCCCAACCAACGCTCCCATCTGGTCCACAGAAAGACCCTCCCTTCTCATCCTAAGCCAAGAAATTTGGACACACCTTTCTTCATTCTGACACTCTCAGACTTCAGTACCAAAACCCCTCCTTGGGTGCTAACCCCTCCCTCTGAGGGCCTTAGAAACCCTTCCAGCTCCACCCCAGGAACAAATAGGAAAGCGTCAGGCTCTCCATGCTCTGGGTCTGTAGTCAGTTCTCCTCCCCACTCACACCCACTCTGCTAGAGGAATACATTCTTGTGGCTGTTCGGGCTTCTCAAACTTTCCACCCTTCTAGGGGCCGCGGAAGCATGACGTTTCTCTGTTCTTTTGTGCTTTACCTAAAAACTTTGCATTTTGTTCCACAGCACACCCATATTTAATCCTTTTTGAAATAGTTTTAGTCACCACAAGAGGGAAAAAATGGACATTTTCCACAAAGCAACCTGGTAACGCTGATATTATAGGAATGTAAGCCATGTTGTTTCAAGTGGCCCCAGGTTTGTATCTGTAAATTGCTTAGAAATCTCCAAGCGTTCCACAATCCTATTACACTTCTGTGTTTTCCAAGTTCTTCCTGGCACACCCAGAGTGCCTCTCTGAGTACCCCACTTTCAGACCCAAGACAAAAAGCATTTCCATTCATTTCTGGGCTGGAGAGGTGGGACTTGGTTCTCACCAGGGTCAGTGGCCACGACACCCTGTCATAGCAATAAGATACCAGGGGCTCCCAAAAACCTTGGGTGGCTGTCCTATGACTAGCGCACTCCGGAGTCCTCGCAGACCATCGCTTCCGGCCTTACCTTATCAGCCATGATCATAGATGCGCCCCCGTGGATGCCCAGGATGGGGATGAAGGTCTGTGAGGAGATAAAATCCAGCATCTGGGCCACGGCCTCCTGGTCGGTGTCGTCCCCAAACACCAGGCCGTGGATGCGCGCCCCGGACATGAGGTCGCACACATGTGTGATGAGGCTCTTGGGGTCCGTGCGGTTCATCAGCAGTGCTACCACGTTCACGTCCAGGGGCAGCCCAGTCGCCTGCTCTGGGCCCCACAGGTTTCGCAGTTCACGTTCCGTCACGTCGTGGCTGTGACCCAGCAGCACCGCGATGTTCAGCGCCGGGGTACCCTTCTCCGCCGCCGCACCCTGCGCCGGATGGCGCCAGACCAGAAGTGCCGGCAGCACCAGCAGGGTCCAATAGCCCAGTCTGCCCATAGTCGCCACTTAAGGTCCCTGCAAGGTGGAGAGGGAGAGCCACGGCTGCGGTGAGCCAGGGTTCCAGACCCCGCCCCTTGCTCTACCAGCCAGGTAGAGAGCCCACCCGCAGCGCAAGTTGCCCGAGTCACCTACTCCCTTCCCGATCCCCGACGTCATTCACGTCACTAGACACATCGCCAACTCTATCCAACTCCAATCCGAGCTAATTCTCCAACCCTGGCGGTAAATCCATCTTCTCATCCACCCTCCTTCTCATGCCTCAGTCTCCATGCCCGACTCTGCCCACATCTCCCACCGAATCCACCAAGTTAGTTGCGGACCACCGCCCTTGAGCGTAGGCGCACAGAGCAAACCTGTCACCCACTCCTCTCCCACGCCGGATAGAGCGGACCAAGTTACGGATCCCGCCCCCTGCTCACAAGGAGCGAACTACAGATCAGCCGGGCGTGCGGAGGCGGCGTAGAGACTAGTAACCCGGCTCCAGCGCTCCGGCGAATTGACTGACCCCGCCCCCTGCGAACGCGCGGGACGCAGCGCAGACCTGGCTCCCTGCGGCACCCGCTGCGGACCCCACTCCTCTCCCGCAGGCACAACCCACAAGCTTGGGAGTGAGAACTCTCCCTTCTGCGCTCCAGTCTCCGGGGCGCCTGAAGGAAGTTAGGGCCCGCCCCTCCTCCCGCTGAGGGGCCCTGAAGAAAGTGACCCCAGGACCCGCCCCCTACACGCACGGGTTCACACACGTTCTCTTTCACGCGCGCTGTGTGCAATGCAGAATTCCGGAGAGGAGGTCGTCCGCGGGCCTGTGCGTGGGAGCTGGCAAAAAACGTGTATGGGGCTAAAGGTAGGCTCCTAAGAAGCTCTCCGACCGACATAAACTGTACAGCCCCTCCCCAGGCTTTCCACTGCAGGTCCTGTTATCAAGTCTTAGGTGCACGTGGGCAGGTGGGGATCCACTCGCTCACAGGCACGCGCGCATTTCTGCGCATAACCACAGGCCGCCGTAATGGTGCCAACGGCCATCCGGAGTCCGCACATGGACTCAGGCGTTGCACACATAGACACCGCGCCAGGTACACGGGGGCGCGTGCCTGCAAATACCAGCACAGTCGTGCACGCGTGCACAGGCGCGCGCCCTGGGGCGGGCACTGCCAGAGCCTGGGAAGTTGGGGAGAACTCGCACCGACCTCAGAGCTCTATGAGTGAGCACTGCGGTGCCGCAGCGCCCCCTGGTGCTCCTCTCTCGCCTAGCTATCGATACTCCCTCGCCCGCTTTCTCTCTCCCTCTCCCGATCCATCTCCCGCTCTCGCTTGGGTCGAGTCTTCCTCCTCCCCATCCCGCCAAGCCCAAGTCTCCCGCTGGGACGTACCTGTAGCCCGAGAAGGTCGAGGATGCAGTGGGGCGCGCTGCGCGCACGAGCATCTCGGCCGCCTCAGCAGCCACCGGGTTTAGCGGGTTTCCGCATGCTGCGGCCCCCGCGCGCTTGCGGCTATCCCAGCCGGAGGCTCTGCAGCAGGGCTCTACGAAGATGGGAAGAGACGGGTCAGCCCACGGGTCGGGAGAGCGGGACTGGGGTGGGGGTGTCGGGCTGCAGTCTGCAATGCTCACAGCCCCTATGTGCATACAGGGGGCTCGACAGGAGAGGGGGAGCTGAACCTCCGTGACCAAGACGCCCCCAGACCGGATCCTCAGACCCTGTGGCCCATATGGAGAGCTCCTCTCTAGAGCGCACAGGAGAACCCGGAGCCCCAATTTATCCACCCACGAGAAGCTAACAGGGCTCCTCCGCCCTCACCCCCTACCACCTCCCCAGCGCCGGCTGCTGGGAGTTGTGAGGCCAGGGGCTGCTGAACGAGGGGGGGGGGGCATAAGGTGGGGAGGGGGTGTAGGGGGGGTATGGCTGAGTTTGCGTTGAGCCGGCAGGAGGAGAGGGGAAGGGAAAAGGACTCGGGCTCCCGCGGTCCCAGATCCCCGAGGGAGGTGCGATCATTCCCATACAACGACTCTCTAGCGGTCCTGTCGCCCACCTCTATCCAGGCCTTCCACCGTCCTCTCCCCAAAGGGACCCTGCGTCCCGCGCCAGCACTCACCGCAGCCTCTCTCCACATAGTTCTCAGCAGTGGCCGCTCCTGGTCATCTCCAGGGCTGATGGCTGCAGTCGCGACTATCAGTGCTCATCCGGCCCCATGCTCCGGTTTAAGCCCTGGGCGCCTCCCTCAGAGAGCCAGAGCTCGGTTTCCTGCCCCACTCCCGACAGCAGCTTCCCAGTCCTCTGAGCGCGCCCGAGAGACCTCTCTGCAGCCCAGGCTCCGGCTGGTGTGTGTGAGGACGAGTGTGTGTGAGAGCGAGTGTGGGAGCGCGCGCGCGCTTGTAACCGGGGATCCCCGCGGTCCGCGGCCGAAAGAGATGCGGGAGGGGGGAGACAGCTCCCTCCGGGCCCTTTGCTGCGGGGCCAGCTCCGGGCCAGGCGTTCAGCTCCCCACTTCGCGGCGGGAGTCCCGAGAGCGCCTGATCACCCTGGTTCACAGCACTGGGAAAACCGGGCTCCCAGGGCGTGCTTCTGCTGCGGTCGCCTGGGAAAAAGAGGAGGAGGAAGACAGGGGCGCCTCCACGCCAACTTAGGGACTTGTTCCCAGTCGGTGAGA
>NW_006300047.1:2888806-2894742 GCF_000327345.1 Myotis davidii | reverse complement strand
CTACCCGCTCCCAGAGCGCACGCTGGCGACAAGGCCAGGATAGGTGGCTGGCTGACAGCGGGGGCGCCTGCGGTGGCGCGCGCCGCTATCCGTGGTGCTGAAACCACGCTCTACGCCCGCTCCTGGTCGTCTGGTGCGGCTGAAGAATCAATTATTCAGAGCTCCTCCGCTACAGCTTCTTCCTCCCCCGGTGCCTTGCGCTGAGTACAGCAATCCCCCCTCCACGCACAGACGTTCTCTCTCTCTCTCTCTCTCTCTCTCTCTCTCAATTTGTTCCAATGCTTCTCCCTATGCCTTGCCACCCACCCCCGTGCGGGAACCCACTCCTCTGAGCTCAGAGAGCCAGAATCCGAAAAGTAAAGACATCTTGACATCCCCCACTTGCTTCCTTCTTGTTTTCTAAGTTATACCAAATGAAAATCGCCCCGAGGCCGCTACTTCTAAGCTCCCAGCAGGGGTGAGCCAGAGAGCATGGGACTGCCTGGGTGTGGGGGGCCTGGTTAGCTTGATTTCTGGCCACTGGGCATGAAAAGCATTGTCAGGGGAGGACCATTGCCCCTTTTACGCTCTACTATTTCTCTCCTTCCAATGCCCATCTCTGCTTTTCTCTCTCATGCCCTGGAAGAAAAGAGGCCTTAAATGCTAAGAGGTTGTGCAGTTACTGTTCCAACCCTGCATCCTCCACTTATCAGCCTGATATCACTTTTGAGCCAGTAACTTATCTTCTCTTTTTGATTGCTTACCTGGAAAATGGGGAGGGCAGTAAAAATATCTACTTCTCATGGTTATTTTTCTATTAAATTTATTGGGGTGACATTGGTCCACATCTCAGTGTTGTTTTAAAAAGAAAATGACATAACCTTGATGAGCGAGCCAACGAGGTCTAGCACATAGTAGGTGCTCAATAAGAGGTCTCTTCAAGGTGGCCTAGCAGGGAAGGGACTTCTTCCAAGAATACAGATGTGGCTACTGAAATGGAGACAGAAAAGAGGCACAGTTCCTGGACACCAATGGGTTTATTATTAAGCTAGTTGTTGTATGTTGAGTTCTCTAGAGTTTTGTTATCCAAAAGAGAGAGAAAGGGTGGAGAATTATGGAAGATAAGTGAAAACGAAGGGTTTTGTGATATGAGGCAGAAAATAGGGAAGTGGTCCCTATTGGTCTGACTGTAATTGGGCTGAGCTGGGTTAGGCCCTTCCCCCTGGGTTAGTCCATTTCATGGACTTTAGCACAGGACCCTAATTTGGGGACTCGGGGAAGTTAGGCTATTTTTTTTAAATGAAGTACAAATTATATACAATAAAATGCACTTCTCTTAAGGATTCGATTCAAGTTTTGAAATTGTTTGCCTCTGTGTGGACCATCACTCACAACAATGTACAGAAAATTTTCATCACCCCCAGAAAGTACACTTATGCCCCTTTGTGATTAATCCCACTCCCCCCCCCCATAGAAACTACAATTTTGATTTCTAATACCCTATACTAGCTTTGCTCATTTTTAAACTTCATGTAAATAGAATTCTACACTGTATATTTTTTGGTAACTAGCTTTTTTCCCTAACTTAATGTCTGAGGGATTCGTACATGTTGCTGCAAGTAAGAACAGCTATTTCTTTTTTATTGGAGTGGCTTTCCATTGTATGAGCAAACCACACTTTTTGTTTCCAGTCTCCTATTGATGGATATGTGGGTTGGATCTGTAAAGCTTTAAAAACAACACAAAACAAAATACAGATGCTGCACCCACTTTAGATCTCTTCCATCAAAGTCTCCAGTGGGGCCAAGTGTGATAATATGTTTTAATTTTATAGGCCATCTTGCTGATGCCCTGGTTCATAGTCACTGCACATTCATTCCTATATATCAGTGTTGACCTTGAAATAGTCTTGGATGAAAACTATTGTTATGAAGAGTTTACATTTATTTGTAACCAGTAATAGGGTAGATCAAACAGGTGTGGCCTCTTTTGAGTAGAGAAAGAAGGAACAGTCTGTCTCTAAAGACAGAAAAAGGCAGCTGAAGTTGCTCTAGGCTGGATATCTCCCCCATATGGAGAACCATTTGAGTTAGGCACCTAGAACTCCGCCACACATGTGGAAGCTCCAATAGTGTGTATGTTATCATATAGCTTTACCCCTCACTGTGCTGCAAAACTAAGCCCTTCACACAGATTGAGCAGGATTTGGCTACTCAAGACTTTCAGATCAAAAACCTTCATAGCAGCTATGCTGACAATACTAGTTTAAAAAACAAAAACCTTAATCAACATTGTTCTGCAATTTTGCCAATCACATCATTAAAGTCACTGACATAATCTAGTCTGCTAGGAACAAATTGCTTCAGCTGTTTTCAAACCAATTGATTTTATCTTCAAATGTTCTACTAAAGAAAGGACCCCAGTGGTTGCCACTTACTTTGAACCACTTAAACACTGTGGTTAAAAACCAACCACCATATCACGTTCACAAGAGAGAAGTAAAATGAGCCGGTCATTGATTATGCTTCTCTTTATATATCTATTCTCAAAGGAAATCAGCAAAGAATTATAACATTTTGCAGGTGAAAGGCCTTTAGAGACTACCTTGTATGGTGTATTTCCTGTTTTCAAGTGAATTTAGGGAACTCTTCCTATTCAAATCACTTTAAGGTGATTTTTATTTTACTAGTAAAGAATCTGAGAAGTCCTGCAGTTTTAAAAAATGTTTTTATTAATCCAGCAATATTCCAAAAGAAAATCATCATGGAAACCTATTTTATTCCACATAATAGCTGCTCCCATCCTACGGAGCTATTGTTTCTTTTCATGCTTTTTGAGAATTTCTGACCTGGCTCTTTATTTTGTATATGGGGAACAGAAGACTCAAGTGGGACTAGCCAACTTTAGTACTGTAAGATAAGAGGCTCGAGGCAAAATTTGAAGCAGGATTTGATCCAGAATTTTTGCTTTAACTGCCTGCTGTATGAAATAAAGTGTGTGTCTGCATTCTGTAAGGTTATTGGGATTCCAAAGCAGTATGATAGAATCTTGAGAGAAGGGTAAAGAAAGAAAGCAATTGAGGATAGCTGAGTGGCCTCAATGCCAGGCTAGCCACTGCCTTTAGGCATTGCTTTTTAGTGGTGATCTACCTTTCCCATCCTCCCAAATTCCAGCCTGTGGGTTCCCACTTGGGCTAACCATAGTCCCAGCTTTCTCGACCTTGTCTTTTGTGTTGTGGCAGAATAATAGGACTCACCTGTCCTGTGCCAAGGCAGACATCACTAACCAACTCTTGAATTATTTTTCTCAAAGTTTAGATAGAACTTCACGAGCTTGCTCGGTTGAAGGTGTTCTGGGGAGCCCCATCTCTTACCTAGAGTTGGCTCTAATTTGCCGTGCCTAATTTGACAAGTTCTCATAGATTCCTGATTTTAGCGCAACCTGACTTGATTGTCTAGATTTCCTGTGCTTTCCCTCAGATCCTAATTTCCATGTTACCTGATGATCTTGAGGACATTTTCCTCCTGGGACCTCAGTTATCCCACTTGTAAAAGAAAGGTTTAGACTAGCCAAGATGGCCTCAAAGCTGCCCTCCACATTTGGCATTCTATGATTCTGTGACTTTCTTGAAGGCCTCAACCCGCAGATCAACGAAGACACTAGTTAATCCTCCCGTAATAACTTATCCAAAAGACTACTATCCCTTCCTGCCCCCATGACCGATTCAGGAATCGATAGTTTTAATCAGCACTGGCCACATAGCTCAGTTGGTTAGAGCATCACCTGATATGCCAAGGTTGGGTGTTTGATCCCTGGTCAGGGTACATACAAAAAGCAACCAATGGATGCATAAATAAGTAGAACAATAAATCTCTCTCTCTTTCTCTTTCTCTCTCTCTCTCTCTCTCTCTCTCTCTCTTCCCCCCACTTCCTCTCTCTAAAATTAATTAAAAAATAAAATAAATAGTTCTAATCAAAGAGGAAGTGTTTTGTTTTTTTCCTAAACAAATCCACTGCTAGTCTTGAAAACTAAAATGAAGGTAGCAAAAAAAAATTTTGTTCCTTATTGGTCTTTACCTAATGCAGCCCAGTTTCCTCCCTCATACTAGACAGGAACCTAGGAGGCACCAAGGCATACCATTGAGAAAAGAATCGTGATTTGGGAGTCAGGCATCTACATTCTGCCACTTTGGGAAAAGTCCCTGACCTGTCCAAGCCTCAGTTTCTTCATTAGTTAGATGGGAGTAAAATCGCCCTGCCTCCCCCAGCACTATGGTGAATGTTGTATTAAAGTATGTCTTAGAATGGATCCCTCCAAGAATAGTAAGGGTTCTGCACCCAAATCCAGTACGAATGGAGGACAGGGGTAAGGTAGGGGGGTCCCACTCCAACAAGCAATTCTTGGACACCAGCTGGGTATCTTAAAATTCAAGTAAATTCTGACACTATCTACCTGGAGACAGCATCAGACTCCCCAGGTTAAGGATCAATCGCACAGGACTGCCCTCAGCTTCAGATGCCAATCAAAAGTCCAGGTTGTTACCTGTGCTTTTGATTGGCCGGCTGTAAATCAGAGATTCCCACACCCCCTCCATTGGGCTTGATTAATTTGCTAGAGCAGTTCTCAGAACTGAGAAAAACCGTTTATTCGCTAGATTTCTGATTTATTACAAGGGATTATAAAGAATACAAATCAACAATCTGATGCAGAAATGTGCAGGGCACGGTAAGAGGAAGGCACACGAAGCTTTCATGCCCTCTCCAGGCACGCCACTCTCCATTTTCCTCAAATCTCCGCATGTTCACCAATCAGCAGGCTCTCAGAACCTCATCTTGTCGTGTTTGTTTGTTTGTTTGTTTGTTTTAATGGAGGCTTCATTACATAGCTGTGATTGATGAAATCATTGGCCATTCCTGATTGAACTCAATCTCCAGCTCCTCTCCCCTCCCTGCAAATCCAGGGGAGTGACTGAAAGTTCCAGCCCTCTAATCACCACCCCCTCATCCTTCATTGATTTAGGGTCAGTCCTGGGGCATTAGCTCCTCACCCTTCCCGCCTACCCTGTGCACAGAGAAATGCAGGAAGACAGCAGGTGCCCATGGATGTTCTATGAGTGATACTGTAGACAGGGTGAGCATGGAGATGTGAGTGGGGCGCTGACCACACTGCCTAACAAACAGGAAAGGCCTCAGTCAAGTGAAGGCACCAAAGTGTAGACTGAAGAGAAGCGACAGAGGGAGAGAGGCGGCCTCCATTGTGAAATCAGCTTGAGCCTTTTATGGCTGGGACTTCCGAGAGAAGGAAGCCGAACATGTATGTCACCTTTTAACAGTCATGTGCTCTGGACTCTAATCACCAAATCAGCAACTCCCTCTCTAAGAGGAAGAGCTGGGAGGAGCTCCTGCGGTACCCACGGTTCACATTGCTATGCCCCAAGGGAGCCCATGGGTGCCCCTTGTCACACTCACCAATGTAGGGCAGCTTCCATGCCCAGAGGAGGGCAGGCCTCTCCAGGAAATCTCTCCCCTTCCAGGCTCAGACTTAACTGTGAAGATTCACAGACCTGACCTGACGCTCGCTCTCGCTCTATGGCTGCGTCAGAGCAGTAGCTTTGAAAGCTCCGCAGCTGGATCATTTAAGGCCAATTTCCCAAGGCCAGGGGTGCTCAAACGTCTCATCATTCACCCCGCAGATAAAGGGGGAGACTTAGTCAATGACGACCCCGATTCATAGGTCTGCGCTTAGGAAGAGGACTTTTCTCAGGGAACCGTGTGGATGCCAAGGAAAGAGGTCATGTTTCCTGGTGCCTGGGATCACTGAAGCATGCCATCTCGAAGCAGTGCAACCCATGGGCGCCATCAAACCTTCAAGACTGTTCTTTAAAGATGAGAACACTGAAGCCTGGAAGGAAGGTGCTGAAGGTCACACAGCTACTGACGGTCAGACACTCTCCTGT
>NW_006300047.1:2884313-2888776 GCF_000327345.1 Myotis davidii | reverse complement strand
CCCTCTCCATGAACACAGACTTAACTGGGCGTTGGATTGCAGGACAGGTTGCAGGATGGAAAGCCACTATTTCGTATTATACCTTGAGGTGGGACAGTCCTGGGGTACCCTGGAAATCTGCATCATAACTGGGCATGTCCAAAGGCATTTGGGTAGCCCGTGCCCTTTGGGTTGGGAGTTGTGGTTGAGTGTAAAGAGAGAAAGTATGACACAGCAACTGAGTTCTTCTATCTGAGAAATAACTCAGGGCATCAACTCTCCCACTTGGAGCCCTCGGTGGCAGCAAACAGGGACTGTCTAGCAGTGGAGAGCTGACCCAGCCTGAGGACACCACCAGTGACAGGCAGCCTAAGACTTGAACCCATTTGTATCTGGCTCCAGAACCTGCACTTGGAACTATTATGTAATCTGCTAAGTCACTAATTAACTGGGCCTCTTTACCTGGGTCCCCTTACCCTTTCTGAGGCCCATCTTCCGCCTCTTCTTAGGGTACAAGAATGTCAGAGCAGCAACTGCTAGGATTCAGATTTATCATAAGCAGCAGAACCCCTCTGTAAGCCAAATCTCGCACATAGCTCTAACATGAGAGGCAGCGAAAAGTGGCACTTTCATCTCAGGTTAAAAAGGGGGTAAAGATTGGGGGTCTGATAGTCATCCTCAGCTTCTCCTTCCCCCTCCCCCAACTCCACCTCCGCCTCCACCTTAGCTCCAGATGGAACGCTGGGACTGTGACGAACACATTTTGAAAATACGATCCACCCCTGCATTGTACAGAAGAAGAAACTGAAGACTTGCAAAGAGCAGGGGGCTGAAAAGAATTCCCCGTCAGGAAGAGACTGAGCAAAGAGTAGAACCCAGGGCTCGTGAGCCAGTCAAGCTTTAAAATGTAGAACCTGAACCCTAGTTCTGAAATTTCCCAGCTGCCTGACCCTGACCCTGCGGAGGTCGCTTAGCCTCTCTGTTTCCTCGCCTGTAAAAGGGGATAACAGTGCTTAAATATGGTGGTGCGTAACGAGTGAATTAAGTGAGACAATATACAGAAAGCACTGACTAGTAGCCTAGAGCCCAGGCATAGGAAGAGTTAATCCTGGGATGTTCTGTCCCCCCCACCCCACCACTCTCTGACTCCTCCCCTGGGCTGAGTGCTCCTGGTGTGTGCTCAGGGTGGCCAGGCCCACGGGGCGGGCGGAGGAGGCAGCCATTGCCTGGCCCTGCCTTTCCAGCTCAGTGCGTCCCAGATGGTGCCCGGAGGGGAGCTGGCAGGTGACACGTTGGCAGAGTCTCCCTTCCCTTGCACAGTTCACCGAGCCACGCAGGGCCCAGGAGCCTTGGGCTGTAGCGCTCTGCCAAAGAGGCAGGCTGCCCAGCCCAAACCGATGGAGGCAGGCGTGGCGAGCCCAGGGAGCGGCCTGTGTGCGCCAGCCCCCAGGGCAGGGACAGGTGGGGCACTTGGCTAGCTACCTCCCCAGGCTCCTCCCTTCCCCGCAGCTTCCCTCTGAGAGGGAGAAGGAGGAGCTTAGTCAGAATCCAGCCCCACCCCACATGGCCTGAGTTTATATCCTTTTTCTGAAAGTAGTAGCTCTTAGAAAACAAACAAACAAAAAAAACATGTAGTGAAGGGAGATAACCCCTCACTAAACACAGGAGAAGTTAATTTCTTCATCTGAAAGAATGGCGACACTATTATTGATTTCAGAGTCATTGTGGGGCTTAAATGATATTGCACACAGTGATTGGAATAGCATCTTCTATGTGGAAAACGTCAATAAATGTTAGCCTCTGTCAGCATCTGTAATACATTCATATTTGTATCAACATTCCGGCACAATGCTTAAAGCACAGACTCTGGAACCCCTCTGCCCAGATCCAAATCTCGGATGTAACTCTTCCCATTTGTGTGGTCTTGGGCATGCTGCTTAGTGCCAAAGCCTCAACGTCCTCATCTACAAAATGGGGATGGTATTCGTACCTCCTTCGCTCACAGGGCTGCTGAGAAGATTAAATGGGTGATACACAGGAATCCCTTAGCACAGCACCCGGGACAAAGGAAAAGATCAGTAAGTAGAGGCTATTCATAGGGTGAGCATTAGTATCACCGCCCAAGGTCACCGGCAGCAAGCACTGGAATAGGTGCTTCCTGACAACCCACTTGGTGCTCACTCCACCACTCGCTGCTACCTCCCACCCAATTAAAATTCCTGGCTCTGCCCTCCGAGAGTCACTGTTCTTAAAAAAGGATTCCTTTTTTTTTTTAACAGGGAAGTCACAAAATAAATTGTTGCCAAGTCCAGCGGTCAGATCCAAATTGCACAGAGAACATTTCTCTTCCTTAGGCAAAGCCACCCAAGGATCCGGGCTACGGGGAGAGGAGGAAAGATGGAAGCTCACCAAGCAGACCCAGGCGCCAACAGGCCTGGCTGGGCCCACACTTCTGCACCTTCCCTCTAGCTGTGCGTGCATGGGAAAGTCGTTCTGTCTGCCTGAGCCTCAGTTTCCTCCTCTGCACCATCAGGGCTGGGTGAGAATTCAATTAGGTAAAGCATCTGACACATACTTTAATAAATTATTATTATTATGCGTCACAGCTTTGTTGAGTGAGGTATGTGTGGAGTTTCATTGCTTTGTTGTTGTGGGTTTGTTTGTTTTTGTTTGTCTGTTGGAGTTTTGTTTGTTTTGCTCCTAGTGAAAGGATGAAGGGTTTTTGTGATTTCCACCCAGGGGTGTGTTTCTGCTTTCACCAGGGGGTCCTCAGCTCCTGGCAGACGATGGATCTCTTTCCATTTGAAGTGATGGACCAGGTCCGGCAGTGTGTACCTCTGGGAAGCTCAAGGGCATGGACATGCTGGAGCCCAAGGCCCTGTCTTGGCCATGGAGGCACCCTCTCCTTTGCTTCCCATTGGAGCTGCTGCTTTAGCTGTGTCACCCATGCCGGCCGGAGACTGTGAGCACACAGATACACACATACTCACACATGAACACACCCACCCCTGCCCCCGCCATCTCAGCCTTTTATTTATTTTTTAACCAAAAGGTAATATATGTGCGTGTCAAAAACAGATCAAGCTCTACTGTGAGATGTAATCCTCCTTCTCTCACCTGTCCCTCTCTACTGTTCTTCTCCCCCCTCCCTCTCTTCCCTGCCACCAGCCACCTCCCTAGAAGCCACCACTCCTGCCACTACCCCATCAAGAGATTCAGGTTATGAACCCGTGAGAGTAGGTGGGCCTTTTGTACTTCCTTGACCAATATGATATAGCAGAGATGTTGCTAAGTGACTTCTGAAGCTAGATCATAAAAAATGCAGTGCAATCCCACCTTGTTCCATTGGGACCTTCTCTCCTGGAGCCCAGCCGCCATGCCGTGAGAAAGCCTGGTCACCCCAGGGCAAGCCTTACATGAAGAGGAACCAAGGCCCACAGCCCTGGCAGGATTGCCCACTCACAAGCACACCCACCTGCCAACTGCAGGGGTGAGTCATCTCAAAAGTGGATCCTCCTGTGTGGAACCCTCCTGCACTGTTGGTGGAAATACAAATCAGTGCAGCTGTTATGGAAAACAGTACAGCGGTTCCTCAAAAAAATTAAAAATAGAATTACCTTCTGACCTAGCAATCCCACTTTGGGGGTATTTATCCAAAGACATCCAAAACACTAATTAGCAAAGACATATGCTCCCCTACACTTAATGCAGCATTATTTACAATAGCTGAGATACTGAAGCAACCTAAGTGGCCATCGATAGGTGGACAAATGGATAAAGATGTGTATATGAATATCACTCAGCCCTAAAAAGAAGGAAGTCTTGCCATTTTTGACATGATGGACATAGAAAAGTATTATGCTAAGTAAAATAAGTCAGACAGAGAAAGACAAATACCATATAGTTTCATGTATATGTGGAATCTAAAAACCCAAGTAAACAAATGAACACAACAGAAACAAGCTCATAGATGCAGAGAACATTTTGATGGCTGCCAAATGAAAGGGATTTGGGAGGGTGCATGAAAAGGGGGCAGGGATTAAGATGTACAAATTGCCAATTATTTAAAGTCACAGGGTTGTAAAGTACAGCATAGGGAATATAGTCAATAATATTGTAATAACTATTTATAGTGTCAGATGGTACCAGGCTTATGGGGTTGATCACTTCAGAAGTTATATAAATGTCTAACCACTATATTGTACACCTGAAACAACATAATATTGTATGTCAAATGTAATTTTAAAATATTTTTAAAGCATTAAAAAATAAATAAAGAAAAAAAGCTCCTGTCCCCAACGAAGTCAAGCCATTACTGCTGAACTCTGTCCTACTTAGAGGTTCATCAGCAAATCAATTGCTGTTATTTTAAGCTGCTAAGATTGGGGGTAGTGTGTTACACAGCAAAAGATAACTTATATACTGTACTAGAGGCCCAGTGCACAAAATTTGTACACTCAGGGAGATGGGGGGGGGGCGCCTCA
>NW_006300047.1:2881143-2884274 GCF_000327345.1 Myotis davidii | reverse complement strand
CTCTTGCAGTCCAGAAGCCCTTGGGGGATGTCCAAATAATGGCTTAAAATGTACAAATTGCCAATTATTTAAAAAGCAGCCTGATGCTCAGTCGTTTGGTCATCCCCCCACTAACCCCCCTGCCGGCCTTGTTGCCCCACTCAGCCTGTTCAGTCATCCGTTCGGTCGTCCATTCAGTTGCGATGGTCCCTGGCTCTCTATATATAGAGAGGATTTTTTTAAAAAAAATATATTGTATTGATTTTTTACAGAGAGGAAGGGAGAGGGATAGAGAGTTAGAAACATCGATGAGAGAGAAGCATCAATCAGCTGCCTTCTGCACACGCCCTACTGGGGATGTGCCTGTAACCAAGGTACATGCCCTTGACCGGAATCGAACCTGGGACCCTTCAGTCCTCAGCCCAATGCTCTATCCAGTGAGCCAAACCGGCTAGGGCTATAGAGAGGATTTTTAATAAGCCTCTCAGATGGTTCTGTCAGAAGTGGTCAGAAGTTGGCACTTTATTGGAGTAGGTTGCCCTTTGCCGTCTCTGTGGCCTTGGATGGCTCTTCGTGAACCATCCCCATCCACCACAGGACAGACTTCTTGTTGCTAAGCATCAAAGCCACCTTAGCAGGAGACCTGGGCCTCTTCTGTACATACATATTTGCATCAACATCTTCTCCAGGGATGCCTGGAGCTCTCCCCACTTCTGGGTAAGCAAAGCCAATTTTCCATCCATATTTGCAGAAGTATTTGTTAATAAGCAAGAAACAGCCTTGCAAAATCTTAGGTAAATAACACAAGTCCAAGAACAACACTCCCATACCAGCAGCCACACGATGCAAGCAATGACAGAACTGTGGCGACTGCTCAGACTTTCTCTCAAACTCAACAAGGCACTGGCTAAAGCAGTGTGTGGCCACTGCCACTCTCAGCAGAGCAGGAAGCAAAAGATGGGGGAGGGCGCCATGATTAAACTCAAGGACTTGAGTTTGAATCCTGACTCTGTGACTTACTGGCTGTGTGTCTTTGGGAAAATTGCTTCACCTCTCTGAATTTCAGTATTCCACTGTGCAAAGTGAGAAAAATAGTAACTTCCTCATTAGGATCCTTATTAAGATAATGTGTGAGAGTTACTTGGCAGAGAGAGGAACTTAGTACATACTCAGTAAATAATAAGAGTTACTGTGTTTTACATATGTGATTATTATAGATAGAAGAAGAAAAAAAGGCAGATTGGAGAGGCGGAGGAGGCCCTGGGATGGAGGTGAGGCAATCTGGATTCTTCTGTGGGTTTTGATGCTCACTTGCTCAGATCCCTGAGGCAAGGTGGTTGACAACACTGGACTTCAGTTGTTAAGTGAGGAGGAAGAACTAGGAGGCGTACTAAACACCTAAGTGCACTCTAGTTCTCTCCTCCTTTGGACTGCTGAGGGTAGCCTATTGACTAATATGTCAGACACCCTTTTAGCAATAGATGGCAGAAACAATCTCAAGCTACTTGAGCCAAAAAAGGAGAAATGGTTGGCTCAGAGAAGCCAAAAATGGGTTGAAGAGACAAGCTTTGAAACGCAGTCAGATCCCGAGAACAGCTGGAACCTGAGTCTCACATGTCTGTCTCCCTCTCACTTGTTCAACACATTCACCCTCCCTCCCCAAACTATCTTCCTCTACAGTCAGGGCGCATTCATATCAACACTCCCTGCTTCCAGTTTGGACTTAAACCCACAGGAAAGAATGACTGACCACCCTGCCTTCCCAAGTCCAACATCCAGTGCAGTGATTCACCGGCCCAACCTGGGTCAGCTGCTGACACCTTGACTGGTAAACCGTGGCTTTGGGTCCTGTGAGAACACTGCAGCTCTCCTGGGAACCATCTGCTACCTACCCAGCCCGTGTGCACACCTGAATGTGCAACTCCTGCTGTTTGCCTAGAGGGGAGCTCTTATATCCATGGTTACGTTTCAAAGTGCTCCCACTCCTATCCTCATATAGTCCTTATAACAACCTCACGTGGAAGTAGAACTGACATCGTTAAATGTGTTATCATACAGGACACACTTGGGCTCAGGGAAGCTAGGTTCCATGGCCAAAGACACACAGCCTGCCCTTGGCAGAGGCAAATCTAGCTAAGGAATCAGGTACCTGAACACTCATTCCCAAAATGCACTGGGGACGTTGCCTGATCTTTCCAGAACACTCATGAACGAAGACCCAAGAATGGAATTGTGGTGAATCCCATGTGTCCTTTACCCTGGCAGCTGTGGAGCTCCCCTGAGGGTTGCTTTCTGTGTTGGATGTCTCCTTGCCTGTAAATAGCAAACCCAGGGACTGTCAAGTCCAGAGGAAGAAAATCACAAACTTCCTAGGGCCCTTCCAAACTACTAAGACTGGGAGAAAGGAAAGCAGGAGAAAACTCTGGAGATGCCCAGAACAGCTCCAAGCTCTGGCAGAAGAACAGATTTCATCATTGCAGGCCCACCCCATTACCTCCCTCCAGACCTCTTACTGGGCATGATGGGGACTCTGCTTCCTGTTGTCATTTCGCATCCCCAAGGGGAGTTGGTTGCCCTACCTTCCTTCTTAGTTTGCAGCCTCTCCTTCAAATCTTTTAATACCGCATAGCAGTCAAGCTTGCTGGCTTCAGAGCTGGTCTACCTGACGATGAGGCCTTGGCAAGTTATTTTCCTTGTGCGCCACATTTATGCCACTTATATAATCTATCTACACTAATAAAAGAGAAAGATGCAAATGACTGTGCCTTCCTGAAGCCCACCAACCAATCAGGCATGAGTATGCAAATTAACACAACAAAGCTGGCAGGTTACTTTGCATACACAGCCACCTAGCGGCGGTGAGGGGGGGGGGATGCTTGTGTCATCACCATGGCGATGATGAAGGCGTTCCACACTGCCCCAGTCACTCTGGGCCTCTGGGCAGTGTGGGAAAGTAGAAAGGCAGCTCCGGGATGGAGCAAAGGCAGTGCTGGCAGCCAGGGGAAGGAAGGCCCATTCTTGCATGAATCTTCGTGCATCGGGTGTCTAGTATATATAAAAAGCCAGCAATTAGATGCCAGAACGACCAGTTGCTATGACGCCCACTGAGGCCAGCAAACCAGGCACATGGGTGTGGGGCGGCCACCCAACTT
>NW_006300047.1:2869164-2881101 GCF_000327345.1 Myotis davidii | reverse complement strand
CCCGCCCCCAATTGCCCCACCCCCACCCCAACTGGGGGTAGGGCCCACCAGCCAATTGCCCAAGGCTCCTCCCCGTAGCCAGCCTGGCTCTGATCCATCCGATTGGGGTCCAGCCAGACCCCACCCATGCATGAATTTGTGCACTGGTCCTCTAGTGGGATTGATAAAAACAGTATGTATGACATCAGTTTATTGTGAGAATTAAATAAGATATTACAAATAAAGTGCTCAGTACCATGCCTGGCGGGTGGAAATTGGAGTTATTATTATTAGTTGCACAGTTGGGAGAGTCGATAATAACTACAGAGGAGAGTATTTTTTATCATTTTCTTACTAAAGAAAGTATGCATGGCCCTGGCCAGTGTGCTTGATGGTTAGAGAATCGGCAGGCACACCCAAGGGTCTCAGGTTTGAGTCCCAGTCAAGGGCATGTATCTGGGTTGCAGGTTTGCCCCCTGCCCCCAGTCAGCGCAAGTGAGGGAGACAACCAATGTGCCTCTCTCATATCGATGTTTCTCTCTCTTTCTCTCCTTCCTTCCTTCCTTCCTTCCTTCCTCTTTCCCTTCCTTCTTTCCTCCCTCCCTACCTCTCTCCTTTCCACTCTCTGAAAGGCAATGGAAAAAATATCCTCCCAGTTGGGGATTTAAAAAAGAAGAAGAAAAGAAAGCAGTGCATGCCCTGACCAGTGTGGCTCAGTTGGTTGGAGCATCGTCCTGTGCACTGAAAGGTGGCAGGTTCAATTCCTGGTCAGATACCCAGATTTTGGTTCAATCCCCGGTCGGTGTGTGTGGGAGGCAACCAATCAATGTTTCTCTCTTGCATTGATGTTTCTCACATCCATGTTTCTCTTTCTCTCTCTCTCTTTCTCCCTTCCTCTCTCTAAAATCAATAAAATATTTTTTTCATTAAAGAAAAGAAATCTGTGCTACCACACAGAAAAGGCAAACACAGAAGATGCACTCCTCAGAGGGATAACTCATATGGTCTGTTGGAGGCATCAATTTGATGGATAAAAAGGCCAGGCTGTGTTGTGCTCAATTTAAAGAAATTTAAGAGGTATTACAACCAAATGTAATGTATGGTCCTTAATTAGATCCTGGTTATAGCAAACCTGTTGAAAAAAAAAATTGTTTGAAGGACAGTTGGGGGCATTTGCATAGGGACTATGTACTAGATAACAGTAAGGAATTATTCCTAATTTTGTTAGATGTGATCATGGTGCTGTGATCAGGCAGAAAAATATCCTTATTGCTTTATTTATAAATACATACTGAAATATTTAGGGATAAAATGGCATGGCATGAGTAACTTTAAAATATTTCACCCAAAAGGAAAAAAAAAATGAAGCAAATAGGCAAAATGTCAACCATCACTAAATCTACATGATGAGTTTATTGGTTTCATAATATGGGTGTCTCTATTTTTATGTATGTTGGGCAATTCTCATAATAAACACGACATGCTTATTATAAAAATTTAAAGCTACAGAAAGTATTCTGAAAAAAATAAAATAATTCCACCACCCAGAAAAACATCACCAATCGTGTTTGATGTCTCTCTGTCCTGTTTTTGTCCATTTGAACATCACTGCAACCATAACGCCCATGAAATTCTGCAGCCTGCTTTTTTAAAACTCGTCATAAGCATTTTTCCTTGTTATTAAAATGTCTTTACACAACATTTCTAATGCTGAAGAATATTCCTTTGAGGAGATGAACCAGGAAACCTTTAAGTTCCTCCACCACAAAGTTGCAAGTCTCATTAAAATGATGGTGATGATGGCTTATATTCAGTGAGCACTTACGACGTGCCTGGAGCTTGAGCAGGCACCCTCTCTTTCCATCTTTGCGGCCTGTGAAGTAGCTGCTATTATTATCAACTCCGTTTCACGGAAGGAGAAACAGACAGAGAAATAAGTGACAGGGTCATACAGCTAGGAAGCAGACTCATGCTCAGAAGTACAAATGTAAGCTCATACCTTTAATTCATTTGTTCACTCACCAAACAGGGGTAGGACACCTGCCCGGGGTCAGGTGCGGAGCTGGGTTGTGGCTCACACTATATGAGCTGCACGGAACTGCTAACAATTTTAATTCATCAGACTGGAGGTTGCAAGAGTGGTGATTCCTGGGGCCTGAGTTTACAGCACCTGCATTCCCTCTCCACAGCAGATGAATAAGCCAAATTTCAGACTTCCAGGAATGATCTTCCTGTCCAAGGAAGAAGGACCCTGGCAGCAGAGACAGTGGGGGTGGGGGATAATTCATTATTGACAATTAATGATGCCAGAAACCTTTTAATATTCATATTATTTATTCTTAGCCCAGGCTGCCTGCATCAACACTAACAGTTTATTGTTAATGAGACTGGGAGCATTTTTAAATCAAGTTAATTGACATTTTTATGGTGTTCAGCAGCCCCTAAACACAGGCTTTTTAGCTGGGGAGCCGAATGTGAGCCATGGGAAGGGATGGGGCCCCATCGAGCCCAGTGCAAAAGGAGGTCATTGAAGAGCAGTCGGATAGGGAAGGAGCCTCATGGGTCCCCACAGTTCCTTCCTGTTCCTCTACTCTATTCCCATCACAGCTACACTGCCCCTCCCCACCCCGCCCTGGAGCTTCCAACTAGCTCTGCAACCTTGGGCATGCTCAGTGCCTCATTTTCCCCATCTGTAAAATGGGAATAGTAATAGAATGGAAATTCCTTCCTCACAGGGTTGTTATAAGGGTAAAATGAGTTAATTTATGGAGAGAACTAAGAACCGCACCTGATACTTTGCTGATATTAGTATTGCTATCGTTCATAAAATGAATATTAAAGATTTACATGGTAAATTTTATCACAAAGATTCTCAATTACCTCCCATAAAAAGATTTTTATATGCCCACCTTATTGAAGTCAGTACTGGCCATGTGACTTGTTTTGGCCACTCATATGCAGGTGGAGCTAGCACCTGACACTTCCCAGCAGATTCAACAGCAAACACATTATTCACTATGTCTCTTTCCCCCGCTCTGGCATGAGACTGGCAATGTTCCACTCAGAGTTTCTTCCATCTGCCAGTCCCCAGAGTGAAAGTGACACAGAGCAGAACCACTGCCAACCCATGATAGACAGGCAATGTGAGGGAGAAATAAACTTTTGAGGGTGGAGGCCATGGAGCTTTGGGCATAATTTGTTACTGCAGCAAAACCTAACCTATCGTAACTGACACGGAACTTTGCCTTATAATGCCCTCAGTCCAATGGGGAAGACAGTGTAACAGATAAGGGCTGTGGGAATAGAGAGCAAAGGGGCTGTGGAAATCCCAGAGAGGAATGCCCGATCTCGCCAGGAAGGACTGGATGGATGGGAACTCCAAACCTTCCTTCCAATTTGAGCTGGGAGGAAGAATTCCCCAACAGGGTAGATATTGACTAACATTTATTGATTGCTCTAGGACAGGGGTGGGCAAACTTTTTGACTCGAGGGCCACAATGGGTTCTTAAACTGGACCGGAGGGCTGGAACAAAAGCATGGATGGAGTGTTTGTGTGAACTAATATAAATTCAAAGTAAACATCATTACATAAAAGGGTACGGTCTTTTTTTTTGTTAGTTTTATTCATTTCAAACGGGCCGGATCCGGCCCGCGGGCCGTCGTTTGCCCACGGTTGCTCTAGGACGAGGTAGTCTCAACATATTTCTTCATTTAATCTTCAAAGCAGCCCTAGGAAGTAGCTGTTATTATTATTATTATCATTCCCATTTTGATATGGGGGTCCTGAAACTTAAAATTTAACCAAATTGCCCCAAGCCCCATATGAGAAGATTCGGACCCAGGCAGAGTGCACATACTTTCCACCACAGTATACGGTCCCCTGGATAGGTCCTCACCTTCCACGTGCCTCTGAATCCCTGGGGGCATGGGGGAGTGGCCTCATTGAAATGAAAACCTGGCAGCATAAGCAGAACATCAGATGTCCTCCATGATCTCTGTCTCCCAATGTTATGAGCTGTACAATCTCTTCTCCTGAGGGCAACCTGAGTCTGGGACTTGCTTCTAACCAATACAACTCGGTACCTATAACCAGGTATCTAATGTTATCTAGAAAGTAGGGAAGTAAGGCTAAAGCTGTAACTGATGAAGACACAATAGTCACTAGCCAGGATTGGGGCTCTTTGGTCACCGTTTGGCTTGGACACCACTCCTGTTTTGCCTGTGTTCAGACATAATTGCAAAGGGGTCTTACTTTGTCTTGATCCATCACCGTCACAGTGACCTTGTCAGATGTGACATAGGAACTTGTTTCTACTCAATAGGAGAACACCAGGGCCAGGCTGTGAGCACCAGGCCAGCTCCCAGATGTTAGGAATGGCTTTTCTCTTTCTCAGAAAGGCTCAAGGCGAAGAAGAAAGTGAGGAAGACCTGGAGAAGAAGGCAGGAGCCAGCTGCCTAAGGGCTATACATCATGATCTGTCCTCCTGGAGCTATTAAACAGACAAGGACTAGCTGGTTGGAGGACTCTCGCCCCCCACCTGGTGGGGTGGGAGGATCTCTCCTTTCTTCTGTCTCCGCACTGCTGGAGGTTGGCATCATTAGGGCTCAATTGGAAGAATTACAACCATGTTGTTGCCCTAAGTCAACGGGAACCCACCGTAGGAATTTAATTATCAACCAACCAGCTGGATTGTAGATCTCTCCCTCCCCAAAACCCACAGATTTGGTCTTCCTTCCTTCCTTCTTTCCTTCCTTCCTTCCTTCCTTCCTTCCTTCCTTCCTTCCTTCCTTCTTTCCTTCCATCCGTCCTTCCTTCCTTCCTCCCTGCTTTCCTGCCTTCCTGCCTTCCATTCCTTTATCTAACCTTTATTAAATGCCTACTGAGTGTTGGGCACTTTGCTTGGGCATACTTAATAGAACAGAAAAAAAGACCAATGATTCTATCAACCAGATTGTTTTCAATAGAATCACTTTTCCCCAAATCATATGCTTCTATCTTCTGCCTGCACTGCCCTCTTTCTTCTCCCTCCCATGCCTGCCTGAGAAAATCCGAACTATCCTTTGAAGTTCATCTCTGAAGCCTCCTCCTCCATGAGGATTTCTAGATCCACCCTGACCCCTAATGGGACCAGTCTCCCACAAAACCTTTTGGCCAGAACCATTTCATACTAAAAAGTGCTTCATGACGGGAGAAGGGTCTGATGGTCTTGATACTGAAAAGACGGACAGCCTATACCAATGAGAAGAGAGGAAGGGCCCAAAGGGGTCACTGAGGGCTGGAAACATTGCTTCCTCATCACTAGACAGAGATTTGACTATCCTGGGAAGCTCAGGAACTCCACAAGGGAACCTCCCCACCAAGCAGGGGCCAAGTGAACTGGGTGGAGGAGCCACCCACCTATGGGTAGTCATGAGTTGGAAGATAAGACTCAGAGTTTAAGGGAAGAGATTCACTGTACATTCTTATCGGCTACTAAGCATCTAGTCATAAGGATTGTTATTCTTAGCCCTCCCTCAGGCACAGAGTTCAGTTCATTATATTTGGGAATTGTGGTGGTGGTAGGATCGAGTTCCTTGTCTACCAGGGCTCCAGGCAAGCCACCAGACAAGCTCAGGTCCTGCTCTTGAAAATAGAGACATTCCCCTGAGGTCTGGGACTCCCTAACACACTTTTAACAAGCTCCTTTTCAGCTTAATTAGCCCAAGTTGGATTTTGTTAAGAACTCTAATAGGTAAACCCACAATCCACCTTCTCAGGAGTGATCCTTGTTAACTCCGTGGGGTTCAAATTTCCAAATCTTTTTCTGGTCATTTATGAATTAATACTTTTTCAAAAGAAGTGGAACTGCATTTTATGTAATGTTGTATAACCTACCACAATTTATGTGAGCAATGTGCCAATTGTTTGAAGTGTTAAGCTTTTTCTTACTAATCCTCTATTTTTGAACAATTTGATTGTTCCAACTAATCCTTGATTGTTTCCAGTGCTCATACACAGTAGAGCTATTTGACTGATGATGGATGACAAAGGAAAGAAAGCTCCTCCCCAACCCCCCAGTTCTTTAAGGCAGACAAAATAGTAATAGCTAACCATCAGGGTTTGAGTTCTTAACATGCATCATCTCATATAATCCCCACCAAAATCCAGGAGTATGGGGGGTGAGAGGTGGGTCATTCTCTCCATTTTCCATATGGGGAAGCTGAGGCCTAGGATAGGTCCAGTGCTTGCCCATGGACACATCGTCTGTGAGTACCAGGACCAGCGTTCAAACCTGTATATTCTGACAAGAAGCCCTTGGCACGCTGCAGCAGGCAGAATCCACATCTCTTTTGGATGCTCAGAAACATCGGCATAGGAATGGCTCTTCCGCAGCCCTGACCCCTCCAATGCTGGTTTCAAATACCTGATAAGGTCTGACTTCCTCCTCCTCTCAATTTTTTACCACCCCTGCCCTGCCATTCCCTCCTCTCCCGGACTAACTCAGTAGCAGATAGCTGACACTAGGAATGTGTACCACCTCTTCTTTGTCTAAAACCCGCTGCTAATCAATCATGCTCTTTTTCTGATGGGTCTGAACTGATCCTCAGAATCTTTCTTAATACAGTACTCCAAGCACCCTCCACCAATCAGTCAGAGTTGGCATGTGAGATAAAGCCTCTTTACAGTGTTTTCTCTGGACTGTGAGTTTTTCCAGAGCAGGAACAGTACATTATTCAACCCTTGGATAAAATTTTTAAAAATAATATCAGTAACAGCTAACATTTTTTGGGCTTTTAAATGCTTCAGGCACGACGCTTAGTGGATTATATGTATTCTACCCTTTAATCCTTACAAGGAAGATATTTATATTGCCCCTTTCTCAGATGAGGAAAGTGAGGTACAGAGAGTTTACCCCTTTGGGGGTCGAATGACCCTTTCACAGGGGTCGCCTAAGACCATCGGAAAACACATATATAATTACATATTGTTTTTGTGATTTATCACTATGCTTTAATTATGTTCAATTTGTCACAATGAAATTGGGGGTCACCGCAACATGAGGAACTGTATTAAAGGGTCGCGGAATTAGGAAGGTTGAGAACCACTGGTTTAGACAATGCATGGAAGTTTGAACTGTTAATACATGGTGGAGACAAGACTGCAACCCATAGAGTTGGACTGACAGAACACACTCTAACCACCAAGCACAAGGCCCCTGCCCCCCTTCCAATCTGTGTCCCCAGGCTCCACGCACTGTGTGGCAGGTGGTAAGTACATAACCAGCATTTCATAAATGAATGAATGGGAACATGAATGAATGAAGTGGCTCCAGCTCTGGCTCAAAGGTGGAAAGGCGAAGTGAGACCAGCCTGTCTCTGTAGGAGGCTGGGCTCTGAGAGATGGTTTCTGACTCAGACCCAGCTCTCAAACACGGCAGGAAGAACTGTCTCCCTGCTTCTTAGCCTGAGACTCATGCCTTCCAAGATTATAATTATCCCTTTTGCTCTGCCCGCAAAAGAGCCACCGATCATGGCCGGTGGGCTCCAGAGGAAAGGGGGTGAGTGGGGGCAGGCAGAAGGGAGGGCCTCAGGGGTTTTCTTAGTCAGAGAGTAGAAGGAGGAACAAGGGAGGAAGCTACAGCCCTGGGTGGGGAATGGAAGCCATGGAGGGAAGGAGTCACAGGTGGCGAGCATGCGCAGCAGAGAACAGGGGTTCAGTGGGTGTGGCCCTGCTGTGCCCCTGAAAAGTGGTGGGGTCTTAGATGCTTCATTTCTTTCACCTAAGCCTCCACTGGCCCACCCGAGAGTGGCAGAGGAGCGAAATCATCTCAGAGGTCGCCTGAGAAAAATGTTCTCTAACTGGTGCATCTCTTGTAAAGGAAAGGAGGTGGCATTGCCCTGATCCATCCCCAACCTCACTCTCAGCTTGGATCCAGACTGGCACTTTGATGCAGACTTCCCTCCGCCCCCATCCTCATTTTCACCACCCAGTGCTTATGTCACAGTTACCCACAGCATTAGTCATTTCCCAGTTCCTCCCCCGACCACGCTCATGCAGGGAGGACATAGAGTCTGGCACCGTACATTATTTGGGCAGATATTTTAATATCAATCCATCATTTGTTAGGCACTCTTGCCTTTGTTTCTGGACTCTATGGCTACCCTATAACTCAGTGGTTCTCAACCTTCCTAATGCCGCAACCCTTTAATACAGTTCCTCATGTTGTGGTGACCCCCAATTTCATTGTTACAAATTGAACATAATTAAAGCATAGTGATTAATCACAAAAACAATATGTAATTATATATGTGTTTTCCGATGGTCTTAGGCGACCCCTGTGAAAGGGTCGTTCGACCCCCAAAGGGGTCGTGACCCACAGGTTGAGAAGCACTGCTATAACTGCTAGTGAGGAATTCTTTTGAGTTTTGCAATCAAACAGGCTGCGCTTGAAACCTAGTCCCCATGTTTACCACCTGTGTGGCTTTGAGTAAATCCCTACTTCCCGGAACCTCGGTTTCCTCACCTGTCCAACGGTTGGGCAGCTGCAGAGGTTACAGGCACACGATACTCAATGTACAGTAACGATTGTTGTTGCTTCGCTTTTCGCTTTTCCAAGTGCTGAGAATTGCTTCCACGTCCCTCCATGTTTCTGAACCAGGGCTTTTTTCAGGACCTTGAAAGCTCACTCAGATGGCCTCCACGCACCTGGAGATGGCAGCCTGGAGTGGCAGAGGAGTTACACCTCAGGGATCAACGCCCAGCCCCTCGTGCCCTGGTGGGACAATTCTGCAGGGCCCCAGAGGCACCAAGGCCCAGTTGCCCACAGCTCAATGACCCACCTTTTATTGGCTTCCTCCCTCCCAAGACACACCCTGCCTGTTCCCTCTCTTCTGCCCCGTGGAGTCTCCTTCCAAATAAAACACCTGCACCCACGTCCTTGTCTCAGGATCTGTTTTCGGAGGAGCTTGGCCCAGGACATACACCTACAGTGGCACCACCTCTGTCCCTGCTCCGGGATACCAGGCTGACTTGGCCCTGCGTCTCCTGCTCTGTCCAACATCTGTGTGGACATCTGCATGTTTGACCCCCATCCCATTCCACTGTGACAGGGCGTTGTGAGCTCACTCCCCTCTCAGGTCCAAGACAGCACTCCTGTCACCTGAGGGCCTGTTGGCACAGGGTACCCCTTATTTTATTGCGGTTGTGATGGTTGCTATCAATAAGCACATGGGCTGTAGTGGCCTTGGCATTGAAATTCTGCTTTTCTAGAAGGTAAGGTAGGGCTGTGTAGGAAAAAAAACAGTTGAAAGTTAACTTCATTACCTGATTCTTAACTATTACCTGTAAGTTCAATAAAGAAATAGTTGCATGGATAATGATATGTTCACTTAATAAGCTACTCTGCACTCATTTACAATTTTAAAGTATATTATTAAATGATTTTTGCTGAGCACTTATTATATACCACATATTGGGATAAAAAGCTTTTACACGCATTATGTCATTTAATCCCACAATAGTCTTATAGTGCATGTACTGGTATTGTTGCCATTAACATTATTATTAGAGGCCCAGTGCATGAAATTCGTGCACTGGGGGGGGGGGGGGATGTCCCACTGACACTTGGGAGATGTCCCACTGACTCATCAGTTAGATATCGTTAACACTGCTGTGGAGGCAGGAGAGGCTCCCACCACTGCTGCTGCACTCGCCAGCCATGAGCCTGGCTTCTGGCTGAGCAGTACTCCCCTGTGGGAGTGCACTGACAACCAGGGGGCAGCTCCTACATTGAGCATCTGTCCCTGGTGGTCATAGCAACCAGTCATTCTGCTGTCAGGCTGAATGTGAGAGGGCACAAGCCAGGATGAGGGACCCCACCAGTGCACGAGCGGAGCTGGGGAGGGACATGGGAAGTTGGCCAGCTGACGTGGGACCGCAGGAGGGCTCCAGGATGTGGTCTGGCCCATCTCGCTCAGTCCCAATTGGCCGGACCCCAGCAGCCAGCTAACCTACCGGTCAGAGCATCTGCCCCCTGGTGGTCATTGCATGTCATAGAGACTGGTCGACTGGTCAACTGTCTGCCCCCCAGGTGGTCAGTGCACATCATAGCAAACGGTTGAGCGGCCTTAGCATATCATTAGCATATTACGCTTTGATTGGTTGAACAGCCAACTGGATGACCAGACACTTAGCATATTGGGCTTTTATTATATAGGATTATCCCCATTTTTCTAATGAAGAAATTGAGCTTTTCTTTTATAAAACTGTAACTAATGCTCATAATGTAATATTGAGGTAAAGAGTAGGATATAAATTAAAAAGCTGTGGTACATTTACACAATGGAACTCTATATAATGGAACAGCTGTAAAAAAGAAGGATCTCTTACTCTTTGAGACAGCATGGATAGACCTGGAGAATATTATGCTAAGTAAAATAAGCCAGTCAGAGAAATACAAATATCACATGATTTCACTTATACGTGGAATCTAAGGAACAAAATAAACTGATGAACAAGATAGGACCACAGACACTGAAGCATGGAATAGACCGACAGATTTCAGAGGGAAGGCAGGAAGGAGAGCAGGAAGAGTTTAACCAGAGAACTTGTAAGCATATATGCATAGTCCATGGACACAGACAATAGACAGGTGAAGGCCTGGAGGCGGGGGTGGGGGACAGGAAAATGGGTGGAGGGAGGAAAATGGGAGGACATCTGTAATTCTCTCCACAATAAAATAAATTAATTTAAAAAAGAGTAAGATATAAAATGGTTTATTCAATATATGTCAATGACGTATCAAGAGCTGTGCTATTGAGCCCATGGCACTAGGGAGAAGTCATCCTTATTTACATGGGTTTTACAGTCTAGTAAGGGAGACAGAGAATTAACAAATGAACATTCAAATAAATATGCAACTTCAGGCCGAAGCCGGTTTGGCTCAGTGGATGGAGCGTCGGCTTGCGGACTGAGGGGTCCCGGGTTCGATTCCAGTCGGGGGCGTGTGCCTGGGTTGTGGGCACATCCCCAGTGGGGGGGGGTGCAGGGGGCAGCTGATCGATGTTTCTCTCTCATCGATGTTTCTAACTCTCTGTCTCTCTCCCTTCCTCTCTGTAAAAAATCAAGAAAATATATTTTTAAAAAAAATTTCATCCTAGGTATAAAGGAAATAAACAAGACAATAAATAAATTTTAAAGAAATAAAAAATATGCAACTTCAGAACCATACAAGGGAAACCAGTTGTTGTGAGAGAAGAAATGGCGTTGAAACCTGCAGGCGATCAGAGGCCAAGAGTTAGTGACAGTCGCTAAGGGACTGACATTTAGGCTGAGACCTGAAGGAGGACAGGACTGACCCAGCTAAAGAGCAAGGGAAAGGCATTCCAGTTGGAGGGAACAGCACGTGCAAAGGCACTGAGGAGGGCCTGCTTGATAACTTAACAGAAGATGACAGGGAGCCAGTGAGGCTGGAAGACAGCGGGTGTGGAGGAGAGCGGTGGAAGATGAGGGGTCTGGATCTTATTCCAGGTATGATGTCATCAATTGGGTTCCCCAGAAGCGGGGCCTGAAATGGGGGTTTGGTACAGGTGCTTATTTGGGAGGTGATTGCAGAAAGTAGGAATGAGGTTGTGGAAGATTTGAAGGGAAAGCCACATACACAGTCATTGGGGGTAAGAGATGACCATTGTGGGTAACAGTGCTCAGTGCTGCGAGACTTCGGAGAAGCGAGCAGGACGCCTCTCAGAGATCTTTTTCTGAAGGAGGGGGCGTAGCACACTCATCCGCTGATGGCCTTTCCCCGCTAGCCAGGGGTGGCCTGGGCTCTTTCCTCTGCCCCTTTGCACTTTGGCCCTGGTTCTGGCCACATCCAAGAAGGCCCCAGGGCAGAAAGCAGGCTGGATGCACTCTTGAATGAGCAGCTGTGGGCAAGAGTGGGCTCAGCTCAGAGGAGGACCATGGGGTTAAGAGGCAGACAC
>NW_006300047.1:2852347-2868502 GCF_000327345.1 Myotis davidii | reverse complement strand
GCAGGAGAGACCCAGCTGATATGCAAGTTCCAGGGCATCTGCCCAGCTGAGCCCACAAAGGAGACAAGCAGAACCTTACATGCATTAAGTACCTACCTACTCTATGCACCACTACTGGGAGCTTCATACACATTATCTTAAATTTTTCATAATAGGAATGATTACCCCCATCTTACAGATGCGGAAATTGAGGCTAGGAGGAACAATAATTTGCAGGACATCTCACAGACAGGGAGCCCCTTGCCAGCCCCCACTGCTCTTGTAGGAGGCTGTGGGGAGACCGGGGGGCCCTGCCACTATGTTCTTGTCTGGGGGGGGGCGCTGTACTCCCCATGGGTTCTCCCAGCTCAGATGGCACTGAGAAGCCAGCCCTCCAGAGCCCCCAGGGCCCTGCGTTCTGACTTTCTGCCCCTGCGGGTGCTTGCCACCCCCACACGCAGAACTGTGCCGCCACTAAGACTAATTATAAATGCCGGGTATTTATAGTGAGTTTCTCCACCCAGTGCTTCCAGCACCTCGAGGGAACTATTTACAGCATCCTCCCAGCACCTAGGAGAGAAAGACAGAGCCCAGGAGGGAAACTGAGGGGAATCAGAAGTGGTGACGTCTCAGGAGTAAGGACCCTCAGGTGAAGAGGCCTTGCAGGGTTTCCTCTGAGCAAACACTAGGATTTGACAGGACAGCTGTAGGGCCAGAGGGATGCGGGAGAAAACCTATGACTGCACACTTGCCCACAGCTATGACCGGGCCATTTCCAAGCATCAGCCCATTTCATCTCTGAGCCTTGATTTTCTCGTCTGTAAAATGGGGTTATAGCAGCGCTGCCTCCTAGGCTTGTGAGATTTAAATGAGTTAAACAGATAAAGAACAGAAGCTGACAAGGAATAACCCTCAATAAATGTTAGCTCTTTCTTATTATCATCATTCTCATCCTTACAAATAACCCAATAAAGCAAGTAAGCATTAGGCATTGGGTTTTAACTTCAAAAAATTAATAATAATAATTAAGGTTCCCAATTGTTTCCTCCGTAATGTATGACTGTGCTTCAAGGCTATTTAGGGACCAGATTAACATAGGCAAAGGCAGGTGGTTTCTTGATGCCTCCACTCAGACCAGAGGAAAAAGAAAAGGAAAAAGGAGGTGAGCAGGGGACACACGGAGACTTATCTTTTGTTCGATGCTGATGGTCAAAGGGCAGTGGCCCACACAGCACGTGACGAGTGAATTGGTAGAAACAGGAAATAAGGACAAGATCTTTGCAGCTGCCACACACCTCTGGCTCCCGCCTTGTAACGGGGACCAAGCCAAGAGCTACTGGTGGATCATCCAAGGTGTCAGCTGTCAGCTGGGTTCCAGTGACTAGACCACAGCGCTCTGGAGGTCCTTCCAAAAACTGCAAAATGGGGCAGTTATGTTCCACTTTGCCAAGACACAGTGAGGACCGAACGGAACAACGTATGCAAAGTTCCTGGTGCATGGTGGGTTTTCCAAAAATGGTCACCATTATCAAAGCCCTGAGTTTTCATTATTATTTCGTTCCTACCCAGTTTTTACTCTTTTTATATATTAAAACTACAACATGCTTGGCATTTAAAACAGTCTAAACCCTCTGCTAAAATAATAATAATTTAAACCCTAAAGATGGATAGAGGCAGAAAAAAATGGCTCCTCACTCCACCCAAATTGTCGTTGATAAGGTTGGGACTGTTTTTGTTTCTTGATAGAGCAGAAATCCTCAATCCATAAAGTGCAGAGTGTGAATCCTCCCTGGGACAGCCCGTGTCCCTCTGCATTACCCTGGACAATGTTTCCTTCTCGGGGAAACATCCCCTCCTCCCCAAGGAGGAGGCTAGACAAGACCCGCTGTTCCCAGACGTTGCCTCACATTAAAATGACCTGGGAGATTTGAACAATCCCAACAGCCAGGCCAATGAATCAGGTAGAACTCAGACATCCTTGTGTTTGCTAAACTCTAGGTTGTTTCAAGGATCAGCCACATTGCAGGGGCTTACCCCAGGCCTTCTCAAACTTCAGCGTGCATACAAATTGTCCTTGGCCTGCGCTCAGAGGTACACTCTGGTCCATAGGTCTGTGGTGGGGCCTGAGGTCCTGAATTTCTAACAAGCTGCCGGGGGATCTCAGGCTGCTGGTCCAAGGAGCCTGTTTGGAGCAGTGACGCACTGGACCACTGATGGGAGAATGTTGCTAGCCTTGGAATACTCTCTTCAAAGGAAATTGACGTGAGAAGGTATTTACCAGAACTGGTCAGAATGACCTGAGGGATTGGAAATAAGGGTCCTACTCTCAGATTCATCCCCTAACTCCCTGTCAGGCAGAATCAGAATCATGTTCCCCCAACGGTGTCATGTCCTGATCCGCAGAGCCCACGAATATGTGCTGTTACATGGTAGTGGGGAACTGGAGTTGCACATGAAATTAAAGGTTATTAAATCAGCTAACCTTAAAATAGGGAGAGTATTCGGTGTTACCCAGGTGGGCCCAGTTAATCAGAAGAGCTCCTTAAAAGTGAAAGAGGAAAGCAGAGAAGGTCAGAGTGATGAGATGTGTTAAAACTCAACCTGCTGCCCTAGCCTGTGGCTAGCTAGAGCATTATCCTGCAGACTGAAGGGTCCCAGGTTCAAATACAGTTAAGGCAGTGGTTCTCATCGTTGGCTGCACATTACAATCACCTGGGAGTCTTTTTAAAATCCTGATTTCTGGGCCTCATCCTCCGGAAATTCTGTTTCTTTGTTATGGGGTGGGGCCACAACATTAGTAACAAAGAAACAGAATTTCCGGAGGATGAGGCCCAGAAATCAGGATTTTTAAAAGATTCCCAGGTGATTCTAATGTGCAGCCAAGGTTGAGAACCACTGAATTAAGGGCACATGCGCAGGTTGTGGGCTGTATCCCCAGAAGGGGGCATGCAGGAGACAGTCGATCTATGATTCTCTCTCATCACTGATGTTTCTATCTCTCTCTCCCTCTCCCTTCCTCTCTGAAATCAATAAAAATAAATTAAATTTTTAAAAAATCCCTCAACCTGCTGCTGCTGACTGGAAGGACAGAGGCAGGGGCCATGAGCCAAGGAATGCAGGCCGCCAGTAGAAGGTGAAAACCAAGGTGTTCTTTTGGGAGTTTCCAAAACACCTTGATTTTAGCCAAGTGAGACCAGCTTCTGACCCCCACGACTTGAAGATATGAATGTGTGTTTTGTAAGCCACTCCGCTTGTGTTCATTTGTTACAGCAGTAATGGGAAATTAATTTCCTATTTCCTCCTGGAACAGATGACATCTCAACATAAAGGCACTAGGACAGTGGTTTCAGCCCTGCCACACACTAGATTCACCCAGGGAGCTTTTACACTCGAGATGCTCAGGCTTCTGCACCCCAAACCATTTCAATCAGAATTTCTGGGGTGGAGCCAAGGTGGCAGAGGTTAAGAAAGAAAGTTCCCAGGTGATCTCAAGGTGCAGCCAGGGTGAGACCTGCGAGATCAGTGGTTCTGAGTGTGGGCAACAGACCCGCAGCCTCAGCATCGCCTGGGAGCCCGTTAGAACTATAGGCTCTCAGGCTCCACCCCAGACCTGTCAAATCAGACTCTATTTTCACAAGGTCCCTCCAGAGTCCTTGGCACATTAAACTGAGGAGTGTGACAGTGGAGCGTAAGGGTCAAGACTGCTGGCTCTGGATCAGGCTGCCTGAGTCTGTGAGTGTCTCCACCATCTTAAGCCATGAGGCCTGGTGCAAATGACAACCTCTGAGCTCCTCTACTCCTCCTTTGGTTTTCTCCCACATCCCACGGTGGGGCTGGGGGGCGGGGGGAGGGGGTCCTGCAAACCCCAACCATCCACAATAGTCCAGGGAAGCCCCTGCTGGGGAAATCCAGGAGAAACCACAGCCTATCTCAGACAAAGAGGTTCAAGTGGACCCTGAAGCTAAAACAATTTGGAGGGCCAATACGAAATTCCAATATAAAATCAGGTGTATTAGGAAATGGATCCAATTTAAAGAACTCCCCCACTCTGTCTCTTTAAAGGAGCACCCTCATCAGACCCTACGTTCTGACTTCCAATTTCAAAAAATTGTCTTGTATGTATATAAATGGACTTATAATCTTGGCTTCATGAAAATTTAACAACCCATCCATAGTAGCTGGAAAATAATAGAAGCTTCAGGATGTTCAAGGGGAGGATTATAGAAAGTCAGCACTTGATCGAAGCTCCTCCGTTGATGTCATCAGAGACCTGGAGGGAGGTTGGGAAAGCCGTGCCTCAGAGAGAGAAGCAGGCAGTTCTCCGAAGAATTTTAAAAACAGGAACAAGGATTTCTCAGTTTGCAAGGCTCCCTGGAAGCGGGCCCTTTCGGATGAAGGCAGGCAGGCTATACTTAGAAAGAGACGCACGGTGAAGAGCAGCTCTGTTACTATAAATTCATTTCCAAAAGCCAAACATATGTGTGTGCACACACAGAAATACCATATATCTGGAAGAGATAAATCAGCATATGACATTCAGCCCTTCCTAAATTGGGAAATATATATAATTACTCCTTTTTTTTTTTTTGCTAGTGTGGGAATAAGAAAGAAGACATCTCACTCCAATAAGATCGATCTGATAGAGAGTAATCTATATTCCTGAGTGCGATTCATCCATTCATTCATTTATTTACTCGTTCAGTCTGCAAACAGTTGAAAGCTTCCATGTACCAACGAGGAGCAGGACTGATATGATTCCCGTCTTCATGAAGTGTGCGGTCTAGTGCCCACCTCTCAAAGGATGGTCCTAAACCTGCAGTGTTGGCCTTTTCAGGAAACCTACCAAATGTGGATTCTCAGGGCTCATCGTACACCTGCTAAATCAGAATCTAGTTTAGCAAGCTCTCTCAGGGACTCTATGC
Organism: Myotis davidii; assembly: GCF_000327345.1. Lineage (NCBI taxonomy): Eukaryota > Metazoa > Chordata > Mammalia > Chiroptera > Vespertilionidae > Myotis > Myotis davidii. The sequence continues at coordinate 2,863,601 of NW_006300047.1, read as the reverse complement.
ACAGTAGGGCTTGAGATGCATTGATCTAGGACAGCGGTTCTCAACCTGTGGGTCGCGACCCCTTTGGGGGTCAAACGACTCTTTCACAGGGGTCGCCTAAGACCATCGGAAAACACATATATAATTACATATTGTTTTTGTGATTCATCATTATGCTTTAATTATGTTCAATTTGTAACAATGAAAATACATCCTGCATATCAGATATTTACATTATGATTCATAACAGTAGCAAAATTACAGTTATGAAGTAGTAACGAAAATAATTATGGTTGGGGGGGTTTATGAAGTAGTAACGAAAATAATTTTATGGTTGGGGGATCATCACAACATGAGGAACTGTATTAAAGGGCCGCGGCATTAGGAAGGTTGAGAACCACTGATCTAGTACATCTGCTAAGCCAAGGAGGCAAGTTGCCTGGGATATAGATCCCCATGGATGCCCATGAGTCCAGGGACCCTCTCAGAAGGAAGAAATGGGCTCAAGTTTAGGGTAAGATGGTTGGCGGGAACATTTGTTTATGTTGGTGCACAAACTGAAAAGTGCCAGATTCCAACTCAGACACTCAGGGCCACGAGTGGATGGACCGGCTCCAAGATCAGCAAGGTAACAGATGGAAGTGGAAGGGAAAATATTTCCCGCAAACTTGCTGAGTCCAAGGAAGATGTTGGAAGATTTGGACACAGCCAGCATGATTAATCTTAACAACTTTACCTTGAGTTTCATTTTGGGCGAGGGAATGGCATCAGCTTAAAAGTTAATTACAAACAGGGAGCAAATCATGCAGCTGATGTGCACATTGCAAACAAATTAAGTTCTTAAAATAGGCAGCACAGCACTTAGAACAATGGTTTATGAGCCCAGGGGTGCGTGAAAATAATTGTAGAAGGTGAGCAGACTAATAGCTAATATATGTGAATTAAATGAGGGCAAATTGTAGATATTAACCAAAAAAGAAAGAGTCACATGGTCAACCTCTCATTTTGTAAACAAGCCAAGCAGAAGGATCTAGGATGCAACCCCTGAGGAGTGAGGAGGGAAGTCCCTGATGGGAAGAGGGCTCCCCAAAGATGTAGAAACAGCCTGGAGGGCTGGAATGAGGGCAAGAGGAGGGGCTGCCAGCAGGGAGAGCTCAGATCAAAGCTGGCAGGCAGCATCCCACCACAAAAGGGTAAATTCAGAGGTGTGTGGGAGAGGAAGTTTCAGCTGCAGAAAGTTTGACATTCAGTCCAAAGTCCTCATCATGAAATGAGGCAACCAGGCACAGAGAGCGGAGGTAACTTTTCCAAGATCGCACAGCACATGTCAGAGCCTGGATTTGAACTCTCGTTCCCTCCCTCCAAGTTATACTTTCTTCTCAGTTAGCAGGGTTTGCAAATTCATGTGCCCACAGAGTCAGGCAGACAGGAAGTAGAAATGCAAGAAGCTGGCCTAATGTAGGAAACTCTAGGCCAGCACTATCCAATAGAAATTTAATGTGGAAAACATTGGTTACATAAAATTTTCAAGTAGACTTCTCCATTTGGACTAGCCACATTTCCAGTGCTCGACAGCCACATGTGGCCAGTGGCTGCCTTATTGGAAAGTGCATCTATGGGAGGAGACATATTTAAAAACTGGAGAGTTGCCACAATCCCAACCAAAAGGGAACATGAGACCATAGGATCTGGTGTTCAAGAAAAGCCAAAAATCTGTATTTTCATGTGAATTCTTTCTATGTTAAAACAATGGATTCATTGCCCAGCTGGCGTGGCTCAGTGGTTGAGCATCGACCTATGAACCAGGAGGTCACAGTTCAATTCCTAGTCAGGGCACATCCCAGGTTGTGGGCTCGATCCGCAGTCGGGGGAAGGGAGGTACAGGAGGCAGTCAATCAATGATTCTCTCTCATCATTGATGTTTCTATCTCTGCCTCTCCCTTCCTCTCTGAAATAAATAAAAATATATTTAAAAAAACAAAAGCAAACAAACAATGGATTCATTAAATTAAAATACATTATTATGGGTTGAGCATCGACCTATGAACCAGAAGGTCAAGTTCAATTCCTAGTCAGGGCACATCCCAGGATGTGGGCTCGATCCACAGTCGGGGGGAAGGAGGTGCAGGAGGCAGTCAATCAATGATTCTCTCTCATCATTGATGTTTCTATCTCTGCCTCTCCCTTCCTCTCTGAAATAAATAAAAATATATTTAAAAAAACAAAAGCAAACAAACAATGGATTCATTAAATTAAAATACATTATTATGTGTCTTAGTCCACTCAGGCTGCTATAACAACATACCAGAAACAGGGTGGATTTAATAAACAGAAATTGATTTCTCACAGTTCTGGAGATTGGAAGTCCAAGATCAGGGTGCCAGTGTGGTCGGGTTCCAGTGAGGGGCTTGCAGACCATGGACTTCTCCTTGGGTTCTTTCTGGAGCCTCTTTCATGAGGCACTAACCCCATTCATGAGGTCTCTCTCATTACGTAAAAGCTTCTCAAAGTCTCCAAGTCCACACCTCCTAATACCATCACCTTTGGAGGTGAGGATTCCAACATATGAATTGGGGGTTGGGGGACACAAGCATTCAGACCATTTACTGCTAGCCAGAATGCATCTCAGAATTAGCATGTGGGCCAGCATTTTGTAACCCCTATCTTACACCATGCTACTTAAGAAGCAAAGAGTGACATCATCTTACACATCCTCAGGAACCTAATTAATCATTATTGAGAACCTTGAAGACAAATTCAAGTCCCGGCTCTGTCATTCCTCTGCTATATGAAACTTAGTGAGTTAACTTCTCGAGCCTTTATTTTCTTGTCTTCAAAATGGGAATAATCTCTTTCATGGGTTTGTCTTAATGGCCAAATGAGCAAATTCAATGGAAAGGCAACTTTTAAATGTCAAAACACTACACAATGATTGATTCTGGAACATTCCCAGAAAACAGGATACGGTTGACCATCAGGATGGCATCTGAGACCTCACCTGCCTTGTCACTGGGATTCCAAGCCCTGCCTGTCCACACCCTGTCCCTGAAACTCAGAAGAGTCTTCTTCACTAGTGGGTACTAGTCACCTCGTACTCCTGTCCACACCCTGTCCCTGAAACTCAGAAGAATCACTAGTGGGTACTAGTCACCTCGTATCCACTGCAATCCACACCTGTCTGAAATCCTGGGCAGTAATTCACTTATTCATTCAACAAACACCCCTGAACACCCATCTTGCATCAGTTGTTCTGGAAACTGAGGCTAGATAGTGTACTAGACACCGTTGATACTCTGTCCACCCTGTACCAGTTTTCTGTGCTTGTGTCCTGGCTTTTACATGCCCAGCTCAGCCCTGCTACTTTCTTCTTAGGACTGCTTTTGAGCTATAGGAAAACGCGCAGTCTATAGAAATGCCTATAAGTTGACATTACCAATGGCCCACGGGGGCAGGAGTGTACAAGCCCAGCTGCCCCTTGACTGGAGATAGGACAGAGAGTAAGATGTCATTTACCCTCCAGAGCTCCCTGTGGGATCAGGCTATAATTGAACTTGGTCTGAAATCTCACCCTTGTTTGGCTACAACCTCTTCCCCACCTTTCTTTGCCACTCACTCACTGTCAGTTTCTCCTGGAAGCACTTGACTAATAAATCACGTGCACATGAACCATCATCCCAGGGTCTGACTCTGGGAGAATTTGACCCAGGATGAAAACATTATTCATACACAGCCTCTACTCTCAAGGAGCTGGAGAGGATGGTGTGCCACACACTGGAAAATGCTTGATTCACCCAGGTTCCTCTTGGGGAAAGTGCTGTATTTGTGTAGAAGGATGTCTTCATAAATTCACCAAGGCCAAAATTGATTCCCTACGGACATGAGTGCTGCTGGTGCCTAGACTTCAAGAGAAGAGGATGACATTGCTCTGCATGAGACCATCAGAAAGAAAATGAAGGAGAGCATCAGGCAGGGAGGAGGGGCCAGGAGCAGTGTGGTGGAGTGGGATGCCTCTCATCTTCAACAAGGTAGCAAACCTGCACACAGACATGGGAGCTGGAGATGGAAGAGACCATGAGGAACTAAGCCCTTGAGAAACCATGGCAAGGACTTTGGACCATCTCAGGCCATGGGTTCAGGGTTGGCGGCAAGTTTGCAAGCTACGCTGATGCCCACCAGGAAGACTGCAGTAGCCTCCTAAGTGATCTCCTGCTTCTTTGTCTGCCTCCCCTCCCCCCGCCCCTGCCCCTCACTATCAATTCCCTACCAGCAGCCAGAGTGAGCTCTTGAAATGCAACTGGTCTTGACATTTAAGTTTATAAAGTCCCTGAGTTCAGATCATGTCACACCTCTGTTTTAAAAGCCTCTGATGGCTTTCTGTTGCATTTTAAACAAAATCCTAAGTTCAAATCCAGGCCTTATGACTCTGTAAGATCCTTCTTTCTGTCCCTTGAACAGACCCATCTTGCTACATCCAGGGCCTTTGCATTGGCTGTTTGCTCTGTCTAGATCACTCTCCCAACCTCCAGAACTTCCCAAGCTGGGCATTTCTCATATTCAGCTCTCAGTTCAATTGTCACCTCTTCACTCAAGTCATTCCTTACCATTCCGTATATTTGAAGACCTTCTCCCACCCTCAATCTATACCATATAATTCTATATGAGCACAGAGGGGTCAGCGGAGGTTCCTGAGTAGAAATGATATTTGCCTTATTCAGAATGCTCTAATTGTTCCTCAAAAGCATGAAGCTCTTTATGATTCCGGCCTTTTATACATGCTGTTCCCTCCCGGTGGGAAGCTCCTCTCCATTCTTTACCTGACTAATTTCTGCCCACGCTCCAGGTTTTGGCTTCCATGCCTCTTGCTCAGCCAAGCATTTATTCTTTGACCCACTCCCATCCAAATTACAGTAGATCCTCCTTACTCTTCTCTCTCCAAGAATCCTAACGTTGTCATTCTTAACACGGACTCTCTGGGAAGTCCCTGTCTGGATTTTTATGTTTTCTTCACTGCTGTATCCTCAGCACCTAGCACACAGTAGGTGTTCAATCAAGGCTTATTGGTGAATAACTCAGTGGAAGACAGAAAAGGACATTCCCAACAGAGTGAATAGCATATGCAAAGTTAGTCAGCCTTGGTGCATGGGGGAAGTCACACATCATTGAGTGTGTCAAGAGAATAGTGTACTCATGGAGAGAAGACAGGAGACAGGGTAAGAGACACAGAGAGATATAAGGCCTGGATGGAATTTTCCATCACCCCTGTTTTCCCTGCCAACTAGACACATCCTTACAGTTATTCTCTGTATCTGCAACTTTGAGTGATAAAGGAAAGGATGGGTTTGCTTTTCCAGTGTCTCCGAGATAAGGGAAAGTATCTCTGTGGCTGCCAAAGGGAAGAACCTTCCCATGTGCCAAGAAAGCAAAAGATATAAAAAGAGTGAGAACTGGTACTCTAATGAATTGCAGGTCACCATGAGTCTGGACCAGTGAGACCAGGCAATATGCTTACTGTAGAAGAGGTCAACCGGTGTCACTTTGGAATTCTAGTTTCCCCTACACCACATGATAATGGCTTTCTGAAAAGTAGTCAGTCTGTGTTGTAGAAAGATGACTGGATGAGGAATGCTTGAAGGGCAGGAGATGCTGGGGCAGGGAGATCCTGTGAGAACATTTGTAGGGATCATGGTGGGAGGAGATCTGGGTCTTACTGTGGTAGTTATCAGCAGTGCTTCCCCAGATGTTTTCAGTTTCCACCTTCCATACTCCTTGGACCCTCTGCAGTTGAGTGAGGGCCACATGACTAGTCCTACACATGGGCTGTGAGCAGGGTGATATGTGCCGCTTCTGGACTGGGGCATTTAATTGACAGTGCAAGATCCTCCATAGCTCCCTTTACCTTGATCTTTCTCCATGATACACCATTATTTCTACGCAATTCCCCTCTTTCCTCTCCTCCCTCACTTTAGGGAGTGGGTCCTCTCTTAAACTCTATCCTAGCCATTTGAGGATTCTTCTGCATCTTTTTCATTCTCCCATGGGTTTAAATTTTTAAACACTGAAGTCAACATTTGCAGACTTTCTTTTAAACTGTCCCATATATTTTGTATACTGTCCCATAGGAAATAGCCCAACCATCTGTTTCAATTGGGGTGGAGGTGCATGGAGCGAAAAAGGAAAATAGGGAAATAGTATATCAATGAATTTTTTTTTAAGAAAAAGAAAAAAATTAATAATGTTATTGATCTATTTTCAAATTCACTGTCATCTTGCCCTGACCGGTTTGGCTCAGTGGATAGAGTGTCAGCCTGTGGACTGAAGGGTCCCAGGTTCGATTCCGGTCAAGGGCATGTACCTTGGTTGCAGGCGCATCCCCAGTGGCGGGTGTGCAGGAGGTGGCTGACTGATGTTTCTCTCGCATCAATGTTTCTGGCTCTCTATCCCTCTCCCTTCCTCTCTGTGAAAAATCAATAAAATATATTTTTTTAAAAAAAGAACACAAATTCACTGTCATCTTCATCCTGCTGTTAAGCCCTTGCTATGAATGCTTTGTTTCAGACTTTGTTTTAGATCTAGAATCTCGGTGTGTTTCTTTCTTACTGTTTCTATTTTTGGCTGAGATTTCTTTTTTTTTTTTTTAATATATTTTATTGATTTTTTACAGAGAGGAAGGGAGAGAGATAGAGAGCCAGAAACATCGATGAGAGAGAGACATCGATCAGCTGCCTCCTGCACATCTCCGACTGGGGATGTGCCCGCAACCCAGGCACATGCCCTTGACCAGAATCGAACCTGGGACCTTTCAGTCCGCAGGCCGACGCTCTATCCACTGAGCCAAACCGGTTTCGGCAAGATTTCTTATCTTTTCATTTATCATGAACAGATTTTCCTTTACATCACTGAGCATGGTTACAATAGCTACTTTACACATCCTTGTCTGCTAATTCCAACATCTGGGTCATCTTGGATTCAACCTCAATACACTGTCTTTTCTTTTGAGAATGGGTCACATTTTCCTGTTTTTTTGCATTTTGAATCATTTTGGATTTACCCTAGATATTTTCAATGTTATGTTTCAAAGCCTCCAATGGGTGATTTTTTTAATTTGTTTTAGGAGCCAATCAACTTAAGGAGACCCAAACTACAAACTCTACCAGTGGGGCAGCTCAATTTTCAGCTCATCTCTTTTAGTCCTACCTGGGCTGAGTAGGGCTTGTTCCTCACAAGGATGCTTCAGATGTCAGCCAGAGAGTTACTGAGAATTTATTTATCCATAGAATGGAGGCCCCATCTCTGCCTCTCTTCTGGTGAATGCACCTGTCCCTAACCCTGTCCTTTAACTCTTCAGAAAGAGTGCGGGTTTTCTAGTGCAATTTTAGTTACCACGATCTTCCCTACAGAGAGTTGGAGTTTTTATATTTTTTTCAGAGTTTATATTTGCTATCTGTGGGAGAATCGGTTCTACTGGAACTAACTTGGACATTACCAGAGCAAAATTCCACATTTCACTGAAGGATTTTAAGCTCTAAAAAATAAATTATAAATCAAAAGTACATTAACTCACTATAAAGGGCAAGCCTTTTGAGATATATGCATCTCTATTAATATTTGCCTACACATGTTTTCATTTTGTCACAAACCTATGGAAATTTCATCTGAGTTGGATATAGAAGAATCAAAGAAGCCATTTGGAAATGACTCTGAATTTGCAACCACTTGAGACTTCCCCAGCAGGCCAGGATCCTCTTTAAAACAAAAGGATAAAATTATATTTGAAGAGTATCTTCTAAGTGTCAAGCTCTTTGCAGGGTGATTTGTCAGTAAATCACAGTTTTGCCTCATCCTATTGATGAGGAAATCTGGGCTTTGATCGAATAAGTACACTGGCAAAGCCTCAAAGTTACAAAGTGTTGGATCTGGAGTTTGCCCTCAGGTTATAGGGATATTCCACAAAGGCAGGCAGTGTCAGCAAATAAGACGTCTGCTGGGCACACCGCCTGTACTGTAAAAACATCACATTGTGTCTGTCTTTTCTACCAAGTTCAGCCAGAAATCGCAAGCGAGAGGTGATCATGCAGGTCAGGAATGTTGGGATTCCCTCAATGGCACATTTAATGGAGTTCCACAGGATTCCAAGCTGATGGTTCTGTGTAAGCCAGAAACTCAGAGAGCCCAGACCCAATCTGTCCTCTTTGAAATTTCCAATCTGTCCTTATAAAATACCAACCCCTCTCCTATTCTGCTGCTGGTGCTATAAAGTACCCTTTCTGGGGGAGGATTTGGCAATGCCTTATTAAAATTGTTTAGAACCTTTCACTAAGGAATTTCACTTCTAAGAACATAGCCTAAAGGAACAAGGCCACTGAGATTTATGTGCAAAAATGAGCACTGCAGCATCATTTGTAATGGTGAAAAATTACAAAATATCGAAATGTCCAAAAGTAAGGAATGTTTAAATAAAATATGATACAGCCATACCATAGAATATTAATATGCAGTTACCATAGAATATTAATATGCAAGAATCATATTCCTGGAGAATATTTAAGGATGTGAAGAATTGCTGATATATGTAAATGTTGAACTAAATAAAATGGTGCAGATCACATATCTCTATATAATATGATCCCATGTATAGGGTTGTGTGTGTGTGGTTTGTGTGTATATGCATGTATAGGTATGTACCTATCTCTGTATGTATCTGACAGAATATACAACAAAATGTTAACAGTGGTTATCTCTGATATTACACATAATCATTAAAATTTCTTTCTCATAACACTTCTTGAAATGATTGTGTATTGCTCTTAAAATAAATAAAAATTTTAACTTGTAAATGCTATCAAGAGAAACTAGAGTGTCAAACAGTGGAGAAGATGGTAATAACGGCCCCTAAATAACAGAATTTCAAATACTTAGGGACAATAAGGACATTTCAAATCAAATCATTAACATCTATGTATCAGTTAACATCTGCCACATAACAAGTTCATCCTGGGCGTTTTTTTCAGAGAGTAATTGGTTTCTTTGACATTCTAGCTCCACGCTTGGCACCCTCTGGCTGTGGACCACCTCTTGGTTCTCATCCCCCAACACTCTTTGCCTCACTCTTGGCTCCAACACATTTGTAGTTTAATATGTTATGTTGTTCTGTGTCCCTGGTCTTGGGGCCATTTGGACATTCTGTCCCTACAGCTTTATCCTGTCACAAAGCCTTAGTGAAGTTTGACAAAGGCATTCATTTAACTCATATGTCTGCAGGTGGGCTGGTCCAGGCTGAGCTCCCTCACATCTCTCTGGGTTCACTGGGTTTGGATAACCTGGCCTGAGCTGCAGGGGGCGGTGTGTGTGGGGGGGGTAGCTGCAGTGGCTCTGTTTTACTTGCTTCTCGTCCTCTCCCTGGGACCAGTGGGCAGGAGCCCACACAAGTTCTTCTCATGGTGGTGAGAGAGGTACAAGATGCAAGCTCCCACATGCCAGCGCTTGGCAAGCCTTTGGTGGCATCACACATGTTGCCATTCCATTGGATAAACTGAATCACAGGATCAAACCCCAAATCAAGGGGCAATCCTGCCTCTTTAATGGGAGGAACGACAAAGGTACCTGTCAAAGACTTGAAGAATTAAGACCATTAATTCCATTTACAATTGGTCACCACCCTACTTGATAGAGGCTTGCATGTGATATGAGTTGGAGACCTATATGGCTAGAGCAGCCGTGGGCAAACTATGGCCCGCAGGCCAGCCCGTTTGAAATGAATAAAACTAAAAAAAAAAAAAAGACCGTACCCCTTTATGTAATGATGTTTACTTTGAATTTATATTAGTTCACGCAAACACTCCATCCATGCTTTTGTTCCCGCCCTCCGGTCCAGTTTAAGAACCCATTGTGGCCCTCGAGTCAAAAAGTTTGCCCACCCCTGGGCTAGAGACAGATCCTCCCACCTCCTCCACCCCCACCAACACTACCCAGCCAATACTTTGTGTTCCGAAGATACCAAGCATGCCAAGTTTCTTGACATCTGGCAATTTGAGTTTGCTTGTTGTTTTGTTTGTTGGTTGCTTTGTTTTTGGTGTTTATAGATCATGCAAACCATTGTTTTTGAGATGCCAGTTAATTTGTTCCGCTGCACGTTTCACCGTAGCATGCCTGATGACACAAAAAATAACAGTGCTTTGAAAAGCAAGTAGTTTGCCCAAGGAACACATAAGTCAAAGCCATAATTTATAGCCACACAGACTGGGCAGTGCAAGTGGCCAGGATTGTGCTATGCAAACAGTAGCCATTACTAAAATTTACATTTTAACTAATAAAAATTAAATGTAATTAAGAATGCATTTCCTTCCCTGGCTGGTTTGGCTCAGTGGATAGGGCATCAGCCTGTGAACTGAAGGGTCCCAGGTTCGATTTCGGTCAAGGACACATGCCTGGGTTGTGGGCTCCATCCCCAATGGGAGACTTGCGGGAGGCAAGTCTCTCTCATGATTCTCTCTCATCATGGATGTTTCTATCTCTCTCTCCCTCTTCCTTCCTCTCTGAAATCAATAAAAACATATTTTTAAAAAAGAACCATTTATTTTTTTAAAAAAAGAATGCATTTCCTCAGTGACACAAATGTTCAAGGACACATATGGCTAATGACTACCACATGGATGGTGCAGACATAGAACAGTTCCGTCTGTACAGAAAGTGCTGGTGGACGGTGCTGCTCCAGATGGCACCAGTGACATGGACTATGATGGGTGAGGGGAGGAGGACCCCTGGAGTTGCATGATCCAGCGATCCTAATCCGGTGAACTATATAACCCACGCCCAGTCTCCTGGCACTCAGTGCAATTCTGTCTATGCTAAGGTTTTTGGTCAACATTTCTAGCATTGGCATTTCTGTTCTTTCCATTTAGCCAACATGTTACCTGCTGTCCTCTTACTTCAACCAGTTTCTGCCAACCCAGTTCATCCTGGGTATTTTTCAGAGAGTAATTGGTTTCTTTGACATTCTAGCTCCACGCTTGGCACCCTCTGGCTCTGGACCACCTCTTGGTTCATCCCCCAACACCCCTTGCCTCACACTCTTGGCTTCAGCACATTTGTAGTTTAATATGTTGTGTTGTTCTGTGTCCCTGGAATTGGGGCCGTTTGGACATTCTGTCCCTACAGCTGGAATGACTTTGTCCCACTCATTACCTGGTCTTTAAGACTGAGTTTCAGCCTGCCCACACTTATTCAGATGCTTCCCTTGACAATATTCTGGGTTTCCTTTATCCTTGCCCCTTTGCTC
>NW_006300047.1:2847784-2852154 GCF_000327345.1 Myotis davidii | reverse complement strand
CCCGCCCGGCCCCTAGGCTGTGAGCTCCCTCAGGACAGGACAGCTCATCCAGTTCAGGTGACTGAAGTGGCCCCAGAGCCAGACGCTCTTGCGTATGAACCACTGTTTCACCACTTGCTGGCTGTGAAATGGAAGAAAAGAGGCTCATTTTCTGCATCTGTGAAATGAGGGTGGTAACAGGGGTGTTTTGGAGATGAACTGCAATGACACCTGTAGGAAATTTAGAACAGTGCTGCTATACGTTAAGGGCCTACTAAGTGTCACCTCTTCTGTTTTATTTTTTAAAATATGTTCTTATTTATTTCTGAGAGAGGAAGGGAAAGGGAGAGAGGAATAGAAACATCAATGCTGAGAGAGAATCATTGATTGGCTGCCTCCTTCACGCCGTCTAAGAATAGAGCCCACAACCTGCAACCCGGGCATGTGCCCTGAGTGGGAATCGAACCATGACTTCCTGGTTCATAGTTCGACTGAGCCACACCAGCCTAGCACCTCTTCCTCTTTATATTGCAAGACTGTAGCATTCAATAGATGCTCAGTTGCTGCTTCCTAAATTAATACAATGCTAGGGGACCCAAACTACTTTAAAGGAAGTTCCATGGATTATCATGGGACTACAGAAGAACCAGGCACTTCTAAATAATCCCCTGAAAGGAACTGGGGGGGAAACTGCTTATATGATCAAAAAGAAAGCACAGCTCTTTGTCTGAAATGGTTTTCCTTTCACAGAGCCCCAGCCAGGGGGCAACTCCCAATTCCCTCCAGAAGCTGCCCTCCTGGCTGCAGAAGTGGGTAAGGACTTCCCAAAAGGGCTTCCCTGCTGGATCAGTTTTGAGGCTCCATTAAAAAATAATAATCATAAAATGCCTATTGTGTATCAGGCACTTATTATGTGCCAGTGATTCTCAAATGAGGGGGGCAATTTCTCCACCCATAGTGGACATTCGTCTGCAGACATCTTTGTTTGTCACAGCTGGGGTTGGGGGTGTGACTGGCATCTAGTGGGTAGAGACCAGGATGCTGCTCAACACCCTACAGTGCACAGGGTAGCCCCTCAATGACCCGGCCCCACATGTCAAAGGTGTCAAGGTTGAGAAACCCAGTTATGCCCCAAGACACGGAGCATTGTGAGTTTTGTCTCGTTTCATTTTCATCATGCCGATTTATGAATGAGGCACTGTGATTCACCATTGCCCCGTTCTCCAAATGAGGAAACTGAGGCCCAGTTACGCAAACTGCTCACAGTCACACAGCCAGGACCAGATTCAAACCCAGGGGCCTGACACAGAGCCCATGCTCTTCGTGGTTGCACATTTTGGGGGATACCACACCCTTTAAATCCATTTGGTTTAACAGTAAGAAGCCATTTGTCATCAGTTAGAGTGGTTCTCAACCTTCCTAATGCCGCAACCCTTTAATACAGTTCTTCATGTTGTGGTGACCCCCAATTTCATTGTTACAAATTGAACATAATTAAAGCATAGTGATTCATCACAAAAACAATATGTAATTATATATGTGTTTTCCGATGGTCTTAGGCGACCTGTGAAAGGGTCGTTCGACCCCCAAAGGGGTCGCGACCCATAGGTTGAGAACCGCTGAGTTAGACCCAGGTTAGAATCCTCGCGTGGCTACTTAGCAGCATGTGACCCAGAGTACACCATCTGTTAGGTCATCGAAGCTTCTATTTTCCCATCTGTGAAATGGGGGAAGGATGCCCATCTCGTGGGGTGTTTTTAAGAGTTAAATCGGAGAGGACTGTGAAGCGCCTGACAATTAGTCTGACACTCATTAACTGGTAGCTGCTGCTGGTACTGCTGTCCCTGTCAGAGTCACTGTTATTATTCCCATCGCCTCGGAGGCCCGATTCCCTCCCACCCGATCCCGAGGAAACAAGAACTCGGTTTTGTGGCTGGTCCCAGTGCGCCAGCTGGCACTCGGAGACCAGTGGGATGGTGCCTCCCCACGCCAGATTGCACCCTGCAGAGGGGGCCTGCGCTTCGGGAGGCCGCAGCAGCTCGGAGGAAAGAGCTTGCCCACGAGCTTGGGGCTGGTGGGACTCAGAGCAGGCTCCTGGGCCACTAGGGCTGCTCCCTCTCTCCTGGGGGTTGGTTCCTCCTGGTTCCTCCATTAAGAAGCACGGGGACCTTTAATGCTGGGAGCAGCAGTGGAAATGGTGGCCAAGGGGGCGAGGGGACTCTTTGAAGAGAAAAATAAGTTCTCTCTGCTAACTGTCTGGGAATGCCTATCTTTTGGGAGGTGACAAGAGAATTCAACAGCCAAACTGGAGAGAATATGCTAGAAAAGCTCCCAAGTCGTGGGAGATGGGGTTGGTTAAGGCAGAGCTTTCACAGGGCCTCTCAGACCCAAGACCAGCTTCATGTCTCTTTCAATAACAACAGTCATAATAACACCCACCATTTGTGGCCCACTGCGTGGCTGGCGCTGTTACAAAAGACTCACATTCATCATCTGTAACCCTGTTATGTGTACCCGCCCGATGAGTCAACACATAAGAGGTGCTCAGAGGGGGGCAAATAGGAAGCAATACGAAGCAAGGAAGAGTAGGACTAACGAAGGCTCAGAGAGTCTGGTTTGCCCACGGCCCCAAAGGAGGCAGAAAAGCACTGTGGGTAAGCCAGCCGGCTTTGGCATCGGACTGCCAACTTTCAGATCCTGACTTGGCTGTTTAGTAACCACCTGCCAACGTGGGCATGTTATTTCCCCCGAGCCTGGGTTTCCTTTCCTGCAAAATGAAGAGACTACAATAAAAGTTAAGGTAAGGATTAAACTGTTTGTTGAATTGTGAAAACTCAGCTCTGGATACAGAAGGTAGAATTTAGCCCGTTTGTGTTTTGTGGAGTCTAAGCCCTCCGTGCCCTCAAGGAAAGAGGAATGAACTTTCTGAGGCGAACTGATGTGGGCTCTGCTGTGAGTGGTCAGAGAGGACCACCTTGGTCTGTGTAAAGGTTACTATGAGAGAATAGATGGTGTCTGGATGGGAGGGTGGAGGGTGAAAGAGTGGGGCAGGAAGGAGAGGCTAGAGAAGACAGAGAGGAAAGATGCCCTGAACCAAGGTGGTTTGTGTGGCACTGATGCCCAGGAAATGCCAGGTGAGAAGCCACAAGACAGTGCTGAGAGTGACCTATGATGCCCAGGATCTCTGCTAGACCTGGGGCTCTCCTGCTGATCACCCTCCTCAGTTGGTCCTCTAGGGCTGGGGAGACCTCTGTCTGCCCTGTCTGTGGCCAAGGTCCTCATTGCTGCCATGTGTAGATGCTACCAGAGCAAACACCTCCCACCCCTGACAACCAAGAGCCCAAGGCAACCTCTGGACGCCTAGCAGGGCCGCCAAGAAGGCATCCTCCACCCACATATGGTGAGCTAAAGTGATCGATCCCACTTGAGTATTCTGAGCTGAGACAGTGGGAAGCGGATGTCACCATCCCATCATTTTCATTCTCATCAGCATCTCAGGCTGGGCTGCAGGTTGAGGAATAGTCCACTGGACTCTGCTGCCAAGTCCCTCCAAAGACTCTGACCCTCCAGTCCTGACCTCTTTTCTCTGCCCGTCCAGCAGCCTGGAAGCAGAGCCAGCCTTGCCCTGTCCCTCCCACGCGGCCATGTGGACTGGTCAGCAAGAGCTCCCCTGGCTGGGAGGGGGGAGGCAGGAAGTCGCCTGGGTCCCCGCTTGCTCTGCCTCTGAGGAGGGGGCGGTGCTGGGGGAGGACAAGGCTTTTATACACAAAGCAGATGCGCCATAAATGCATCCTCCCTGGCACAGACACTCCGGGGGAAATGCTGCTGGTTTTACCCACTCGTTCCTCTGAAAATAACTGCACACTCTAGCTGCCAAGTTTCCGGAACAGAGCAAGTGCTGAGGAACGGGGAACCGATGAAGAGGTGGAGTTTTGGGTAATAGGAAGTAAACCACGTTGCTTTGCCCAATGACCGGTCTCTGAAAGAGGAAAAGTGTTTATAATGGGCTTCAGCATGTCAATGTTTTTAATCATAGCCATACCAATTGCTATCATTTTTAAAGCAGTTACTCTGTCCTGATGTTTTACATACACAGCTCCACTAATTCTGCTGGTACTAGTGGCATCCCCATTTTTACAGATTAGTAAAGTAAGACTCAGATAGGTTAAGCAACTACCCTGAGGTCACACAGAATAAAACAGCAGAATCATGGTTCAAAGCCTGACTTCTCAAGTATTTCCTTCTGAAACTGCCTCTCAAACAATCCGTTCACCTGTGCCTCTCAATAATAGATGGATGGATAAATAGGTAGGTAGGTAGGTAGGTAGGTAGATAGATAGATAGATAGATAGATAGATAGATAGATGATAGATAGATAGATAAGCAGAGAA
>NW_006300047.1:2841016-2847737 GCF_000327345.1 Myotis davidii | reverse complement strand
TTCTCTAACACTCACTTTTCCAGATGAGGCAGCTGAAGTTCCTAGAGGTTGAATAAAACTTGCTCTCTGTCACACAGTCAGCTGCAATCTCACATTCATCATATTCATCATTAACATTTCTCTAACACTCACTTTTCCAGATGAGGTGGCTGAAGTTCCTAGAGGTTGAATAAACCTTGCTCTCTGTCACACAGTCAGCTGCAATCAGAACTCATCGGTCTCATATTCATCAACTATGTGTTGAGAGTTTGCAAAGCTTTGTTTCCTTGCATGGCAAAGGGATTTAGCAAATGTAGTCATATCAGTTAAGTAAAGATCTTGAGTTGGAAAGAGTAATCTGGATTACCCAGGTGGGTCTAATGCCCTTTAAAAAAGGAAGGTTAGGAAAAGATGGAATGATGGAAGCGGAAGTTGGAGTGACGCACTTTGAAGATGGAGGAAGTGGTCATGAGCCAAGGAATGTAGGAAGCTGCTAGATGCTAGAAAGACAAGGAGACAGATTCTTCCCCGGAGCCCCCAGAAGGAACGCAGCCCTGCTGACACCTTGCTCTTAGCCACCAGAAGACTTATGTTGGACTTCTGACCACAACTTGTGTCAGAAGGTAATCAACTTGTGTTGTTTTAAGCCACTAAGTTTGTGTTAATTTGTTCCAGCAGCAATAGGAAAATATTACAATGGGCTTCTTAGTTTAAGATAAAACTGCACTTCCCAAAATAGCAAATAAAAAGATATTTCAGGCCTGCGTTACATTCATGCACAGGGAGATGTAAAGGAAGAAGCAGTTTGAGACGGGAGACAGAAACAGAGATACCAACACAAACAGAATTAGGGACAGAGTACAATAGATACCGACTGCTTTGGGGATTAAATTGTGTTATCCAAAAAAAGACGTTGAAATTCTAACCTCCAGTACCTCTGTGACCTTATTTGGAAATCGGGTCTTTGCAGATATAATTAGTTAGTCTGAAGTCTTACTGGAGTAGAGTCGGCCCCTCATCTAATATGACTGGTGTCCTTATAAGAAGAGAAGAATTTCAGCACAGACACACACAGACACAGGGAGGACATGATGACAGGGAGACACATGATGACAGAGGCAGAGACTGTCATCACTCAGAGACTGGAGTTATCCAACCACAAACCAAGGAATGCCAAAGATTGCCATCACACACCAGAAGCTAGGAGGAGGCAAGGAAGGATTCCCTTACAGGTTTCAAAGGGAAGTTTGATCTCAAACTTCAGCCTCTAGAAATGCATGTGAGACAACACATTTCTGTTGTTTTAAGCCACCTAGTTTGTTGTACTTTGTTACACAGCCCTAGCAAACTGATACACCTGCTTTCATAAAGCCCCATCCACTGGACCTTTGGGATATTGTTACTAACTATGTCTCATTTCTACAGCTAAAGGCATATTTTCAGCCCCCCATCAAAGTTTGTCATATTTTCATGTTTCTGAAACTTCCTACCTCAAGTCTGTACATTTAATATAGACTATCATCCTTTCTTTGTTCCTTCACTTCTTCCTTTTCTTTTACCACCTGAAATTAGTGGTACATCTTATAATAAAGAGCATTTTGGAATCAAGACAATGAAATATGAAGATATCCAATAGACTTCAAGCATCATGAATGCAAGGATACCTCTACATCCCAGTACAGTAAGTCCTCACTTAATGCCATCAATAGGTACTCTGACTTTAATAGAAACAACATATAACAAAACCAGTTTTCCCATAGGCTAATTGATATAAACAAGCATTAAGTCCCTAGGCATCTCATCAATGTTAGAAGGAAACAACTTTGAAAGAAATGTTATCTGAGGACCTGCTATCCCTAGAGCAGAGCCTGCAGGTGGTAATCTTGTTTAGTAAATAATTGCATGTTGAAAGCAAGGCAGAAAGGTGAGGTAAGAGGGGCAGGGAGGGGGCCAGACTTTCTCCAAAGTACCCAGGAGGAATTGAGATAAGGGCTGGATGAGGCCCCAAGCAGAGATATCCCTCACATTCATGAAATATGGGTTTCTTCCCTAAGTCCCATTAAGCTCTCTATGACTGTAAAACTACAATTAATTTTCTTTCTTTTTTTTTTAAATATATATTTTATTGAGTTTTTACAGAGAGGAAAGGAGAGAGAGTTAGAAACATCGATGAGAGAGAAACATCGACCAGCCGCCTCCTGCACACTCCCCACTGGGATGTGCCCGCAACCAAGGTACATGCCCTTGACCGGAATCGAACCTGGGACCTCCCAGTCCACAGGCCGACGCTCTATCCACTGAGCCAAACCGGTCTCGGCTACAATTAATTTTCTATTGAGAACTCCGTGTGGTCACATAAACTTCCTTTAAAGTTGGAGAAATCCACCAGAGACATATCAGTTTCTGAAGAACGTTACCTGGGAGGGGAAATGACCAGCTCCCTGGAGAAGGCAGATGGTTGGGAGGAGGACACAGGATTGGGGAGAACAGCAGCTGGGAAAGTCTCTGAGGTGCATGAATCCCAGGGGACCTTCTCCAGGGACATGGTCCAGGACAGGAGATGATGTATGTAGATGAGTCAGGCCAACCCAACGGTCAGCTCAGCCCCAGACACCAGGCTTGGCTCTGTCCCTAGCCCAGTGTAAGGTGACACCATTTGGAGCCTCAAGGTTATCATGTGAACAAGAAGCATTTGAGACAAGGTAAGGAAATGACAGCTGCTCCATGCTGGCCACTTCATTGGGAAATGTCAAGTGTGAGACTGATGGTCTGGAGTGACAGTGGGAAGGGGGAGTGGTTAATGGCCTATAGCAAGGGTTCTCAAGCTGGGCCAATTATACACCCACCCACCCCACCCCCCCGGCCCCGGGGACATTTGGCAACATCTGGAAATGTTTTTTTTTTATTACGTCTGGGGGAGAGACAGGGTGTGACTGGCATCTAGCGAGTGGAGGCCAGGAATGCTGCTCCACATTGTACAATGCACAAGACATTCCCCTGGATGAGAAAAAACTATCCGACCCAAGATGCCAGTAGTACCAAGTTTGAATAACCCTGGCCCATATTCTACCGGCATTCAGGTTTGAAGTTTTTTAAAGTAGGTGGAGGTGGGAGGTAGAAAGATAAAATAAGTGGATCAATGCATGGGTGAGTAGGTGCTTGAGTGGATGGATCATCTATCCATCGTCTATCCATCGTCTGAGAGAGAGAGAAACAGAAACACAGTTCTATGCTATCCGTCGATAGTTACAACAAGCTCTATCTCACATTCTGCTTTGAGGGCCGAGCACATAGAGTTACAAGGCCCTGCATGGGAAAATGTTCTCCTGTCAAGCTAACATACAGCACAGAGCTGCCGGGGAGCAGAACTCACTGGTCAGTCACCACAGCAGCCTTCATTCTGTGGGCTCGTCCCCATTTGCCTCCATTGCACGTGGAAAGGAAACGGGGTCAGAGATCTGCCTGGAACAGTCCACAGCTGGGCAGTGAGTTGGGATGAAGACACATCCCCTGCAAACCCCCAACCTGGGGCAAGTCCCCCTTTCTCTATACCCCCACTCTTCTGCATCATGCTTGTCACAAGTGTCATAATTCAGTAACAACTCTCATTATCCTTTAAGGATCGTTTCTCCCACCGACCACAGTAAACTCCAAGCCATCAAGTCCACGAAGGCTGGCGCCTTGTGTGGCTGCTCGCTATGGCATCTCCAGCAATGAGCTCAGACTTGTTTGCTGAATGAACAAGTGAACATAGGAGGTGTCTGCACTGTCAGGACAAGGGCCTGACCAATTCGGCTCTGACCAATGAGATGCTGAGAGGAGGCTGGAGTCAAGGCTGCCTACCAGTGTCTGAGCTGTGTCCTCACCATCTGTGGGAGTCGCCGTTTCTTCTGTCTGCTTCGCTTCCTCATCTGGGGCCTCAAAGCTACGGAGCCCGCTTTGGGTCTAACCTGCTCCCAGCCATGTCCACCCCAGGGAGGAGTGGAACGGGGCCTGAGAAAGCAAGTCGAAACACTCTGGGCCACGAGAAGTCAAGGTCTGAAGAGTATGGCGTAACTCAGGCAAGTATGTGGACAGGTGTGGCATCTTTATTTTCCTTCTAAGTACCAATTACTCACTCCAGGCCCAAATGGTGGCAAGCTGCCTTCCCCACGGAGACAGACTGCAGACCCCAGGGGAGAGGTGGGGAGAAGGGAGCTGGATGGGAAGACGGGATGCCACCTTTGCTGCAGGTGGAGCGAGGAAGAGCATCCGGGAGCAGCTACCTTCCCAGGTGGCTGCAGCCTCCTGCAAGGTTATCTGCAGTGGGCACAGGTTCAAAAGCGACGGGGCAATCAAAGTGAGTCACTGTCGCTCAGCAAGAGCCAACTCAGCTGCCCAGGGCTCCGTGACGTGTGTCCCCAGATGCAAAGTTACTCAAATTCTGGACTGAGTTTTGCCTGAGTAGAGGGCATAGGAATGTCCGTGCCCATAAAGACCGGCTGCTCTGTACAGCCAGAGTGGCTGACAGCGCCAAGATGGTCAGCTGACAGGTGCCACCTGAAATGAGCCTCAGGCTGGAGGCGGTGTCATACCCTCTAGACATCTGTCCTCAGGCTCCTAACCCAGATCCCTGGCTGCCTAGTCGTGCGACCTTGGGCAGGGACATCTCTCTGATCCTCAGGTCCCACGCCCCTGAATAGTTACTCAGAGCCCTTCATCCTCTGAAATTCATGAGACAGCTATGAATAGCCCCAGGCATCCTCCTTCCCAGGGCTGGTGCTGGCATTAGAACCTAAAGTTTCTGTTCTCCCCATCAGCCTATTGGTGAAGGTCCCAGGTCCCAGAATCCAACTGTCCAGGTTCAAATGACGGCCTCATCATGGATTAGCTCTGTGACTTTAAGCAGGTGACTTACCTCTCTGAGCTTGTATTTCTTCATGCTAAGGATATATAGCCAACAGAAGGGCAGGTAGTCTTTTCCCAAATCCCCATATTAGGCGTCCAGCTTTGGATTGGGTTCCCCAGAATCCAACATCTCTGGGCTGAGGTTTCTGGGGCCTTCGGTTTGGGGCAGAAGAGAGAGCATTGTGATAACCACTGCTATTTGCTCCCCGGATCACAGAGGCCCTGGCCAACATGCTTTCTCTCTCTTGCCCTTGCGTTATTTTCTTTGTAACGCCTATTCTGATTCAGATCTTGCCAGGTTATTGACTCACTTGTTATCCATCTTCCTCCATTGGATTTGAGTCCTATTAGATCACGCACTTAATCTAAGTCCTGATTGTATTCCCAGCAACTAGCATATCACCTGGTGCACAGCAGGTGCTCAACAAACATCTGTCACTGAATGAATGAAAGCACAAATGCATTGCCATTATCTAGCTGCTTCTCATGTTAACCTTCCCAGAGTAAGTTTCTCCATATTCCCAATCTGCAGAAGAGGAAATGGAGCCACGTGGGGTCAGAAGAACCCCAAGTCACTCAGCAGTGACTGAGTCGCTGTCCTAGGAAGGTGGTTGCACTTTATCGAGGAAGTTTCGGTGAAGGCAGAAGTACCAAAAAGAGGGTAGGGGATAGGGATGTGAGCTTCGAGCCTGCTTATCCCAGATTCCAACTCAGCTCTACTATAAACTGACTCGGTGAAGTGACTTCACTTGGGCCTCAGTCCCCCCATCTACAACACGAGGATAATACTATTAATATGTTCCTCTTAAGACTGAAATGATCAGGAAGATTAAGCACACTTGGCACATAGTAGACCCTCAATAAGCAGTAGCTATTGTGCGTTACTACTGCTACTAATCGCCTCATGGAAAATCCCACAACACTGGCTTCCTTGCCCTGCTAACCATTTTCTCTCCCCCTTCACTTACTTTTGCTCACTGTCATCTCCAAAGAGAAGCATCCCAGCCCCCACGAGAGCGCTTTCCACGCTGTTCCACTCCCACCACACAAGCCGGCGTGGATGTGGCAGCCCACGCCACTCCAAGGCAGCCCACGCCACTCTGTTCTCTGTTTTAGGCTGCGCGCTCCCGATGCCCACCCCGGCCTCTGTCCTCCCCCGCCACCTCCCCCTCCTCCCACCTGCATGTGTGTGGCACATGTGGGCTCACACGTTCCTGCCGCCTGTCAAGCCCTCACTTGTGGGTGGAGAGCCCTGGCTGCCACAGCGGAATCAGGAGAGCAAGTTTCACCGCCCCCTCAGCCCTTAATCCACTGCAGTCTGGTTCCTCCCTGTGACACACGAGCCTGCCGGAGCTCGGGTCCTAATGACTTCCACCCTCCAAGTCCAGCATCTTTTCCAGGGCCCGTGTGTCTCCTGGGAAATTCAATTTTGATGACTACCAGCCTACTACCACCTTATTCTAACTCCCTCCTCCCTCAGCTTCTCTGACCTAGCATGCTCCCAACTGTTCTGTTCCTGTTCAGATTCACTCGCTTCTACATTCTTCCCCTCCACACATTTATTGAGCTCCTACCCTGAGCTGAGCATCTCTGGGACATGATGGAAAACAAGGCAGCCCCTAGGAGACAGTATGCTCCCTATGGGAGAAGACTTTACATCAACATTTCCTGGAATCAAATCCCAGCTCTGGCAATTTGCTAGCTGTGTGTCTTTGGGCAGCTTGCTTACCCTCTCTGGGCCTCAGTGGAGATCAATTGTGGGGTTTGCATTAAATCCTACAAAGCAGCGATTCTCAACCTGTGGGTCGAGACCCCTTTGGGGGTCAAACGACCCTTTCACAGGGGTCGCCTAAGA
>NW_006300047.1:2839695-2840973 GCF_000327345.1 Myotis davidii | reverse complement strand
ACAGTAGCAACATGACAGTGATGAAGTAGCAACGAAAATAATTTTATGGTTGGGTCACCACAACATGAGGAACTGGATGAAAGGGTCGCGGCCTTAGGAAGGTTGGGAACCACTGCTATAAAGTGTTGAGCCTGGTGGGTTTCCATTGTTTCCCCCACCCTAATCCTTCTGCACAGCCGTCAGAATAATCCTGAAACATAAACTAGATCTTGCCTATTGCTCACTAAAACCTCTTCAAAGGCCTTCGGTAGCCTAAGCTTACAACCCAAACCCTCACTATGGCTTATCCAGCCCCGGTGATCCTCGGACCTCATGTTGGGCCACAGAATTCATTCCTGCATCAGGTCCGTTGTGCTGTTCCCTCTGTTCGGGATGCTGAGCCCTGCCTTCTCTCCACCCGCCGCATCACAGGCTTTCTCTCAGCGGACCCTCCACGCCCTTCTGGTCTCAGCTTCAATGCTGCCGCCTCAAAAGCCTTCCCTGACCATTGGGCAGCAGGTGTCCCACCTGCTGGGGTCCCACCCAGGTCCCTGTCACCAGACCACTAGGTCTGTCTCACGGCTACTGCGGGTATTGGCTGCGCATGGCTCACTGCCACACCCTTGTCCAGGGGATGGTCCTTGGCTGAGGGAAGTGCCTGGGAGGTCATGTCCTCCCTGTGGCCAACGCCTGACTGTTGGGGACATGGAGCCACAGCACCCTTGTCTCCAAGCAGGACAGGGTCTGTGACACAGTTCACACTCCAGAGGACCAGTGGGACCGGCCAGAGCTGACTTGTCCTGAAGCCACCTCTTTACCCAGCAGCTCCCATGCCCCCGGCTGCCCTCATTGCCCTCCTCCCAGAGCACCCCTCAGTCAATCACACAGGAACCCCATCTCAGACTCTGCTTCTGGACACCCAACCTAAGACAAGTTGGGACTTGTTCTTTATCTTGGTTTCCTTCTGAGTACCTACCTTAAGTATTAATTACTAGAGGCCCTGTGCACAAAATTTATGCACAGAGGGGCCCTCAGGCCAGCCTTCACCCTCTCGAAATCCAGGGCCACTCGCCCCTAACCACTCGCCTGCCTGCTTGCCCCTAACCACCATAACGGTCGCTTAGGCTTTTATATATATAGACTAGAGGCCCGGTGCACAAAAATTTGTGCACTCGGGGGGGAAAGGGGAGTCTCTCAGCCCGGCCTGTGCTCTCTGACAGTCTGGGACCCCTCGGGAGATAATGACCTGATGGCTTAGGCCTGCTCCCAGGTGGCAGAGGGCAGGCCTAATCCCTAGGT
>NW_006300047.1:2837664-2838997 GCF_000327345.1 Myotis davidii | reverse complement strand
TCTCCTTTTTTTCTTTTTTTTTTTTATTCTGGGCCAGCTTTAGCTCTGAGGTTTGGCTCCAGCTCTGAGGCCTCAGCTGATGAAAGCAGGTATTTGGTTTGTTTGGGTTCTATAATCGAAACACTGTTTCAACTCCAGCTCTGAGATCCCGGCTGGCTGAAAGCAGGTTTCTGGGGTTTTGTTTAGCTTCTATATTTGTAAGAATGTTTCAAACTGCAAGCTCAGAGGCCAGCAGCGGCAGGCGGGGAACGTTGGAGTCCTCCATCACTGAAGCAAGCAAGACTCATGTTCACTTCAGGCTGCCTGGCTGCCGACCGCCATCTTGGCTGGCAGTTAATTTGCATATCGCCCTGATTAGCTAATGGGAAGGGTAGCAGGTGTACAGCTAATTACCATGTTTCTCTTTTATTAGATAGGATATCAGACGTTTGAACAATTTCTTTTCTCTTTTGCCTCCACTACAGGGGATGTTCCATGCAGCAAGAACAATATCTGCATAGTTTGTCACTTCAAACCCAACACTTAGTGTTGGGCTTGCATGCAGGGCCTGCTGGAGGACTACTTCTTTTCTTTTCTTTTCTTTTTCTTTCTTTTTTTTTTTTTTTGTTAATCCTCACCTGAGAATATTTTTCTGTTGATTTTTTTTTTCAGAGAGAGAGTGGAAGGGGAAGGTGGGAGAGAAAGAGAAAGAAACATTAATATGAGAGAGAGACACATCGATTGGTTGCCTCTCTCATGCACTCCAACTGGGGCCAGAGATTGAACCTGCAACCCAGGTACATGCCCTAGACCAGGAATTGAACCTGAGACACTTCAGTGTGTGAGCCAATGCTCTAACCATTTAGCCACACCAGCCAGGTGACTATTTCTTCAACTAATGAAACAGCATGTCATAGGCCCTCAATAAAGGTGTTTGCAAGAATTCCCTCTGGTCCTCCTCTCTCAACCTTCCTCTCGGTCCATTGTCTCCTCTTAGGTGATCTGGGAGAGCTGCTCTGCCCAGACGTCTCTAACTTGGACAGTAGCATCAGCTCTTCGGTGCTGAGGCTACCAATCTGATGTGATTTCTGATTCACTGGTCTCAGGCCTGCCTGTAGACAGTCAGTGCCCAGACCCCTCCAACCAAGGTGTCCCCACGCCCCATGCACACAGCCTCCAGGCCAGCACAAGCCCACATGTCCTCATTTCCAGCTGGTGCAAAGCCTCTTCACAGAAATGCCCCTCATTGGGCTCCAGCCCTCTTGCCACCATCCTACACCAGCCTGCCGTGTGTGCAGTGTGAACACTCACCATGATCACGCCCCTCCCTCTCACAGAATCCCTGTGATGAATA
>NW_006300047.1:2833635-2837042 GCF_000327345.1 Myotis davidii | reverse complement strand
TGTGGGGTGTGCAGGAGGCAGCCAATCAATGATTCTCTCTCAGCATTGATGTTTCTATCTCTCTCCTTCTGCCTTCCGCTCTGAAATCAATAAAGATATATTTTTTAAAAAATATGTCTATCAAGAATTTTTACAGATCAATCGCCAGCCATTGTGAGTTCCAAAAAATCCCTAGTGTGCTTCTACTCAATCCTCGCACATGAATTCACTCATTCATTCAACAAATATTTGCTGAGCACCAGCTTTGGACCAGCCCCATGCCAGGTGCTCAGCATAAAGAGATGAATCAGCCCTGGCTGGTTTGGCTCGGTGGATAGAGCGTAGGCCTGCAGGCTGGAGGGTCCCAGGTTCAATTCTGGTCAAAGGCATGTACCTTGGTTGTGGGCACATCCCCAGTGGGGAGTGTGCAGGAGGCAGCTGATCGATGTTTCTCTCTCATCGATGTTTCTGACTCTCTATCCTTCTCCCTCTCCGTAAAAAATCAATAAAATATATATTTTTTAAAAAATAACAAAGTAATACGGAAGCGAATGTCAAGGGTCTGAGGAGTGGTCAGGGAAGGCCTCCCTGAGGAGGCGACAACTGAGCCAAAATCTGAATAACAACAAAGAGCAAACACATGAAGTGGTTGTCAGACTTTAGGGCACTTCAGAACCCCCTGAGAATGTAAAAATATGTAAATTCTTGAGCCTCCTCCTGAGAGAACCTGTGCTGCTGTCACCACCCAGCCAAAAGCAAAGGATTAGATTATAAATTTGCATTTAATAATATCAGATGCTGGAAAACTGGGAAGGTGATAGGTAAAAACCCTAACATCCACCTTCCCCTAAGCTTGTTAGGAGTAAGCTTACGGAGAGGGCAGAGACAGGGAAGGGAATGAGGGTAGGGAGCACACAGGGGGTTCTGTGATGTGCGGTCCCTGTGGGGGTCTTGGGTCTTGTGGTGTCTTCGGTACTGGTCCCTGGAAGAGGATGGTCAGGGTTCTGGAACCTGTCAAGAGGTGACCTGGTGGGTGTCATCCGGGTGTTTCTGAGACCTAACAATCAGCCTCCGCATTCCTGGTGGCCAGGCTGTAAGGTCAGGGCTGGGTTAGCTCTTTGTTCTTGCCTGGTCAATGAGACCTGCAACAAAAGCTTAGCCAGAACCGAAGGTTAAGTGTGTACATTTGATTAATTCCACATTGTGTTAGTAAAGGGGAGGGAAGGGAAGAGAAGAGAAAAAAAATTGTATTTTTATTCTACCCTTGTACCACTATCAATCTTAAATCTACTGTGTCAAAATGCAGTGGTGAAGGCTGTATGTTTTTTTGTTTTTTGTTCATTCTCACCTGAGGATATTTTTCCATTGATTTTTAAAGAGAGTGGAAGACAAACAGAGACACCAAGAGAGAGAAACATCGATGTGAGAGAGACACATCAATTGGTTGCCTCCAGCATATGCCACAACCAGGGCCAGGGAGCAAGCTTGCAACCGAGGTATGTGCCTTTGACCAGACCCTTCAGTTCGCAGACAGACACTCTATCCACCGAGTCAAACTGGCTAGGGCATGAAAGCTGTATTTTTTTAACACACCCTCCAGGACATTTAATAGTCAGGCTTAGAAGCCATAGAGCAAGAGACAGACAAACAGATAGGTGGACAGGGGACATATAAATCAGCACGTTATACCATAACCATGAACCCCAGAGCTATATCCAAGGAGCTAAAAACACAGCCCTGCAATTCAGCCTCTCTGGGAAAATCAGGAAAGCGTAGAGTTGTGGAGGATCTTTGGGAAACATTTTAAAGGATGAGTCCAGTTTGCAAAGCAAAAGAGCAGGGTGGGTTCCAGGCTGAGGGCAGCCGGCATCAGAGGCCCCAGCAAGGACAGGGTAGCAAGTAGGGAAGGTGGCGGGGGCTCAGGGTGGAGGGTAGCTGGGTTTGGAATTGGGGCAGGAGAGGGTCAGACTGGGAAGGACTTTGCAGGGTCTCTAGGAGGCTGGAATTTCTCCTGAAGTTACTAGGAGGCCACAGAGATCAAGTAGGGGACTGGTTGGTGTAGCTCCCTTTGGCCAAGAAATGGCTCCGAGTGGAGTTAGCACTAAGAGGTGGTGGCAATAAAGAGTTTATAAAGAAATAAAAAGGCCTGAATTAGGGCCACAGTGGCAATTTACTCCTTTCTATTGCGTCTCTTGGCTTGGATTAAAATTAGTCTGTGCACTTGCCACATCTCCTTGCCGAACTGTAAGGTACTCAAGTGGAACTAACACTTACTAGTATATAACGTATTGGCTAAGCAGGTTTCTCAACCTCAGTACTAATGACATTTTGGACCAATAATTCTCTGTTGTTGGGAGCTGTCCTGAGCACTAGGATGTTTAGCAGCATCCCTGGCCTTCACCCACTAGATGCCAATCACAACTAGTGACAAGAAAACTGTCTCCAGATGTTGCCAACTGTCACTTAGGGACAAAATCACCTTTGGTTGAGAACCTCAGGGTTACAGTAATAGAATTGGTGGTTCGACCCAATCTCAGCTCTGCCACTCCCCAGCTGGGTGTCCTGAGCAGACTGCTTCACCTCTCTATGCCTTTGTTTCCTCAGCTACTGAGTAGGGATGATAAACTATTGATCTCACAGAGTCTATGTAAAAATTAAATGCAATGATCCACGTGAAGTGCATGCTCAGTGAATGGCAGCTATGATTGGCATTACATTTTAAGGAAACGAGCACTTAGCCAAAGGCTGGCCATACCTAACGTGCTTATTAACAAATGTCAGCTACTGCTGCTTCTAGTGTTATTTTCTTACTCACGTCTGCAGCACTTCCACTGGCATCTGGGATGGTCTTGCAAATGCTTGCCAAAAGGGTAATAGATTGGAATGAGAATGGGGTGTGATCCTGGTACTGCTGGCATTTTCTCATCATCTCTGAGTACACCAAAATTTTGGGGGTCGTTATGGTGGCCAAAATGCAGCAACTATACTCTCAACCCAAGAATTTCCTAAAGGTGTGTTCCAAGGAATGCTCAGTCAAAAGGTATTTATCCTAAAGAAGGTTTTCAGGCCAGGAAATACAGGATATTTCATTTCTTTTTGAGCAAATCAGGCATGTTTGGTTAATAAAGGCTCTGGGAAATTCTGCAGTCATCATTACTAGAATTTAAGCTCTAGGAAATCAGTGATCAAGTCTATCTCGCTGTCATATCCTCATTCCTTGAACAAAGCTGAACAAAGGGGAAGTCAATAAGCATGTGATCAATGAGTAAGGGAAATGAATATCCATATGAATGAACTTGTTAATTAAAGAATCCAGTTAGGCTGTGTTTAACCCAGTGTTTCCCAAACTTTTTGGACCTCTGTACCATGGCTATCCCCTAGGACTAGAGCCGCAGACACACATTGGAAAACGTAGCCCCTCCCTGGGA
>NW_006300047.1:2827885-2833543 GCF_000327345.1 Myotis davidii | reverse complement strand
TGCTATGGTTTAGTGACTTCATCTTCATGTACAATTAATTGAAAACATGTCAGTTTAGCTCCAAAATGAGCCTGGAGAGAAAAGAAAATACAGTCTTAGGGACTCTTGACAAAAGGACTCAATTTTTGCCCTAACTAGTTTGGCTCAGTGGATAGAGCATTGGCCTGCAGACTGAAGGGTCCCAGGTTCGCGTCCGGTCAAAGGCATGTACCTTGGTTACGGGCACATCCCCAGTAGGAGGTGTGCAGGAGGCAGCTAATCGATGTTTCTAACTTTCTATCCCTCTCCCTTCCCCTCTGTAAAAAAAAAATATATATATATATATTTAAAAAGGTCTCATTTTTTTTTTAAAGAACTGTGGCAATCTCTGTGCGTGCGGTGATGTGGTGATGCTAACATCACCCATAGTGGTGGTACTGACCGCACCCCACACATCTGAACAAGCATCAGTCACTGCAAAGGCCTTAGCTCCTACACCCAAACGACGAAATGTTTCCCAAATTGTTCTGCTCAATGGCAATTCTGTCCAATGGCGCTAAGAGCAAGTCAAGACAACCGCCTGTTGCAAACTCAGCTCCAGGTTCTGATTTTTCAAGCAGGTGTTTAGGCTAATGCATCTAACATTTCCACCTGCATGAATCGGAAGCAGAGTAAGCCACTGTGGTAAACATGCTTAGAGGCACAAAATACTTTGCAACAGAAAAAGGGAGACCCTTAGTTCAAACAAGAGCTGATCTCTGCACTTTGCTCCCACCACCTCCCATGGGCAAGCCTGTCTAATCCTCCTAGCAACCCTAAGAGGTGGATACTAGTATCATTTGCATTTTTGCACAAGTTCAAAGTGACCAATAAGTCTCCTATTCTATTAATCTTTTTAATGTCTAGGGTCCCTTCCCAGCCTCACTACTGCTGGTGGTCTGCAGGTGAACATTGACGCAGAGATGAGATCGGCAAGCAGGATGAGTTTTAGAGAAGCAAAGGGCTACTGCTCGCTCAGGCAAGTAGCAAAACCTCCAAAGTTCTCATGGCTTTTATTGGGAAGTACAGCAAGTGACAATGATTAAGAGGCATGCCTATGAGATCATCTGAGTTAAGTTATACATTAAACTATTAATTTCCTATATTGTTCAAAGATCCCTTCAATCTGCAGCTGTGTATCCTCCCTTGTACTTTCCATGCCCTCGTGAACTATTTATCACCCAAGGAAATTCTGCCTCGGAACAATAAATCTTGCTTGCAAGACTTTGTTCTGGCATGGCCCACTTGCAGGCCCCCGCCTGTTCTAGGCAAAATGTCCTCTTCTTGTTAACTTCTCATTCCACTTGACCAGCTACACACTACTAAGTCATTACTAGAACTCAAAGCTTGAGGAAAACACTAAATATATATCTTTGCCATTTAAACCTTTCTGTCAGTCTCCAGTCCTGCATTAGACATTACCCAGATTCTCATCAGAACCGTATGCTCTGATGCCTGAATTCCAGTCAAGCCCATGGCCTCTTCAAAGAAAACCTTCGCATAACCAGACCGCCAATGCCTGCTTGATGAACTTCATCATGATTATTGATATTAATTAGCTCATCTTAATAAACCAGTCAAGTAGCTAAGAATGCAGAGCTCCATTCTCTCTTGTGCTTCAGTTACATTATGAAAACAAATGCTTTTCCTCAGTTCCTCAGAACATGACTGGGTTTATCCCTAGCTATGTTTCCAGTTTGCAAACTCTACGACCCATAAATAAATCTTTGTCTTTTATTTCTAGCCAAAGACTTGAGAGTCTTTTTGAGTTCACTCAACAGACTGTTGCAGCTCAGAGAGATAAAGTAACTGGGCCCAGAGCACACAGCCACAAAGGGCAGGAGCTGGCATTTGGACCATAGTTTTAACACTATACTCCATATCTTCAGTGATTTGTCGTAATCACCAATGCTATTTTTATTTTTAACAAAAGTTTACCATGCACTTCAGTTATCCATTTACACCAGTGATCCTGGAGTTAATTATCTGATAGAAATATAAAAGGTATGAGGAAAAAGAGTCTGTATATATGCCCAAGACATCTTAGATTCCCTCTGGTGCTTAACTCCTACCCCCTCACACCAGAAATGACATTGAAGGCAAGATATAGTTATCATTTAGAAATATGAGGTAGGTAACCACATCTACCTTTTATTGCCTTCTTGCATGCTCCTTGTTTTACCAAAAAGGTTTAAAACCAACAAAAACTTTCTGGTATGCCAGCTCAACTTGAAAAGTTTTAATGAATCAATTCCAAAAGACATTCAGAATCGTATCATATCAACCTTGCTTCCACACCCCTCAAAAATTACTTGATCTCTTTATAAACACTGGACTAGAAATGTCACCTGTAGTATCTCATTTAACCTGAAAAGTTGACTCTGAAAAGATTAAACTTCTACATTTTACAGGTGAAGAAACTGAGGTTCAGAGTGATCTAGTGTCTTGGCCAAGGCCATAGCAGCTAGCAAAGGTCACAGTGGGGCTTCTAAACCTAGTCTCACTTTCCAAAATCTCCAGGTCCTGCTGCCCTACATAGTTTAAGGTAAATTCACACAATGCTCCCCAGAAAATATGTTTTTTAGTCAAATACCCTCACAAGAGCTGGAGATGTAGCAAATGTAATTGAACTTAAGGTTCTGCTACTTGAAAACCAATTAAATAGCTATTTCTCTGTTCTGAGCTATATCAGGCTTATTGATGAGACTGGCAGGTCAGCAGAGTGATAATAATTCTGAGGCGTAATACCAAGAATCTAATTCAGGGGGTGGGGGTGGGGCAAAAACCTGATAATCAAACCTAAATATGGGGGGAGGGGGACTCAGCAGTGAGGCCAACACTTATAAAAATTGTATTAATAGTAACACTTCTGCTATCCTTCCTGTCAATGAGAATGTGACATGTACAAAGTTTTTAAATATTTTTCTTAGATTAATACAGATCAAGTGAAGACATTAAACCTCTGTGTGGGTTTCACTTCTTTTTGGCACATTTTGTCATATTCAAACACAGAATCTCTGAGACTGTTGCTTGCTCTTGAAAGACTAATAATGCATCAACTGCGACAAGCTCTTTCTTGTTCTGGTTGAAAATTTTCAAAAATCCCCAGGTAGAGCATATTTCTTCCAGGGCTTTTACAAGGTCGCTGCTGTTTTCTAGGGCGCTCATCCCAAACTAAAGAAGGGAGAGTGCAGCCGGGTCCGTGTCAATGCCAGAACGTTCATCTGAATATTTGCATCAGAATTTTAAACTCATCTATTAATTCAACGATCTGTTTTTGAGCAACTGTTTTGTGTAGCAAGCACTGCTCATGGCACAGGGGCTAGAAGCCCAACTTTACTGGGAAATTAGGGGACCAGGCCTGTCTCCATGGAAGCTTATATTTCCTAGTGAGGAGTAGGAAGGTAAAAAAATAAACAAAGAGAACGAATATCTGCAACGGGTAGAACTATGTCCCCCTGTTACAGGATAGGAGAGGTCCTTGTCTCCCCCGGTAGCTAGTGGGAGCGGAATTCTTGCGATATCCCGAGAAAATGAATTTTCTGACACTTGCACGGGAGAAGGAGTGATTATTATTTGCATGGAATGAAATCCCTGAGTTCTCCAAGTCCTGTTTCCCTTCGCCTCCTCATAGAAGAAGTGAAACTCGGGCTAAAATCAGAGCCAGTATCCAGAGTTTCTGTTCCATGGTAGGGCATGGCGCATACAGCATCAGGCTAATTTAGTTCGTGTTCCAGCTGAGTCCCTCAGTCCATTGCATGAGGGGTCCACATGGCCGTGGGGTCCTCATGGCCGTGGGCCACACGGTGAATGCAAGGAATCAGGAGCAAAAGAGCCCCATGAGCCAAGAGTCACAAGCCAAGAAGCCAAGAGAGAGGAGCCACAACAAGAGAAGGAACTTCTTTGTTTAGGAGATTATGTATCCCCAATTTTTTTGTTCTTGCAGTGGTCACACCCATTCTGGCCAATGATCTCTGTTCCCAGGTGTGACTGACAAGTAAGTATTTTCCCTATGCCACCCCAACTTTACTGGGCATGTGTCTATCCCCACTTTGTCCACTCCCCTTCCCCCAGTGTTTTGCATGGAATAGGCCTGTGGCTCCCTGGAAAGTGTAAAGTCACAGCTTCCTGGTGAAGCTGCCCAAATGGCATGCCTACAATGTCTGGCCTTCCCTTTGCTCCTTTCCTATTATTAATAACTAATTGCAACAGTTCAAGTCCTAATGCCCAGTGCCTGTCAATGTGACCTTACTTCGAAATAAGATCTTTGCTTATATCATCAAGTTAAGATGAGGTTGTGGGGGTTAAAAATAAATACATTAATACCTTTTCTCTCACCTTCTAAGACTTCTAGCTGGGCTAATCAAATTAACAGAAGCAAATTAACAGAAGAAAATCAAATTTCATTATATGCGCATGGGGAATGCACATTATGAATGAAAATTCCAAAGACAGTGAGGCAACATTGCATATATAAGACATTTTAGACAAAGGAGAAAGGGGGAAGTGGTGTATTAGATTTCAGAAATGAGAATGAATGAGTTACAGATAGTTGAATTGAGGAAGAACAGAAGACACACGGCAGGGATATCCTTGCTAGGCAAATCAGAAACAATAGAACATATACAAGAGGTATCCAGCTAACAGGCTTCTGCCTGAAGCCCTTTTGTTCACCATATTTAATTCAAATTAGACTAAGGTCACATTCTAAGATATTCTCCCTGAAGCAAGTTTCTCTGTTTGAATCTCGTGGGCAGGAAACATGTTTTCTGAGTCTTTTATTTCTTAATAAACAGCTGAAAATCAATATCTCAAAAAGGCAGCTTCAAGAGGTATCCAGCTAACAGGCTTCTGCCTGAAGCCCTTTTGTTCACCATATTTAATTCAAATTAGACTAAGGTCACATTCTAAGATATTCTCCCTGAAGCAAGTTTCTCTGTTTGAATCTCGTGGGCAGGAAACATGTTTTCTGAGTCTTTTATTTCTTAATAAACAGCTGAAAATCAATATCCCAAAAAGGCAGCTTTGGGACACCAAAACTTCGGTTCTCTTCAAGGTCATGCTGGGTTAGGGTGGGCCCTAAACTCAATGATTGGTGTCCTTATAAGAGGAGGGAAATTTGGACACAGTCACATGTGAGAAGGCCATGTGAAGATAGAGGCGGAAACTGAGGCGAGGCGGAAACTGAGGCGATGCGGCTACAAGCCAAGGAAGGTCATGGATCGCTTGCAACCACCAGTAGCTAGAAGAGGCAAGGCAGGCTTCAATCTAGAGCCTTCAGAGGGAACATTGCCCTGCCAACACCTTGATTTCAGACCTCTGGCCTCCACAACTGTGAGAGAATACATTTCTGTTGTTTACACCACCCAGTTTGTGCTGCTTCCCTACAGCAGCCCTAGGAAATGAGTACAACATCTAATATGATATCAGAGAGCGATACATGGTATAAAGAAAAACATACCAAGATGGGAGGATGGAAAGTGACCGGGAAGGAAAGAGCTAGCTTACATAATGCAGTCAAGGGGAGGTGACATTACACAAAGACAAGACTGTCAAATCAGTCCCACGAGATCCAGAGGTTCTCATCAGCTCCAGGTACCACGACAAAACACCACAGACTGGGTGGCTTAAAAACAACAC
>NW_006300047.1:2826057-2827784 GCF_000327345.1 Myotis davidii | reverse complement strand
TATATATATATTTCCCCATGACCATTGTTTATTATAAAGGTGAACCCCAGATGAGCTTATCGGAAAGATTTCTGGTAGCGAGCACGGGCCCCACGACCACCAAACTTTCTGGATTCACAGCGACGGGGATCAGCTACCAGCAAGGTCTGGTCATACTGTATAAGGATGTCTTTGATCTCCTTCTTGGAAGCTTCATCCACATATTTCTGGTAATAGGCCACCAGGGCTTTGGAAATGGACTGACGGATTGCATAAATCTGGGCCACATGACCACCACCCTTCACACAGACTCAGATGTCCACGCCAGCAAATCACTCCTTCCCAAGAAGCAGAACAGGTTCCAGCAGCTTGTATTGAAGCATCCGCGGCTCGATCATCTCCAGGGGCTGTCCGTTCACCTTTATGAGGCCATTGCCCCGTTTGCAGTGCGCCATGGCTGTGGCCGTCCTCTTGCGTCCGAAGACCTGCACAGACTGCAGAGGACCCTTGGACGGCACGACTGCGGGTGTGCACCAGAGATCCTCACCGCGCAGTGCTGACACCAGAAAAGCAAGAAATATATTTTTTAAAAAACACACTTCCTCACATTTCTGAAAGCTGGGAAGTCCAAGATCAAGGTGCCAGAGAGGTGGGTATCATGCTGAGGCCTCTTCTTTTGATGTGTAGGAGGCCACCATCTCACTCTGTGCTCATATGACTTCTTCTTTATATGTGTGTGTAACCGAAATTACTTTGCTACTCCAAATACAGCCACACTGGGGTTAGGTCTTCAACATATGATTTAGAGATACACATACATTCGATCCATAACAAACTCTTACCCAAAAGTTGCCAGAGTAACTTCTCATGCTTTTCTTTGTGCATTAGACAAATGCTGGCCCAGATGTCCATGCATGGCCTCTAAGTGATACAGGCAGGACTCTCTCAGTGATATGACTTTTCCATCCTATATATAAAGAGGTAAAATGCAAACTGACCGTCATGCCCTTGCACAAGATGGCTGCCCCCATGGGGTCAAAAGATAGCCGCCCCCATGTGGTCACAAGATGGCTGTCAGGGGAGGGCAGTTGTGAGCGATCAGGCCAGCAGGGGAGGGCAGTTAGGGGCAACCAGGCCAGCAGGGGAGGGCAGTTGGGGGGACCACGCCTGCAGGGGAGAGAAATTAGGGGTGACCAGTCCGGCAAGGGAGGGCAGTTAGGGGTGAGCAGGCTGGCAAGGGAGGACAGTGGGGGCGAT
This sequence comes from Myotis davidii, assembly GCF_000327345.1. Taxonomy (NCBI): domain Eukaryota; kingdom Metazoa; phylum Chordata; class Mammalia; order Chiroptera; family Vespertilionidae; genus Myotis; species Myotis davidii. Next base: position 2,826,548 of record NW_006300047.1, on the reverse strand, counting down.
CTGGCCAGCAGGGGAGCAGTTAGGCATCAATCAGGCTGGCAGGGGAGTGGCTAGGGGGTGACCAAGCTGGCAGTTGGGGGGGAGGAGTGGCATTTAGGGGTGACCAGGCAGGCAGGCAGGTGATCAATTAGGAGCCAGTAGTCCCGGATTGTGAGAGGGATGTCCCCTGAGGAGTCTCAGATTTGAGAGGGTGCAGGCTGGGCTGAGGGACACCCAACCCCTTCAGTGCACAAATTTCATGCACCAGGCCTCTAGTTACTTCAATAATTACTCAGGAAAGGTTTAGGGTTGGGCCAGGGTCACACAGAACCAACTCAAGGCTCAGTGTTGTCAAAAAGGTATTTATTGCCAAAGCCAGTTTGGCTCAGTGGATGGAGCGTCGGCCTGTGGACTGAAAGCTCCCAGGTTCGATTCCGGTCAAAGGCATGTACCTGGGTTGGGGGCACATCCCCAGTGGGAGATGTGCAGGAGGCAGCTGATCGATGTTTCTC
>NW_006300047.1:2825455-2825863 GCF_000327345.1 Myotis davidii | reverse complement strand
GCTTTAGGCTGACACAGTATCAGGACCGTGCCCCCTGGTTGTAGTTTTATGGCCTTGCCCTTTGTCCTTCTGCTGGCGCCAGATGTCCTTCTTCCTGGGGGCTGTGCAGGAGTTATGGCCTTCAGGGATTCTGTAAAATAACCACTCAAAGGGAGTATGTTTGTACAAAGCTTAGGCTTGCAGAATGAGCTTTGTTTTGTTAGCCCCTGCTGAGTTAGAGCCCTGTTTCTTGATTAACCCTTTCACCCAGCAGTCACTGCCACTTCCCATAATTCCATTAATTCCAAGATTGTTTATCCTCAGCAAACTCAAACAACTAGGAATAGCCTGCTAAAAGCATACCATGCCATGCGTAAGGACCAGGGCTGGCTACATAATGCCAGGTCCAGGGCAAAATGACAATAAGGG
>NW_006300047.1:2814879-2824452 GCF_000327345.1 Myotis davidii | reverse complement strand
CTTATTTCAGAGAGGAAGGGAGAGGGAGAGAGAGACAGAAACATCAATGATGACAGAGAATCATTGATCAGCTGCCTCCTGCCCACCCCCTACTGGGGATCAAGCCCACAACCTGGGAATGTGCCCTTGACCAGAATCGAACCTGGGACCCTTCGGTCCACAGGTGGACATTCTATCCACTGAGCCAAACCAGATAGGGTTGAATTTGTTCCTTTAAAGGCAATTTTTTTTGTTGTTTTTTTTCTTTTTGTTGTTGTTGTTAATTGTGATAAAACATACATAACATAAAATTTATCATTTGAACCACTTTTTAGTGTACAGTTCAGTGGCATTAAATACATTCACACTGTTGTGCAGCCATTACCACTATTTATCTCTAAAACTTTTCATCATCCTAACCTGAAAACTCTGTGCCTGTTAAGCAATAAATCCCAGTATCCCCTCCTTCCCAGCCCCTGGCAATTATTGTTCTATTCTCTGTCTTTATGAATTTGACTGCAAGTGGAATCATACAGTGTTTGTCCTCTGGTTTACTCCACTCAGCATAATGTCTTTAGAGTTCATCCATATTGTAGCATGTATCAGAATTTTCTCCCATTTTAAAGCTGGATAATATTCTATTGTAGAGATAGACACCTTCCATTTATCCATTCAACCATCAATGGACAGTTAGATTGTTCCCACCATTTGGTGATTATGATTAATGCTATGGACATAGATGTAGAAATATCTGTTTGAGTCATTGCCTTTGATTCTTTTGTGTATTTTTGAATTAACCTTTATATTTTTAAAAAATTAAAAACCTTAGGAAAATTGCAAAATATCACAATAAACTCTCATACACTGAATGGTTGTACATGAAGACAAGGAAGAAGTTTATGTTCTTGTGCAATATTTAAATAAGAATAGTAGCCTAATGGGGGCAGCATGACTTTGGGGAATTATAATTTCTCTAAGCCTTACTTTTTTGGACTACCAAATGGGATTAACTGTAGGACCTAATTTACAAGATCATTGAGAGAACTGAGATGATGTAGGTGCTGTGCTTATCACAGTACCCAATACATGTTAGCTATTCTTATTACTAATAATAATTAAAGAAGTGTTTTGTCAAATAAGCTCAAAAGAAGTCAGAAGGCTTTGGCTAGAGATGAATGACAAATATTTATTCAAGTATCTTAGGGTTTGCAAACCAGAAACACAATATGGCCATAACCACAGTGTTCCAAACAAGAAAGAAAACCTTGAGAGTTTTATAGTGAAAAGTACATTCTTGAGAAGAATCAGTCCTACATTTTTAGCCTCTGGATTGGTCCGAGATGGTAATCTTCCAGGTGCCTAATGGTCTGGATAATGGAATATTCTTTCCTGAGTTGTTCAAATGGTTATCTACAGAGTTCATGTGCATCAAGGCATTGAGGCACAACTGAAAAGTTCAAAAGTTAAAGTTCCCAGGCCAAAGCAAGAAAGAATCGGAAAAACGGTAACATTCTAAGGCCACAAGTGGCACTTTGGGATTAAAACACAGGTTTAGGTGGTGGGAGGAGGGTATGGCGACCTGAATGATTTACTTTGGGTCTTTCAAGATATGCTTGGCATTTTACCAAGAAGGAGCTTTATTCTTTCATAAACTTTAGTGTTTTTAAAACATATCTTGGTATGGAATTTGGACAGTCAAATAGGACAAAAATAACACATTTACAGGACTGAGGTGCTAAATATGGCATATTTTCCCTTTAGAACATGAGAATAATCAAAATCAACAAGCATCAGTTCCCTCCTTCTTAACAGCAAGCATCCAGGAATCCTGAGTTTGTTTTTACCTAATCAGCAACGTCCAGGCCTTCAAAAAGTCATCCGAGGCCACCAAGATTGTAAATCCACATTAATTAATCAGATTCACCAAGAGTCGTTGACCAAATTAAGTAGCACAGACAAATTGAATTTTCAAACAAGCACAAGAACAATTCGCCAGTAGCTTCACACATAAAGGTCAATTGGATTAAAGAACATTTATTTGAGAGCATTTTGCCTTTGTTTACATGCCCACCTATCAAGCATTTGTGCCATAAATATTTATTGAATGCCCATTGTATGCCAAACCCTGTATGTCTTATGTACATCTCAGTAAATCTTCTCAACAGCTCTACAACATTGATAATATTATTATTCTCATTTTACACATGAGGAATCTAAGGCTCAGAGGGATAACCATATTTTTTTGAGCCAAAATTTGTAGACACTATTGTACTTATAAGAACAATGATGCAGGCAGGACATTAGTCACCCAGACAGTCTCAGAAAAATCTAGAATATGTAAAATTCACTAATGTCAAAGGGAGTTCACTTTCAAAAGACAAGAGAGCTAACACCCTTGAATGAATGAGTCCTTCAAACACTGCAGGGAGGTGGTATTCTCCATCCCATGCAAAGGAAGCATCTGGGTCAGGGAGGTGATTCATTCACTCATTCATTCATCCAACAAATACTGAGCACTCCCCTTGAGTCAGGCTTTGTCAGGGTCCTAGGGATATGATACAGTGGTGGATTTGGAAAATTAAGTTCCATCCCACACCATCTCACTCCTAGCTGACCCTGTATTGCAAAGAGTACGTTTTGCTAAGGGTATGAATGTGTCCTTCTCACCCTACCCCCACCTCCCCCTCAAGAGATTTATAAGTAACACATGTACTACTTCCAAATATTTGACAGACCGTCACCTCTCCACCACCTTGGAGGAATTCCACTAACTTCTTCAGAACCTGACTCAGAGCCCCAGTGCCTGACCTTCATGGTCTGAAGAGTCAAGGAGAATGTCAGTGGGGAGCAGGGGAGAAGGGGAAACAAGCTTTTAAATTTAAAACACGTCTATAGTGGTCTCTTCCACAACTTCAATGCATGGAGGGGAAAAATAAAAAAGGAAAGGGAAGGGAAAATATTTTATTTTCAAAGATTCAAGAGGCATAACAACCAAATGCAAGGTATGGGTCTTGTTTAAATCCCGATTCAAAACCTATTAAAAAGAAAAGACATTATGGCCCTGGTCAGTGCTGCTCAGTGGTTAGAGTGTCGGCCTATGCACAGAAGGGTCACAAGTTCAATTTCCGGTAAAGGGCATGTACATAGGTGGTAGGTTTGATCCCTGGCTCCGGAGTGTTGGCTTCTTAGTCTGTATAATGAGACTATTCATTCCTATTTGATGGGGTGGTGTAAAGATTCATAATAAAATGGCTTATTGCAATGACAATACTTTTTGTGTTAATAAATGATTTTGATATTGGGAATCCACATTTATCCCAAATCACACTCTTCCTGTTCCATCCCTCTCTATTTCCAGTCTCCTTTTTTAGGCACCCACTATTACCAGGAGGCTGGGTTATCTGTCACTCACAGCTTTGAGCCATGAGACAATACCACGTATTTTAAATAAACTAACAGAATTAAATAACTAAGGACCCACAGCCTGAATGTATTGTTATTACTAAGGTGGCTTACATTTTAAGAGGCACCTTGAAAGAAGGCAATGCATAACCCAATGGAATAAATTAATAATGTAGAACTTGGAGTATTTATCTAAGTTGATGGACTGAATGTTTAGGGACCCCTCCTTCCAATTCATATATTGATATCCTAACCCCAATGTAATGGTATTAGGAGGTGGAACCTTTGGAAGGTGATTAGGTCATGAGGGAGGAGCCCTCCTAAATGGGATTAGTGCCCTCATAAAAGAGACTCTAGAAAGCTCTCTTTTCTATCCATGTGAGGACAGTGAGAAGACATCATCTTTAAAATAGGAAGAGGGTCCTCACCAGACACCAAATCTGCCAGCACCTTGATCTTGGACTTCCCAACCTCCAGAACTCTGAGAAAAAGAAGCCACCCCATCTATCCTATTTTTGTTATAGCAGGCCAAACAGGCTAAGACATCTAATTTAGACTTATTGAGCATCTACCATGTGCCAGACAAGATGCTATGACACAAGAGTATACAAGTGTTCTCTTCCCTCAAAGAATTTGCAGACAACTTCAGGGAACAGATAAGTAAGCAGACTGTTGCTTAGCAGAATAGTGTGAAAAGGATGCTGTGAAAACATTCCTCAGGGGGAGGGAGACAGCTACCAGAAGAGGCTTCCTCTAGGCCCGGCACATTATTTCTAGCCTTAGCACAGCATCTAGCACGTACACAGTGGCTGCTCTGTAAATATTTTCTATGCAATGGAATGAGCTGGTACGAACCTTGGGCTTTTAGGCGCTATGGATCTGCCTCTTTTGGTGCTGCCCCCACAGCTTTCTCCGAAGGGCACTCCGTCAGGCTAGACAGTGCTCTCTCAACTTGAGAGAGGCCAATCTGCTAGCTTTGCTATGGTCGCTCCTTTGATCATTAACTTCCTATTTTCAGATGGTAGGCTTTGGCTCCCAGCAATTAGTTGTAGAGTTTTGCACAAGGTAAACAAACAGGGGAATACTTTAGGGCCAGACTCAGGTGCTGGGTGTACTATTTTGATGGCTTGAAGAGTGAAGGTTGGGTGAGTTGGGTTGTGCTCCAGGCCTAGCTGTAGCTCCCCAGAACAATTCCAAAAGAAGCTGCTAATTGGGTTTATCAAAGTTAGTGAATTATGGTGAAAAGCTACTTCCATGGGCCAGGAAGACACAGTGCCAATCTAACTGGCAGCACCCTTACATCCAAGAACAAATCCCACACATTAATAAGGGCATGCTTGAGTATTGTCAACCAAGAAGGGAAGGGAACAAATGGAGTTGTAGGCAGAGAGGGCAAAGACTCAGGGAGGTGCAAAGCAGGAAACACTCAAATAACTGGACAGTAGTTTCATGTATTTAAGTAGTGTGTGTGTGTGTGTGTGTGTGTGTGTGTGTGTGTGTGTTCACTCTTCATGCCCCAGTCAAGGCAGAATTCCCCATTAGGCACAGTGAGCATAATACCTATGGCCCATAATACTTTAAGTATGTTTTAATTTTATTTTTAAATCTGAAGAAACAAATGAATATTACAATAATTATTCCAGCTTGGATTTTATTCACCTTTATACATTATAGCAACATAGATGTAAATATGATTTTGTATTTTTTTATGGAGGAGGGAGTCTATGATAACAAATGTACCTATAGTCCATAAACTCATAACATGGCCATGGCCCCAGTGTCTAAAACAGCACACAAATTGACATTCAAGAAATTGCCAAATGAATGAATGAACTGTCAGTGGTCCTGTTTGACCAGAATGCATGTCAAGTGTTGGATGGACATGAGCCCAGACTGTGGACAATCTTGACTGCTGATTAAAGAGCTTGGACATCATCTTAAGGGAAACAGGAAGTCATGAGATGTGAATGACATTCAGATTGGAGTTTTGGAAAGTCTCTTCGGGCTGTTCTGGTGGAAGGTGGAGGCTGGAGGCAGGGCAGTCACTGAGGTCGAAGCAAGGAAGGTGCAGTAGGAGTAGGAAGTCTTTCTGGTTAGGTATCACTCCCAGCCAGTGCAGCATCTACAACTCCGCCAGCACATGGACAATTTGGGGCATCAAGTTCCCATGGCATCAGATAAAAGCATATGATTAAATCATATGATTAAAAAAGCCCTCCCTTGCCCAGCCAGCATGGCTCAGTAGTTGCAAATCAACCTATGAACAAGGAGGTCATGGTTCAATTTGATTCCCGGTCAGGGGTCCTGGTGGCGGGCCCAATCCCTAGGGTAGGGTGTGCAGGAGGCAGCCAATCAATGATTTTCAAGAAAGAGACAAATTCCCAGAAAAATACAATCTTCCAAAACTGATTCAGGAACAATCAGAAAACCTGAATAGGCCAATAACAAATGAGGAAATTAAAGCATTAATAAATAAAATATATTAAAATAAATAAATAAATAAAGGCCCTCCCTTTTCATTCATCTCCCAGTGCTGCCCATTACATCAAGGAGAAAGTCTGGTCTTTAAACCTTCTCTAATCCTGGCTAATACCCCTTTGTAACAGTGAGAATAGGACCAAGGTCTTCAGGAGCAATTGTATCTGGTTATTATCTGATAACACCATTTTTGTTTTCATTGTATTTATTTGCAAAGTTATCTTCCAATTACAGCAAACAATCCTAGATTTTCCATTTATCACAGTGATATCAAGTTTCTTGCTAAAATAATTATCTAAGTAAATAAATAAAAGTTATCTTCCAATTATAGCAAACAGTCCTGGATTTTCCATTCATCACACAACGTTATCAAGTTTCTTACTAAAAGAATTATCAAAGTAAGTAAATAAAAGGACAAGTAAATTAAAATTAACATTAGAAAAGCAATTATGGAGATTATAGATAGATACAGCTAAAATAAAAAGTCAAGGTGATAGTCAAATGGCTGGAGTTTGGGGAACACTGTTTTGTTCTGTGCAAAAGGTAAAAGCTATATTGTCCTTCATTGTCTCTCATTTTCCACCTCACCAATTGTTCCAGAAATGCTTTCTCTGCTCCCCAGGGGATCGGGCCTAAGCTGGCAGGTAGACATCCCTCTGGCAGCCTGGAAGCTCTTGGGGGATGTCCAACTGATAGCTTAGGCCTGCTCCCTAAGGGGAGCAGGCCTAAGCCACAGTCAGACATCCTTAATGCTGCCAAGGAGACAGGAGAGGCTGCCGCCACAGCTGCTGCGCTTGCAGCCATCAGTCCAGCTTGTGGCTGAGCGTAGCTCCCCCTATGGGAGCGCACTGACCACCAGGGGGCAGTTCCTGCTTTGAGCATCTGCCCCCTGGTGGTCAGTGTGCATCATAGCAACCGGTCGTTCCTTGTGTGTCCACTGTTAGGATCAATTTGTGCTGGAAGCCGGTCCATCCTTGCTGCTTGACACAGTCCCTGCAGGGAAGAAACGTCTGCACAGCATATGTCTCAAGGGATCTGGCATATATGGCATACTGTTCTTAATATGTTTGCTCCCCTACTTAGCGCTATGTGTTTTAACCAAGGTCACCTCTCCAAGAAAGGTTGTTTCCCCAGGTGGGGATTTTTCCCTGGAGTTAGGGATTAACAGGACTAAGGAAGGGAATAAATCAGTAAAACCCCTTAACTAAGTGCCAGGCGTGTAGTTAATCACTTTAACTACGAACAATCACGCTTAAACTACATAATCTTTATTTAGGATAATCTCCTTCAGTTACTTCCTTGTATCTTAACAGAACAATAGAGTAGTGACCTTGGAATGGAGATAACAAAAGCTTTAACCTTTGTAATAGAATGGATAGGATTAAAATCAACTGGTATAAGTACAGATGTAACAGGAGAATAAGAACAGAACCTGGCTAGGCTGCTGATCAACTGAATGCTGTCTCCGTGTCATTTCCTTCTTCTCCAACTCCATCCACACCTTTGGTAACCCCTGGACCTGCTGGGGTTGGACCCCAACAAATTTGCATGTTATACAGGAGATATATATATGTATGTATTATACTATGAGAACTATGCTAGGCCTGAGACTTCCCAGGAGACCAGTGGTTACATCATCCTGAAGCATGGTGGCAACCATGCTTGGAGGGAATTGCTGTTTAATATTTTAACGCTGCTGACTTGGCTTCTATCATTATTTGCTTGCTAAAATAATAGAAAAGTTATTTTGATTTTCTGAATTATATAAATCATCCCATTCGATTGAATACCCTATTGATTGTAACTTGAATACCCCATTGGTTGTGGTCATACCAGTTTTAGAAAACGCATTCCTCTGCACCTGGAGCTGCTTTTTTTGCAAACCAGGTTCCTCATTCCAAACCCTGGGATGTAATCAAAACCTTTGTGATTTTTGCCTAAATAAATCTGGTGTTGTGGCCATCTTATCACTGCGAGATTTGGAGAGCAAAATGCCCCCTTGTCGTCCCGGATTTGCAATAAATGTGAGTCCTTACTTAGACTTCTTGAGGCTTCCTTGTGTGATTCGTGGGGTACATTACAACAATCCCACTGTGCAATCACCCCAGAGCACAGATGCCTAACGGGTTGGGATGACCCACACTACCTTAAACTCTCTCCTTTCTTTTCTCCCTCCCTCTCTTTCTCTGAGTGAGTCTACCCAAATTTACATTATTTGCATCTAGGCTATGACTTCACTACAGTCAATAGAGCATGGTCTTTGAAATAGTCAGCCCTGGGTTCAAATCCGAACTACACTACTTCCTAGAAAAGCGAGGCCTTAGAAAAGCGACTTTGCTTCCACCTATAACTTCCTTGTTCCTTGTTCTTGCTTACCTTAGGATGCATGTACTGCTCTGCGAACTCCTTTCTATTTTCTAGAATGGATGCTTCCTGATTCATGAATTACTAATAAATGTCAACTAGATCATCTGTGAAATATTCTTTTAATAATAATAACAATGCTTGCAAGTCCAAAGAATGTAAAGTTATTTTCTAGAGGATCTAGTTGCTTTTTTAGGGGCTGAGAATATGTTATCCCATGCCCTGACTGATGTGGCTCAGTTGGTTGAGCACCATCCTGTGCACTGAAAGGTCACGGGTTGGATTCTAGTCAGGGCACATACACAGGTTTCAGGTTTAATCCCTGATCACATTCAGGAGGCAATGGATCAATGTTTCTCACATTGATGTTGCTCTCCCTCTCTCTTCCTCTCCCTTTTTCTCTCTAAAATAAATACAAACATATTATATATTTGATTTGCCACTTCGGCCTATTATTTTGAATTAAAGATACTTAAGGAACAGCCAGTGCAAGGATACTCTGGCCCTCCTTTGTCCCCCTGAAAGCAGGAGATAGATCTCCCTGGTGAAAGGTGTACTCCCTGTACCAGGAGGGTAGAACGCATCCTTATCGCCAGAGAGAGAATTTAGGGACAAGAGGTCTGTATAAACAAACCATTTTACTACCCCTTGTCCAAATCCCCTTGTCTAGTCAATTATTCACAAATTGCTTGACTAAACAGTATAAAAGCTTCCTGCTTCGCCCCCCCCCTTTTTTATAATCCTCACCCAACATTATGTTTATTGATGAGAGAGAGAGAGAGAGAGAGAGAGAGAGAGATCCATCAGTTTCCTCCTGTACACATCCCAACTGGGGATCAAACCTGAAACCTAGGTATATGCCCTGACTGGGAATCAAACCCATAACCTTTTTGGTGTATAGGATGATGCCCCACTGGCAGGTCTTTGGTCACTTCTTTTTAAATATATTTTTATTTCTTTTAGAGAGGAAAAGAGAGAGATATAGAAACATCAATGATGAATCATTGATCAGCTGCCTCCTGCACATCCCCTACTGGGGATGGATCCAGCAACCCAGGCATGTGCCCTGACGGGGACTCCAACGTGACCTCCTGCTTCATAATGTCAACACTCAATCACAGAGCCACACCAGCTAAGATTCAGTCACTACTTTAGCTTCCTATGGTTGTGAAGCTCCCATACTAATGTTAACATAAGAAACCATTGAAACCTGTAAAGAATTTTTGTGAGTTGATTTGAGCCAAAATGTTGACATATGCCAGGAAGCAGGACCTCAGCGAATTGAGATAATGCCCTGGAGAAGGGCGGGGTTACGTTTGTATTTATACATTTGCAATCAAAGGAGGGTTG
>NW_006300047.1:2813204-2814747 GCF_000327345.1 Myotis davidii | reverse complement strand
ACATTGTATTTATACATTGCAATCAAAGGAGGGATGTAGGTGGGTTACATGAAATTCATTGTGATAGATTAAGGAGGTGGGATAAAGCAAAGCGGGGGAACCCCTGGGATTGGATAAAAAGTAAAATGATAGACACATACTTAGGTGGGTGCAGGAACAATTAACATGATAATGAAGGAATTTGTGGTATCTGTCCTGGCGCCCAGCACATTTGGTTGTGCCCCAAGGGGTCTGGAAAAAGGAAAGTTACAAGTTACATAGACATTTCAAAGGGCATGTTATTATAGATGCAGATCCATTGGTGATAGACTAGAGAGGCGGAAGAAAGCAAAGGCGGGGGTGAGGGGGGGGACCCCTGGGATTGGATAAAAAGTAAAATGATGGACACATACTTAGGTGGGTGCAGGAACAATTAACATGATAATGAAGGAATTTGTGGTATCTGTCCTGGCGCCCAGCACATTTGGTTGTGCCCCAAGGGGTCTGGAAAAAGGAAAGTTACAAGTTACATAGACATTTCAAAGGGCATGTTATTATAGATGCAGAGAGACAGATAGGCTCAGTTAAGGTAAAGGTTGACCTTGCCAGTGAAGATACCAGCCTAGGAGGTGACTGCTTTTAAAGTTTAATTTCAGACCATCCTTTAGGTCTCTGAGTCTGCAAGACTGCTATGCAGGCCTTCCCTGAGCTTGTCAGGTCAGCATGTGGCCCTTTTCGTCCACACTCCTGTTTTTATGAATGAGGCAAGTGAGGCTCAGAGTGGTTAAGTGACATGCTTCTGATACAGAGTAAAATAAGTGTCAGATCCAGTTCTCCAAACCAGATTGCCTGAGGCAAACCTTATATTCCATTAAAGCATAATTCTCAAAAAATTTTTCTTTTGAATTCTCATTCAACTGAGGCTGAGGGTTATTTCCCTAGGGGAGAGTCAAGCCTGGAGCCAAGAATGTTCTTGGCTTCTTGAAGAAAAGACTTCAAGACGCAAACCAGACAAGAGGTTAAAGTGGAAGCAAGTTTATTGCGCAGAGAGGATAACCAAGAAAAGCCACACTCCACAGGGAGTGTAGCAGACTCTCCTCACAGGTGAAGGGAGACCCAACTATCTAGGTTGAGCTTATATCTGTTTGTAGTTTCTGTCAATATAAGAAACATCATGAGCTTTTTTATGAGTTTATTTGAGCCAAACTGATGACAATTACCAGAAGGCAAACATCTTGATAAAATGAGAAAATTCTCCAGAAAATGGCAGTTTTACCACTTATTTTATAGGTCAGAATCAAAGGGGAAGATGTAAGGGGGTTAACATGAAATTCACTGGTGACAGATTGTGCTAGGGGAAGGGGCCTGGCAAAGAAGAATTACTGAGGCCGGAACCAGTTTGGCTCAGTAGATAGAGCGTCGGCCTGTGGACTGAAGGGTCCCAGGTTCTATTCCGGTCAAGGGCATGTACCTGGGTTGCGCGCACTTCCCCAGTGGGGGATGTGCAGGAGGCAGCTGATCGATGTTTCTCTCTCATCGATGTTTCTACCTCTCTATCTCTATC
>NW_006300047.1:2804557-2812694 GCF_000327345.1 Myotis davidii | reverse complement strand
TTCAGTTTTATGTAAACTTTTTACCCTGCCAGTACCAGGAACGGCTAATGAACCGCTTTGCAGTTTATTTTTTCTTTTTTAAAAAAATACTTTGTAGTGTTGCAGATAAAAGGCTTTGCTGTACTCTCGGTTGGCACTGCAAGCTGCGAGGCTCTTACGGGAGAAACGTGGCTGTAGTCAGCTGGCCAGCTTAATAAAGGCTCTTAAAATTTAAATTTTGAGTCGGTGGTCTATCTCGCTGATTGAACCCATAACAAGACTAGGGAGGCAAGAGAAAGCAAAGCAGGAGGCGGGGAATCTCTGGGATTGGAGAAAAAGTAAAATGAATACATACATGCTTCTTTTACAAAGGTGGGTAAAGGACAGTTAAAAGTTAACAAGTAACAGTGAAACAGGAATTTTGGGGGGTGAAAAAGACAGGTTTTAGAAATTTTTAGAAATTAGGGGGCCCATAGAGGAAGCAAAGGGCTGCAGAGCAGCAGAAGGTATATTTCCATAGAATAGGGAAGCTGAAGAGCTGCAACAGGTACATTTCCATAGAATGAGGGAGCTGGGAACAGCAAAAGGTCTATATTTACAAAATAAAGAGAAGGAAGCCCTTCATCCAGGAGAAGAAGCAAGCCCAAAGGGAATAGGAAAATAATAAAGAAGGAAGGGGATGGGGGAAGAACCTCCCATGTCCCGTGTGAGATTCGACCTTTGAGCCCAGGAGTTACTATAATAACCAGTCTAGGGGAATAGTGACCAAATCAGAGGGTATATCAAGGCACCAAGGTCTTCAGCCTTTATAAGCCACAGGGAAAAGGAACTCAGTGGGACCCTTTCCCCTTGCCTACATGGGAGTAAGGAAGAGACAATTTAAAAATATAAGATGAGGGGACCCTTTCCCCCTCCCCACGTGGGAGTCTGTACTTGTTCTTCAGTAAATCTCCACCTTTGCTATACCACTTTCTGTCCGTGGATTCATTTTTCAATTCCGGCGGACAAAGAATCCGGGTTCCAGTCCAAAAATTCCGTTTCAACAGGACAACAATAACAATGAGAGGCTTTGTGGTCTCTGCTCTGGTGCATTGATTTTGCCCTGAGGGGTATGGAAAAAGGAAACTACCCTGACAATCCCAAGGTGCGTTATGTTGATGCAAAAAGACAATAGACAGGCTCAGCTAAGGAAAAGATTGACCTTTGTCAGGGAACCTATCAACCTAGGACATAACCACCTGCCATAAAAGAGAAGGAAGCCCTTCATCCAGGAGAAGAAGCAAGCCCAAAGGGAATAGGAAAATAATAAAGAAGGAAGGGGATGGGGGAAGAACCTCCCATGTCCCGTGTGAGATTCGACCTTTGAGCCCAGGAGTTACTATAATAACCAGTCTAGGGGAATAGTGACCAAATCAGAGGGTATATCAAGGCACCAAGGTCTTCAGCCTTTATAAGCCACAGGGAAAAGGAACTCAGTGGGACCCTTTCCCCTTGCCTACATGGGAGTCTTTTTTTCTGTTGGACTCTCCCCCTTCCCTACGTGGAAGTCTGTACTTGCTCTTTAATAAATTTCCACCTTTGCTATACCACCTTCTGTCCGTGGATTCATTCTTCGATTCTGGCGGACAAAGAATCCGGGTTCCAGTCCAAAAATTCCGTTTCAACAGGACAACAATAACAATGAGAGGCTTTGTGGTCTCTGCTCTGGTGCATTGATTTTGCCCTGAGGGGTATGGAAAAAGGAAACTACCCTGACAATCCCAAGGTGCGTTATGTTGATGCAAAAAGACAATAGACAGGCTCAGCTAAGGAAAAGATTGACCTTTGTCAGGGAACCTATCAACCTAGGACATAACCACCTGCCATAACTTGCTTTTAGTTAAAAAGTTTTCATTTCAGACCATCCTACGTGGTTACGTTAGGTCTCTGAGTTTGTAAGGCCCTCCATGCATGCCTTCCTTGAGCTTGTGGCCCCTTTTTCATCCACACTTCTATGGAAAATTGCTGATATGGGAAATTAGAGCGTGGAAAAAAACATTGGGATTAACTTTAACCTTTATAAGATATATTTTCTGGTATGGGTAAATAATAAGGTATGGGTGAGAGCTACTAAGCAATCTTTGCGAGAATTTTCTTTGTTCTTGAGGCTCCTCGTGGTCTGCTTGCATCTTGGGTCAGCCCAGTTCCATGTCAGGCAGCACATAGCAGGCTCCTGATTTAACTTTAGTTAATTTATACAGTTCTCACGCCCCTCTCCTAAATTACAACTAGATGGTATGCATGTATCTGAGGGATGCAAAATAATGACAAGGCTACGTCATCACACCTTATTAGTTTTATAGAATTGTGCAAATAGATTTGCATTCCCCTAGGCCAGGGGTGGGCAAACTTTTTGACTCGAGGGCCACAATGGGTTCTTAAACTGGACCAGAGGGCCGGAACAAAAGCATGGATGGAGTGTTTGTGTGAACTAATATAAATTCAAAGTAAACATCATTACATAAAAGGGTACGGTCTTTTTTTTTTTAGTTTTATTCATTTCAAATGGGCCAGATCCGGCCCACGGGCCGTAGTTTGCCCACGGCTGCCCTAGGCCATGGTCAGCAAACTGTGGCTCACGAGCCACATGCGGCTCTTTGGCCCCTTGAGTGTGGCTCTTCCTAAGCCTTAGGAGGACCCTAATTAAGTTAATAACAATATACCTACCTATATAGTTTAAGTTTAAATAATTTGGCTCTCAAAAAAATTTCAGTCGTTGTACTGTTGATATTTGGCTCTGGTGACTAATGAGTTTGCCAACCACTGGGCTAGGTAATTACTACGAGATTTGAGAGAGCAAAATGCCCCCTCATAGTCCAGGATTTGCAATAAATGTGACTCCTTAATTCAACTTCTTGAGGCGACCTTGTGTGATTTGCGGGGTACATTACAACAATACCCTACTGTTATTGCAACGCACAACAGAAAGAATCCCTTGTAATAGCACTCCCAACTTGCTCTTATCCTATATAATAAAAGGGTAATATGCAAATCGGCTGAACAGTGGGATGGCTGGTTGCTATGATGCACACTGACCACCAGGGAGCAGATGCTCAATGCAGAAGCTGCTCCCTGGTGGTCAGTGCACTCCCACGGGGTGTGGGGGGGCACTGCTCAGCTACAAGCCGGGCTGACGGCTGGCGAGCACAGCGACAATGGCTGGAGCCTCTCCCACCTCCGCAGCAGGGCTAAGGATGTCCGACTGAGGGTTCCCAGACTGCTAAAGGGTACAGGCCAGGCTGAGGGGATCTCCCCCCTGCGCCCCCTCCCCCCCCAGTGCACAAATGTCATGCACCAGGCCTCTAGTCTTCTATAAAAGAGTTTCCTGAGTCAAAGGGGCTGGCTCTCCTTGGTCCTCAGCTCTTGTCATGCTTGTGAGAAAGAATTCGGATGAGTGATAGAAAGCAGTGTTGAAGCAAAGCAAGAGAATTTATTAAGAATACACTTGGCATAAAGCACAAGCAAGCACTTCAGCTAGTCTAAGCACCCAGCCTGCTTTGGGTTCAAGGGTTTTACACTTTTTGGCCCTATAGGTTTCAAGGACCCCATTTTACATTGTTGTGCCTTCTCCCTAAATTGATGAGACCGTCTGGTGATTTTATCTTGGCAAGACTTCTTTGCTCAGTGAGTGAAATAAACCCTCCTTTCACTCCATTCCCTTCCTCCTGCCCTAGCAGCTATCTTTCCTGACTAATATCCCACCCCCCAAGTGATACCATCCAAATGCTTTGGGGGTTTTGTTATTTGTTCCCCAGATTTCTCCTGTCCTTAGGTTTAGCTGGCACAAATGGCATTAATTGGGTCTTTGTTCTCTCTTTTCCCAGGCCAGGGTGTTGGGAGCCATTAGAAATATTGGCTTAGACAAAGCCATCTTAAGAACTGTAAGTTTCTGGTTCCTTCAGAAACTCCTAATTACCAGAAACCACCTGTGTCTTGCAATTTGGCCAGCAGTTAAAAGACAAACTGCCCCCACACAGCTGCTAAATCTCACCTCCCCACTGATAAGCACACAGCCATCCACAGCCTGCTAAATCACATATCTCTGCTGATAAGCACAGCCATCCGGGGCCTATTAAATCTCTAGTGATAGGTTACTGCCCATAGACCCCTTTACCCACCCCTCATCCCTAAAACAGTATATATCCTGCGGCTGTAAAAACAAAGTTTGAGGTTTGATCAGAATCCTGTCTTGCTTCCATTCTTTCGTGTCCCTTGCTTGTCTCATTCTCCTAGGGTGTCTCTTCGTTCCCCCGTTGTTGTCCCGCAGGCTGGGACACCAGGGTGATTTAAGCTATGTCATCCCTGATTATGGAGGAGAGGTATAAACCATTTGCTCTCAAGTGTCCTTGGTTGGGGAAGATAAATTCTTGTTATTTACAAGCTAACTGCAAGCTGTCTAAACCGTTTGGCCTTGTTTAATTTTCTTGTCTCATTTCCCCCATTCCACTTGCCCAGGAATTTTCCTAGTTTCTTACTATCCTGCCACACTTTGTTTTAGGGACTTGTATGTGTCTCACCATGGTTGCATGTACTGAACTTCAATTCCTTGTTGTTCCCAAGTAAACCCATTTTTGCTGGAGAAACATCTGGCTAGCTTTTTGTTGAAAGTTGACAACCTCCATATTGTTGTTGTTATAGATGATAATGAGCGCCCTCCTCTCCCTGGTCCTCTCAAGGAATCCCCAGCTATCCTTATCCAAGGCTTTCCTGTGATCCTTTACCCGACTGCTCCTAAGTGTGATGAGGATCGAGATGTGGAACCACCTCACCAAGTAATAAGTCTAACAGTCTTAAGCCAGAGACATGAGCTTCCTTCCAGTTTTCAAGCATTTGATTCATAATGCAGACAGATAACAAGGAAACTTACATACCAGGTATCTTCACCTTATCAGCGCTGGCGCCAGACCAGGCCTTTGGGTATGGCCACACATCCCCCATCCAGTGGTCGGCAAACTGCAGCTCACGAGCCACATGCAGCTCTTTGGCCCCTTGAGGGTGGCTCTTCCACAAAATACCACGTGCGAGCGCACGTACACTGCGATTGAAACTTCGTGGCCTGTGCGCAGAAGTCGGTATTTTGTGGAAGAGCTACACTCCAGGGGCCAAAGAGCCACATGTGGCTTGCGAGCCGCAGTTTGCTGACCACTGCCCTATCCCAAAACACCGGGCTTTTTGCAAAGCCCATGAAAGGTCTGGAATCCTGATCCATATTTGGGGGACAAGGAAACCAAAGGGTATAAAGGAAAAGCTTCCTCCATATTCACTCACTCAGGGATTTGGAGAACTGACCCCTGAGTGACTGTACTAGTACATCTAAAACATCTGAAAATAAATGGGTTTATCCGGGACCTCTGAGTACTCCCTGTGTATTTTTCAGATGCCTGGTAAATTCTGTAACACAGCAAAGGAACCAAGAATTTCTTGGCCACAGCAAAAATACACTCAGGACAGTGAAACGAGGAAGGGCATAGAAGAAGCAACAAGAGAGCCTCAGCTGGGCTGCTTTGGCTCTCTGAGAAGTCAGAGAAAGGGGGGCCTTGGAGGCAGGTTTATGGGGTAGTTCAGGACAAGCTGCTGCTGCCCATTGCTCCCCTGGTTGCAAGTCTTAAGGGGTCCCTTGGAGGGAAGAAGGGGGAAGGGAATGGCCTGGGCATATTCCCCATGGGTGCAGAGCTGATTTTTGTGGATGACCTGCTGCTCACCAGTACTGTCAGCAGTATTGGAATAAGCGCTCATAATGATTCAATCCTGTCTCTGCTTCATTGGCTCAAGGAGTGACAGGCAGCCCAGGCCCACTGATTGTCTGGTTACAACATCATGTATATGTATTTCCTTTATAATAATGAGAACTAGCTAATAAAAATAAGTGAGCTTTTGGCTTTGATTCAGAAACATACAATTCAAAGTTGGAAAGGGATTTAGAAGAAATTCAAGTCAAGATATACCTTTCTTTTCCGTGTATAAGATGCCCGCCCCCCCCCCCGCCTTGCCCTGACCAGTTTGGCTCGGTGGCTAGAGCGTCAGCCTGTGGACTGAAGAGTCCTGGGTTGGATTCCGGTCAGGGGCATGTGCCTTGGTTGTGGGCACATCCCCAGTAGGGGTTGTGCAGGAGGCAGCTGATGGATGTTTCTCTCTCATAGATGTTTCTAACTCTCTATCCCTCTCCCTTCCTCTCTGTAAAAATCAATGGAATTTTTTTTTAATTAAGAAAAAAAGATGCCCCCCCCTTTTCCAGCCCAAAATTAAGAAATCAATATTTTAAACATCAAACACATTTTTTTAATTTGTCTTATTTTTTGACATCTTTATGAATTCAGAACGCTGCAGTCCCTGCTGCACTCTCTACCTCCACCTCCAATTATGGCATCAGCTGACGTCAGTAACACTAAGGCTTGTGATTAGAGGAAGCCTGTTTAACCAGGTATGGGCAGCTACACACCCGCGCAGCTCCCTCCTTGGCTGACTTCTGTGTATAAGATGCCCCTCAATTTTCAGTTTATTGATTTTAGAAAAAAATAGCATTTTATACACAGTAAAATACAGTACTATCAAATGCAGGAAGGAGGGAGATGGGAAGAAGCAGTTGATAAAATAGCATCTTATACATGGAAAAATACAGTACTATCAAATGCAGGACGGAGGGAGATGGGAAGAAGCAGTTGAAGATTCATTTGCCTACTATGATCTACTTGGGTTTTTTAATTATGTATAGGGTATAAATATGCACATGTAGGTATGCATATAGATATAGCTACATAAAAATAATAAATTGGAGGTACACATCAAACTGTAAACTGCACTTACCTCTAGATTAGGGATGTGTAGGAGTTTCACTTCCTATTTTTGTGTTTCTGTAATGATTTTATTGTTATACAGATGAGAAGGCTAAAAAGGGCTAATTCAAATGCAATCCTGATATTTGGGGGGCTAGCAATTGGAATCCATGCCAGCAGGCTAACCTATAATTAAGTCATTACCTCCTTCCCAGAAACTGGTCTTGCAGAATCTGTTACTGAGGCCATAAACCTGTGAACAGTGCACTGCCTGGAGGGAGGGTTGTTATCGCTGGCGCCAGGCTAGGCCATCAGAGATGGCCTGGAGACCCCCAACACCTGAGGGCCTCTTGCAAAACCCGCGAAAAGGACCGGAAGCATAATCCATATTTGCCGGACAAAGACCACAGGGAGATATAAAATGAAGGCCCCCCCGCATGTTTCGGTACTCTGATTTGGAAGTTATTTCCCAGAGTTCACCGGTGTAATTAAAACAGTGTCTCTCCACTTCTTCAAAGCGTCGCTTGGTTTTTCTGGGGTCTTCTGCAACACAGACAGTCCTCAGGTTACATCGGACTCGCCATACGTCGTTTTGTGGTTACGTTGCCATCTCCCATTTATTTATATTTTAAAAAGTTCCATCATTTCAATGCATGTACATATGTGCTTTATGTGTTTTATTATTTATTTATCACAAGTAAAGGTCAGAATTGTTATCTTTCTTTTAAATTTTTTTACTGTTTCACTTCAATACCGCTGTGTATGTGCTCCATGTGAGTGACGTAGGTGCTTATGTAGGTGGGCTCCGACTTAGGGCGAAAGTCACGTTACGTCGCCCTATAGGAACGGATCTCCGACATAACCCAAGGACCTACTGTATTGACTCATACCTTAATAAGCAGGAAAAACAAGAAACACAACACAGATAAAAATGGTAATGAAGCAGGAATTTGGGGGGAACATAGGCAGGCTGAGGGAATTTTTTGGAATTGGGGTCCATGGAAAAGCACGGGGCTGCAGACTGGGAGAAGGTACATTTCCATAAGGCAAGGAAGCCAGGTACAGTTATATCTCCATAAGACAAGGAGGCAGCAACAGGTACATTTACATAAGACAAGGGAACTGCAAGTAGCCAAGAAAGGTCTATATTTACAAATAAAGAGAAAGAAGCCCTTCATTCAGATGGAAAAGGCCCCCACAGGAATGGAAGGACTATGAGGAAGGAGGGCCTTAGGAATCACTATAGTAACCAATTCAAAGGGGAATATTGACCAATCAGAGTGGGTGTCAGGACACAGGCACTGCAGCCTTTATAGGCTATGAGGAAAAAGAACTCAGTGGGATTC
>NW_006300047.1:2798116-2804313 GCF_000327345.1 Myotis davidii | reverse complement strand
AGAGAGACATCGATCAGCTGCCTCCTGCACATCTCCTACTGGGGATGTGCCCACAACCCAGGTACATGCCCTTGACCGGAATCGAACCTGGGACCTTTCAGTCCGCAGGCCGACGCTCTATCCACTGAGCCAAACCGGTTTCGGCACCAAGCAGTTTTTTAATTCCTCTGCAACGGTTCTAGCATCCAGGCTCTGATTAAATAATTTTAATAAAGGAGAATTCATTCATTCGTTGCAAAAGAATGTATAAAATGTGGTCCACTGGGCTGTGCCTCGGGGATACAAAAGTGAAATAAATCCCAAAACGTGTTTCTATTGGAGTCCCAAGTGATGCACTATAGTAAAGAAGAGGAAGTGGGCAAGGAGCAGTTGGCAAGGAGAGCACTGTTAGGATAGCTCACACCTGTCTTATTCATGGTTGTATCCCCAACTCCTAGACCAGGGCTGTCACATAATAGGTTCTCAGAAAATATTTGTTGAACAAATGAGTAGTAGAGGAGCAAGAAATGACGAATAATCTGACTTACCATATAGATGTTCATTCCACTAGCAAAGTAAGGAAGAATCAGAGATAGGATAAACTAAGGCAAATGTGATTGTTAATCGGGGGTGGGGGATGGGGAATATTATACTGAATCTCTGAGAAGAATGGGAAAGAGAAGGGACAACCTCTAATTCTGAGACTGCCCTTTCTTTTGTGACATCTTCCTTCTTGTACCTTTTATTCATTGGTATTTTGCTTTGTAAATAACAGTGTTATGCTGGTGTGGTGAGTGTTAGGTTAGGTGGCTCAGGAGGCGGCGTAAGAAAGAGTCGAGTGAATTAGAAAAGGAAAGAAAAGGAAAAGGTTTATATCTGTGTTCCCAGGAGACCCACGTACCCCCAAAGACAGGGCACGTGGATTCACACCAACAGGGAGGGGGGCGCTTTTTTTTATACTGAGGTTGGGTGAGGGGTGGGGACATGAGCTGAGGTATTCATCTGAGGAAGTTTCAGCTGCAGGGGTTCAGCAAGGTATTCAGAAGGAGTCAGGATCTGTGTCTGGCATGCTGATCTGTTAGAAATGCCAGGGGAAGTCTGTTATCTCGTCACACGTCCGCATGTATCCAATCCTGGGCTCTCTCCGACCTAACAGTGAGTAGAAGGTTAGTGATAATTATAATTGCTTCCTTTAGTTCTCTTGCAATTAGTCTAGATATGATGTTTCATTTGGTAAATACTTGATTCAATTATACTGAACTAGCTTTGATGATAGGAAAACATAAAAACATTGTTAATTATAATCGGATATTTACATAATTTCCAAGCAGTCACGAATTTAGTTCATCCTTTTAGAGTAAACCTCTGAAAGGGTGATTTTGAGTTGTCTTATACTGTACTTTTCTTTACTTCAACAATTTCTTTACAATGAAATTATATTACCTTTATAATAATGCTTTTTTGGGGGAGTGATGGAAATTGGAAAAAACACACAAAACGACCATAAATTTTATTTCTTCTGTTCTAATCATCCCTAAAAATTGGAGGCATTTAGTATCACTTATGGAGGTGGGGCTGGGAATTTCAGGCTGCTGAAATGTAAACAGGCCGTTTTCCACCTCCCTTTGTCAAAATATTTCCATGAGAAACCTAGTGTTTGCAAATGCTTTCTCTAACCTTTTGATGTGTCTATAAATCTCTTAGAGATAAGAAAGCCCCTTGACAGTTTTGCATCCCAGAAATGTTTTTCAAAGGACTGGGATTCATCCCTTTTGAAAAGTAAACTTCTGAGACTATTCTAATGAACCCTCCTGTCTCCCTGTCATTGTGGGCACCTTCCTCTGAGATAGCAGGGGAGGGAAGAGTTTTGCCATCACTTTTCAGCCCCCTCAGACGTGGAAGCCCCGTGTCTTCACCATCTAACCGAATAAGAGAATTCTTCGGGGGTGGGTGTGGGAGGGTCAACTGGGGAAAAAGGAGACATATGTAAAGCTTTAGACAATAAAAAACAAAGAATTCTTCAGTCCCTCACTACACTGTCATACTCTCATTTAGTCAGTGCCTTCTGTGTGGACAAAAAGGGGCCACATGCTGACCTGACTAACAAGGAAGGCCTATGTGGTGGCCTTGCAAACTCAGAGACCTAAAGTAACCACAAAGGATGGTCTGAAATTAAAACGTCTTTAATTAAAAAGCAGTTCAGAGTGGGTAGTCATGTCCTAGGCCAGTATCTTCCCTGACAAAGATCAACTTTGATCTTAACTGAGACTCTTGTCTTTTTGCATCTACAATAACATACCTTTGGAATGTCAGGGTAACTTGTAACTTCCTTTTTTCTGGGCCTTCAAGGTGCAACCAATGCACAAGGTTGAAACCACAGATTCCTTCATTGTGTTAATTGTTGACTGTTAAGGATCCTGTACCCTCTTATGTGAAAGAAGCATGTGTCTATCATTTTACTTTTTAATCAATCCCAGGTATTTCCTTGCTTTGCTTTCTCCCATCTTCCTCCTCTATCACCAATGGATTTCATGTAACCTGCTAATGTCTCCTCCTTTGATAGTAATGAAACAGGAATTTTGGGAGTAAAATAATGAGGAGGAAACTGGTCTTGCAAGGAGTGTCAGGCCATAAAAATTGAACAATGCACTGCCCTAGGGGTGGGAGGGGGAGGTCGTTATCGCTGGCCCCAGGACAGATCATCTGATAAGACCTGGGAACCCCAACACCTGGGGGCCTTCTTGTAAGCCCACAAGGGGGAGGAACCATATCTGCAAGACAAAGGCCCCAGAAGATTATAATAGGTGAAGCCTCTGTATGTTACTTCACTCTGATTTGGAAATTACTCCTGGAGTCCACTAGTCACTAGTGTTAATAAATGGGTTCCTCCCTTTCTCTATGAAGTGTGCTTGGTATTTCTTTGCTCTTCTGTAACAATAGGACAGGTTTAGGAAATTTTAGAATTTTTGAAAATTAAGGAACTGGTGGAGGAAAGCATAGGGCTGCAGAGCAGCAGAAGGTATATTTCCATAGAATGGGGGAGCTGGAAAGCTGCAACAAGTACATATCCATAGAATGAGGGAGCTGGGAATCTCAGTGGGACTCTTTCCTCCTCCCCACATGGGAGTCTTTGCTTGTTTCTCAATAAATTTCCACCTTTTGCTATACCACCTTTCCCCTATGGTTTCATTCTTTGACTCCAATGGACAAAGAATCCGAGAAACCATCCTGCCAAGGGGAACACCCCATGTTCTAGTCCAAAAATCACATATCACTAATAAATACTTCTCCTCTGAATAATACACTGGGCAATTGAGGGCTTTATGCCAAGTAAGATGGAAATTTTCCTTTTTTGTCCAAAACTCTAGACAGTAATTATTGCCCAGGCAACTCAGAAAGAAAGAGTGAAGGGTGGTGCTGCAAAGCCAACAGTTGACGATAAGTGAGCTGGTTAATGCTGTTATAAATATTCGTCATGTTTCTGGAAAATTCAACCTAGGAGAAATACAAATACAAAAAAGCCACAGTTTCTTTTTTTTTTTTAATATATTTTATTGATTTTTTACAGAGAGGAAGGGAGAGAGATAGAGAGTTAGAAACATCAATGAGAGAGAAACATCGATTAGCTGCCTCCTGCACATCTCTCACTGGGGATGTGTCCGCAACCCAGGTATGTGCCCTTGACCGGAATCGAACCTGGGACCTTTCAGTCCGCAGGCCGACGCTTTATCCACTAAGCCAAACTGGTTTCGGCGAGCCACAGTTTCTTATCTCAGTTGAATGGTCTTTGTAAATAAAGAGTATAAGATGGAAAGAGGAATAAATTCCAATAAAAAGAGTGAGATAAGATGCTTCTTAAGATTGCTGGCTTCAATATTCACATTCTACTGTGTCCTCTGAGTCGGTTAGCAAAGTTGTCCTCAGCTCTCAGCTTGCCCTAGCTTCTACATTCTACATTCTTGTTATCTCTCAGTGAGGGCCTCCACCTAGCTACCATCAGACTTAAAGAAACAGTCTGTGTTCATCAAGGTTGAGCCTTGTGGCAGTTTTTACTTGAGTATCAAGGAACCCAAGTGACATAGATTACAACGTCCAGGACCTGGTCATTTCTCAGCACTGAGGGGAGAAATAAAAAGAGATGTTCTGTGAATCATTATGCAGATGTAGGTTACCTGATTTTTTTCTTGGAATACAGCATAAAGCAAGAGTCCAAATTTTAATTATGATTTTAGAAAGAATTAAACCTTTTACTAGCCAGTCAAGTAATTTGTTTACTTTCCTTGAAATAGCATTTATTTTGATTTGTAACCCCAGAGTTCAGATTTCTCTATTGTAGACTCCATTATTTAATATGTAACAGTACTACTCATTCAAACCACCTGCTCTCCAGTGTGATTCTGAATAGAAGATATAATTCTATGGAAGCATGTAAAGCAACCCCTGTAGAAAGAAACAAAACTAAACAATGACAGGGAGAGACCAAAGCCTGCTGGTCAGGAGCATACAAATTCACATTTTAATCACATCTGGAACTGTACATGCCACTTTCTTTCTTTTTTTAAATATTTTATTGATTTTTTACAGAGAGGAAGAGAGAGAGATAGAGAGTTAGAAACATCCATGAGAGAGAAACATCGATCAGCTGCCTCCTACACATCTCCTATTGGGGATATGCCCGCAACCAAAGTACATGCCCTTGACCGGAATTGAACCTGGGACCTTTCAGTCTGCAGGCCGATGCTCTATCCACTGAGCCACACCGGTTTTGGCCATGCAGCTTTCTTATTCTTGTTCTAACCCAGCAACAATGACCTCCAACAGATCTATCTGTAATAGCACCTGGGACTGTGGCTAAAGCCAGAAGACAAAATTAGTAATTGTGTATGTGTGTGCTTATGTCTAATTATATTCTGTCTGGAATTCTGTGATTTAAAAACTAATAATAAACAATATTTTTTATTTGGAAAAATAAAAGATGCTGTAATAGGGTATAGAGTATTTAAAAACACACATTTAATTAACTAACTAACCAATAATAAAAAATAAGAATGTACTAATAAAACTTATAGTCTAAGATATTAATAGTTTCATATTTAAACATGTGGCCTCAATCAAAAGGATTGTAGCAAATGCCCATGGCTGGCCAGGCCTGCAACATATTGTCCCCAGACATCAGCAATAAAACCGGCAGAGAGAAAAATATGCCAGATGCTGACAAACACAAAAGAGAACATCGAAACCACCTGAGAGCTGGAATGTGAAACTGCATGTGCCAGAATTCCTTAGTTCCCTTCTTCCCATGACCTCTCTATAAAAGCCCTTTGCCAACCCTAAGATGTTCAGATGTTTGCTAAGGCATGAGTCTGCCATCTTCTCAGGTTGTTGGCACCTGAATAAATCACTTTCCTTCCATCAGCATCTGTGTCATGTGTTTGGCTTCTTGAAGGCAGGCAAAAGAACATGAGAGTCATTTGGGCTGGTTTCAATGTTTCTTAACAAAAGAGGAAGACTCAGAGGTACTTTGGAATGGGGATCATCAAGCCTCAGATGTCACTGGACAGTGCTATTTGAAATCATGTTAAAAAAAAAATACCAGGTCTACCCTGGCTTGCATGGCTTGGTGGTTGAGTGTTGACCTATGAACCACAAGGTCATGGTTTGATTCCTGGTCAGGGCACATGTCCAGGTTGCCGGCTTGATCCCCAGTGTAGGGTATGTAGGAGGCAGCCAATCAATGATTCTCTCTCATCATTGATGTTTCTATATCTCTCTCCCTCTCCCTTCCTCTCTGAAATCAATTATATATATATATATACCAGATCTATAAGATTCAGAGTTAATTAGTTGTAGCCAACATTCATGCACTCAATAAATATTTATTGAGCATATATTATGTACGTGGTGCTGGAACAAAAACCAACATGAGCCCTGTCCTCAAAAACTTGTCAAACTAGGGACACATATATATCAGACAAACAAACAAATGAGGGAATGATGCTTAAGAAGGATAAGATGCAGGGGCAACTAGAAGGAGTCAATTGGGGTGGGGAGTAGGGGGGAACATATATAATACTTTCATTCATAAAGATTTATTTTTTTTAATTATTATAGTTGTTCTTCTTTTTTCCCCCCAAAAGCTCCCCTCCACCTGGTTCCCACCCCACCCTCTGCCCTTGCCACCCCACTGTCCGTGTCCATAGGTTCTGCATACATGCATA
>NW_006300047.1:2793020-2796567 GCF_000327345.1 Myotis davidii | reverse complement strand
TATAATAATAAAGAAGGATGGAATTTAGCCAGGTGCAAAGAGGGAAGAAGGGTTATGAGGAATAATGAGTTGGCATGTGCAAAAGTCATAGCTAGAGAGCAGTGAAATTATTCTGTAATTTTTTTTTAATTTAAATATATTTTTATTGATTTCAGATAGGAAGGAAGAGGGAGGGAGAGATAGAAACATCAATGATGAGAGAGAATCATTGATCATCTGCCTCCTGCACACCTCCTACTGGGAATTGAGGCCAAAACATAGGCATGTGCCTTGGCCAGAATCAAACCCAGAACCTTTCAGTTTGCAGGCCGATGCTCTATCCACTGAGCCAAACCATCTATGGCTATTCTGTAATTTTTGATTTATGATGCTATAGTGGTGAATATATGTCATTATACATTTGTCCAAACCCACTGAATGTACAACACAAAGAGTGATCTCTAATGTAAACTGTGGGCCTTGGGTAATTATGTCAATGTAGATTCACTGATTATAACAAACTAGAGGCCTGGTGCATGAATTCCTGTACGGGTGGGGTCCCTCTGGGTAGCTTGCAGGGATCGGGCCGAAACCCACAGTCCAATGTCACCTGCAGCTTCTACCTGCTGCTCCCGCTTATCCTGGTCCCACTGTGCCTGACACAGGCTCGCACCCAATCAGTGCTGATTTGGAGAGGCTCGTGCTGCCACAGCAGCACTCTCCAGCCATGAGCACTGCATCTGGTGCCCTCCCAAGGGTAGTGGCCTGCGGGATAGGGCTGAGACCAGCTCTCTGACATCCCCTGAGGGATCCCGGATTGTGAGAGGGCACAGGCCAGGCTGAGGGACCCCACCAGTAAACAATTGCGCTGTCGAGGGACCATGGAAGGGCTCCAGGGCATGTCCGGCCCATCTCACTTAGTCCCAGTCAGCTGGATCCCATCAACAAGCTAACCTGCCGGTCAGAGCATTTGCCCCCTAGTGGTCAGTGCACATCATGGTGAGCAGTTGAGCAGCCTTAGCATATCATTAGCATATTACACTTTGATTGGTTGAATGGATAATTGGACACTTAGCATATTAGGCTTTTATTATATAGGATGTACCACTCCGGTGGGGATGAGGTTGTGCAATTCTGGACAGCCCACATAAAAAATGTCTGTACCTTCCACTCAGTTTTGCTGTGAACCTAAAACTGCTCTATATAATCAAGTTAATTTTTTTGAAGATATATCTAACTTGAACAGAAAGAATGGATGGGGTAAGGGGGTAGGGGTAGCATGTGCAAAATGAAAGTTAGAAGGGTATCTACAGCTATCCAGACAGGAGGGTGCCAGGAAAGTGGCAATGAAGATAGAGAGAAGAGAACTGATTAAAGGAGCTATTTAAGAGATAAAATGGGCAGGACTGGGTGATGGATTGTCTATGGAGATGAGGGAGAGGGAAGTACATTAAGCAATGATTTGCTGGAGCTGATTCAAACTGAATCACAAAACTGATAGGTAAATTTTCAGAAATGTTGCATGCTGATTGTTAAACACAGTCACTACTGAAAATTATAAATCATTTAAAAACAAAGGTAATACTAAAAATGTATCACTTTCTAGGTACTCTACTACATTTTACTATTATCTATGCTCTTGAGATTATGAATGTCTATTGTATCTATGTAGCAGAAATACTGTACAATGGGTTGCAATTGTCAATTTCTTCCCTTATCTGCAGTCAATGATGTCACATTAATATTTTGAAATTGACTATGGTGAAATATTTAAACTGTAGAAATTGGCAAATAATACAAATCAAAGCTTTATTCCCCCTAGAAAGCAAGTTGTTAAGCATTTACTAGCACACCACAGGTCATATAGGTTTGCCACAGAATAAAACAGCAACTAGGGTTTCTGCAAGTTCTCAAGACAGAAGATAATTTTAGGGGTCTGTGGGGGGGCTGCTGGCAAGACACATGGGTATGCTTCTTAAAAAAATCGTCAGCCGAAACCGGTTTGGCTCGGTGGATAGAGCGTCGGCCTGTGGACTGAGAGGTCCCGGGTTCGATTCCGGTCAAGGGCATGTACCTGGGTTGCGGGCACATCCCCAGTAGGAGATGTGCAGGAGGCAGCTGATCGATGTTTCCCTCTCATCGATGTTTCCCTCTCATCGATGTTTCTGGCTCTCCCTTCCTCTCTGTGAAGAGTCAATAAAAATATATTTAAAAAAAATATATCGTCAACTATCCTAACCTGTTTGGCTCAGCGGATAGAGCGGCCTGCGGACTCAAGGGTCCCAGGTTTGATTCTGGTCAAGAGCATGTACTTTGCTTGCGGGCACATCCCCCATGGGGAGTGTGCAGGAGGCAGCTGATCAATGTTTCTCTCTCATTGATGTTTCTAGCTCTCTATCCCTCTCCCTTCCTCTCTGTAAAAAAAAAAAAAAAAAGAGGCAAGGACACCACTCAGTCTGACCTTTCAAAGCCCAGGTGCCAGGAAGTGGGTTTTTGATATGTAGATCCAGCCAAGCATCAGGAATGAATAGGACTCCACTCCTTCTGACTGGCCCTGCCCTGTGGGATGGGGCCCTGTGAGACGGGGCCCTGTGGTGGAGCCTCAACTGCTCATCATGCCCACTGGTCGGGCCCACCCAGAACTGATGTAACTTCCTGTTACTTCGAGTATATATTAAACTTACTTCAGGTGCTGGGTGTCTGTCTGTCCCTCCATCAGAGGGCAGAAGCCCACCCGGACCCAGCTTCTTCTATTTTTGTGTCTTGTCTCTTTAATTCACTTCTTTCTCAATCCCAAGCACATTTACTTAAAGAACTGGTTCATTTCTCTTTCCATGCTAGATGCGGAGAAGGGAGACTCCCCCATCATAGGGGTCTATTTACTAGAAACAATTATTATTATTATGAATTATTATATCCAACTATTTATCAAGCTCTTGTTATGTGCAAATATTGTGTTCATTTTTCAACATGGAGTCTCTCTTTTAAATATTTTTATTTGAGAAAGAGAGAGAGAGAGAGAGAGAGAGAAATATCATGTGCTGTTCCACTTATCCATGCATTCATTGGTTGATTCCCGTAAGTGCCCTGACCAGGAATTGAACCCATAACCTTGGCATATCGGAACAATGCTCTAACTAACTGAGCTACCCAGCTAGGCTTTGAGCTTCTTTTAATCCTCACAGCAATCCTCATGAAATTTGTACTCTCAATATCTCCCACTTCATAGATTGAAAACAAAAATGAGAGTCAAATAGATTCCATGACTTTCAAGGGCAAAGTGGGGAGTAAGCAGCAGGTTACTGGATTACAGCCCAAGTCTGTCTTCCTGGAGATCTGTTTTTTCTCCTCTAAAGAGAACCAGAACCATCAAGACTGACTTGATCCCGAGACATCTTAAAAACTGATCTAGGGGCAAAACCGGTTTGGCTCAGTGGATAGAGCATCAGCCTGCGGACTGAAGGGTCCCGGGTTCGATTCCGGTCAGGGGCATGTACCTTGGTTGCAGGCACGTCCCCAGTGGTGGGTGTGCAGGAGGCAGCTGATGGATGTTTCTAACTCTCTATCT
>NW_006300047.1:2786064-2788860 GCF_000327345.1 Myotis davidii | reverse complement strand
AAGTCCCTCAAAGCCAATGCTGCAGACAACACTCTTGTTTCTCTCTCTTTTGTCTCATTTTTTTTTTTAACCCACTGATTTTTAGAGAGTGGAAGAGATTCAGGAGAGAGAGAGAGAAACATCAATGATGAAAGAGAATCATTGATCAGCCCCCTCCTGCACACCCCCCACTGGGGATTGAGCCACAACCTAGGCATGTGCCCTGACCAGGAATCGAACTGTGACCTCCTGGTTCATAGGTCGACACTCAACCCTGAGCCATGCCGACCAGGCATCAGCTGGTGGACACCCCATATACTATGGGGAAGAAACAAAATTTTCTCTACTCTCAAGATTCTTCTGGCTGGTCTAATAATCACATAGACATGAGACAGATGAGCAAGAGAAAATAAATAAAATGTAATACATACATATGTATGGAAATCTCACATACATGAGAGAATCAGAGACCCCATGAGAGGCTCAGAGATATAAAACATCAATGATGAAAGAGTATCATTGATCAGCCCCCTTCTTCACACCCCCCCACTGGGGATTAAGCCCACAACCTAGGCATGTGCCCGGACCGGGAATCGAACTGTGACCTCCTGGTTCATAGGTCGACACTCAACCACTGAGCCATGCCAGCCAGGTGTCAGCTGGTGGACACTCTATATACTCTGGGGAAGAAACAAAATTTTCTCTACTCTCAAGATTCTTCTGGCTGGTCTAATAATCACATAGACATGAGACAGATGAGCAAGAGAAAATAAATAAAATGTAATACATACATATGTATGGAAATCTCACATACATGAGAGAATCAGAGACCCCATGAGAGGCTCAGAGATATAAAGGGGTGAAGAGACCAAAGTTTTGTCACCCTGTGGCTGATGTTTTGGGATATTAACTTTGAATTGTGTATTAAGAAACAAACAAACAAAAAAATCCTTTCCTACACAAGAGAGTTAGACAGAGAGACCTGCTTCAGGAAGGAGATCTTAGGATGTTTCCATACCCTAATTTGAATTAAGCATGGTAAACAAGAGGGCTTCAAGCAGGTTCATATTACCTAGATACCCCTTGTGTCCCATTGTTTCTGAGCCACCTAGCAAGAATTTACCCGCCATGTGTATTCCACCCTCCCTCTAGTTCCTTAACAGAATAAAGGGGTGAAGAGACCAAAGTTTTGTCACCCTGAGGCTGATGTTTTGGGATATTAACTTTAAATTGTGTATTAAGAAACAAACAAACAAAAATCCTTTCCTACCCAAGAGAGTTAGACAGAGAAACCTGCTTCAGGAAGGAGATCTTAGGATGTTTCCATACCCTAATTTGAATTAAGCATGGTAAACAAGAGGGCTTCAAGCAGGTTCATATTACCTAGATATCCCTTGTGTCCCATTGTTTCTGAGTCACTTAGCAAGAATTTACCCGCCATGTGTATTCCACCTTCCCTCGAGTTCCTTAACAGAACCCTAGGCTCTGCGGACCTAGGCCCTGACCTTCGGGACGGGACTAGGTTAGCCATTGAGGGGCTTGGCTCTGCCCTTCAGGTCTGGGTTCCACTCTTCCTGGCTAGGCTCTGCTCATCTGGGCTAGGCTCTATCCTTGGGTCTCGGCTCACCTCTCTGGGGCTTGGCTCTGCCCTTCGGGACTGGCCTGGTCTGTAGGTTCGGCTCTTAGGGGCTAGGCTTGGCTCTTTGGAACTAGGGTCATCCTTGGGGACTAGCTTCAGCAGTGATGGCAAACCTCTGACACGCGAACTCATTTTTTTGGTTGATTTTTCTTTGTTAAATGGCATTTAAATATATAAAATAAATATCAAAAATATAAGTCTTTGTTTTACTATGGTTGCAAATATCAAAACATTTCTATATATGACACGGCACCAGAGTTAAGTTAGGCTTTTTCAAAATGCTGACATGCCGAGCTCAAAAGGTTCACCATCACTGTTAGGGCCAGGGTCAGTTCCTCAGGTCTACACTCTTGAGAGTTGAGCCTAGCCCCAAAGAGTTGAGCTTACCTCTCTACCCCTATAACTAATCAAATGAGGTAAAACTTTCCTTAACAGAACACAAGGTTCTGTGGAACCAGGCTCCACACTTTGTGAATGGGCTCAGCTGTTCGGAGGTAGGCTCAGCTTTTTGGGACTAGTTTGGGCTCTCTGAGTATCTGAGGTTAGAGTCTCAGCCTCTGAGGCTAGGCTAGACTCAAGGAAGCATTAGTCTTTAATGATGTCTTGCTGCACATGGACCCATCACAGCTTTTTGCTTGTGTTGGCAAATGGCAATGAGTTCAAAAGGTCTGAATACCAGAATAGCCTGCAGGGCACAGACATTCATTCCAAAGCCCCCCATCCCCTCTGAATTCCATCATGGGCCTGTTGTGAGAGCAGCAGCTGCCTGGACTGTTTTCATTTCAGTAAACGGCAACTTTACACAGCCTTACAAAAACTCTAGTGCCCTGGTGCACAGATTCATGCACATTAAAAGGAAATTAATTAGAAGGTGGCTGGTGGAGTGTGACTGGGTGAGATGGGCCAGACATGCCCTGGAGCCAACCTCCTGCAGTCCTTCCCCTGCCATCTGCCTACTGTGCCATGTCTCAAAGGGCGTCTGCAGAGTGAGTGGGTTCCCTCCAGCAGGTGGTATCCCTCGGCCTGGCCTGCAGGGATCAGGCCAAAACCAGCTCTCCAACATCCCCTGAGGAGTCCCGGATTGCAAGAAGGCGCAGGCCAGGCCGAGGGACCGCACTGGTGCACGATGGGAGGTTGGCCAGATGGGGAGGGACTGCGGGAGGGATCCAGGGCCTGTC
>NW_006300047.1:2780062-2783516 GCF_000327345.1 Myotis davidii | reverse complement strand
TGTTTGAGTTTTCTCAAAACCTTTTCACTCTCAAAGCTTGACAAAGCGTTTTGAATCCTCCAGCATTTTCGAGAAACAGTTCAAGCTGACACGTTAATTAGCATACAATTACTGAATGGCCAATCACACACCACTTATTTCCAGCCCCACCTGGTTTACGTAAACGCTGAGGACAACAAAGTGCATCAGCTGTGGGACAAGCCTCAGCTTAGCCAGTGATGGGGAACCTATGACACGCGTGTCAGAGTGGCAACGCGAACTCATTTTTCTGGTTGATTTTTCTTTGTTAAATGGCATTTAAATATATAAAATAAATATCAAAAATATAAGTCTTTGTTTTACTATGGTTGCAAATATCAAAACATTTCTATATATGACACGGCACCAGAGTTAAGTTAGGCTTTTTCAAAATGCTGACATGCCGAGCTCAAAAGGTTCGCCATCAGTTAGGGCCAGGCTCAGTTCCTTGGGTCTACACTCTTGAGAGCTGAGCCTAGCCCCAAAGAGTTGAGCTTACCACTCTACCACTATAACTAACCAAATGAGGTAAAACTTTCCTTAACAGAACACAAGGTTCTGTGGAACCAGGCTCCACACTTTGTGAATGGGCTCAGCTGTTC
The DNA here is from genome assembly GCF_000327345.1 of Myotis davidii. NCBI lineage: Eukaryota > Metazoa > Chordata > Mammalia > Chiroptera > Vespertilionidae > Myotis > Myotis davidii. The sequence continues at coordinate 2,782,896 of NW_006300047.1, read as the reverse complement.
GGAGGTAGGCTCAGCTTTTTGGGACTAGTTTGGGCTCTCTGAGTATCTGAGGTTAGACTCTCAGCCTCTGAGGCTAGGCTAGACTCAAGGAAGCATTAGTCTTTAATGATGTCTTGCTGCACACGGACCCATCACAGCTTTTTGCTTGTGTTGGCAAATGGCAATGAGTTCAAAAGGTCTGAATACTTAAAAGGAAATTAATTAGAAGGTGGCTGGTGGAGTGTGACTGGGTGAGATGGGCCAGACATGCCCTGGAGCCAACCTCCTGCAGTCCTTCCCCTGCCATCTGCCTACTGTGCCATGTCTCAAAGGGCGTCTGCAGAGTGAGTGGGTTCCCTCCAGCAGGTGGGGTTCCTCGGCCTGGCCTGTGGGGATTGGGCCAAAACCAGCTCTCTGACATCCCCTGAGGGGTCTTGGATTGCAAGAGGGCAGATCTCTGGTGATGCACCCCGGAATCGGGCTCCCTCCTCTCTGATTCTGGAGTGCATCACAGGAGAACCACTGCTGCCAAGTCACCACAGCTCAGCAGCTCCTGCGTTGAACATCTTCCCCCTGGTGGTCAGTGCACATCAAACCTACCAGCTGGTCAGACGGTAGGATGGTCACTTAGCCTTTTATATATATAGATAGTTACAGACCTTCCATCATGTTCCTACAATCAGGAGCAAAGATCCTTTCATGAGAAGGGATTATTTCTAAGGCTGTGCCACGTTGAAATATCAATACCTGATATCAAACTAAGCATATTACAAGGTCATTGTAATCAAAACAGCCTAGTACTGACACAATAACAGGCATATAGATCAATGAAACAGCACACAGTGCCCAAAAATCAACCTATGGTCAATTAATATTTGACAAAATTTTTAAGAGCATACATGGAGAAAACACAGTCTCTTCAATAAATGGTGTTGGGAAAACTGAACAGCTACATACTAAAAAAAAAAAAAAAAAGAAAAAAAAAAAAAAAAAGAAAAAAAAAAAAAAAAAGAAAAAAAAAAAAAAAAAAAAAAAAAAAGTGAAACTAGAACACTAACTTACACCATAAATAAGCATAAACTCAAAATGGATAAAAGACTTAAATGCAAGTCATGAAACCATGAAAACCCTAGAAAAAAACACAGGCAGTAAAATCTCAGGTATCTCTTATAGCAATATTTTTGCTGATATACCTCCTAGGGAAAGGGAAAAGAAGGAAAAAATAAATAAATGGAACTACATCAAACTAAAAAGCTTCTGCCCAGCAAAGGAAACTCTTAACAAAATGAAAAGGGAACCCACTGTATGGGAGAAAATATTTGCCAATGATACATCGAATAAGGGGTTCATTTCCAAAATATATAAAGAGCTTATACAACTCAACACCAGGAAGACAAAATAATGAGATATAACCTCACACCTGTCAGAATGGCTACCATCAATAAAGCAAACAAGAAGTGCTGGTGAGGATGAGGGGGAAAGGGAACCCTAGTCCATTGCTGGTGGGAATGCAGACTGGTGCAGCCACTGTGGAAAACAATATGGATATTCCTCAAAAAATTAAAAATGGAACTGCCATTTGACCCAGTAATCCCACTTCTGGGAATATATCCTAAGAATTCTGAAACACCAATCAAAAAGAATATATGCACCTATGTCATAGCAGTGTTATTTACAATGGCCAAGATCTGGAAACAGCCCAGGTGCCCATCAGCAGATGAGTGGATAAAAAAATAAATAAATAAAACAAAACACCGGTGGTATATTTACACAGTGGAATACTACACAGTTTTAAAAAAGAAGAAACTTTACCTTTTGTGACAGCATGGATGAACCTAGAAATTATTGTGCTAAGCAAAATAAGCTAGACAGAGAAAGACAAATACTACATGATCTCACCTATATGTGGAATCTAATGAACAAAATAAACTGACAAACAAAACAGACCCAGAGGCATGGATACATGGAACAGTCTGACAACTTTCAAGGAGAGAGGGGTGGGGGGACTGGATGAAAGAAGGTGAAGAGATTAGCCAAAAAAACATATATACATAGCTCATGGACATAGATAACAGTGTGGTGATGACCATAGGCAGGAGGAGTGGTAGCTGGGTGAAGTGGGTAAAAGGGAGTAAGGGGGTAAGGGGTGGGTAATGAAAGACATCTGTTAATAGTGTCAACAATTTAAAAAAAAAAAACTAAAAAAAAAAGACGACCTACTGAATGGGAGAAGGTAATTGCCAATGATTTATCTTTTAAGTGGTTAATATTCAAAATATTTTTTAAACTCATAGTTTAATACAAACACAAACAAAAATTTTATTAAAAATGGCCAAAGGACCTGAATAGACATTTCTCCAAAGAGAACATACATATGGCCAATAGTCATGAAAATATGCTCATCATCACTAATAATCAGAGAAATGCAATTAAAAACACAAGATATCACCTCACATCTGTCAGAATAGCTGTCAGCAATAAATCAACAAGCAAGTGCTAGTGAGAATGGGAGAAAGGAAAACTCTTGTCACTGTTGGTGGCATTGCAAATTGGTGTAGCTACTATGACAAACAGTGTGGAGGTGCCTCAAAAAATTAAAAAGTAGAACTACTTGGCAATTTCACTTCAGGGTATGTTTACAAAGAGATCCAAAACACTAACTCAAAAAGACATATGCTTCCCTATGTTCATTATAACATCTACACTAATAAAAGAGAAACATGGTAATTGGCATATGACCGCTACCCTTCCCATTGGCTAATCAACGAGATATGCAAATTAACTGTCAGCCAAGATGGCGGCCGGCAGCCAGGCAGCTTGAAACTAACATGAGGCTTGCTTGCTTCAGTGACGGA
>NW_006300047.1:2769575-2779502 GCF_000327345.1 Myotis davidii | reverse complement strand
GCCCCCGAGTGCACAAATTTTTGTGCACCGGGCCTCTAGTTATTTATAATAGCTAAGATATGAAAGCAGCCTAATTGTACATGGACAAATAGATAAAGAAAAGGTGGTACATATATACACAATGGAATATTACTCAGCCATAAAAAAGAAGGAAGGAAATCTTGTTATTTGCAGCAACATGGATGGACCTAGGTGGGCAAGGGTGAGCTATCAGCTGTTAAAGTGTGTATGCATTTTGGGGGGACGCCCTGTACAATTACTTGGCCATAAAAATGAATGAAATCTTACCATTCAAGACAGCATGGACGGACCTGGAGGGTAGTATGGCTATGTGAAATAAGTCAGATAAAGACAAATACCATATGGTTTCACTTATTTACGGAATCTAAAAACCAAACAAGCAAACAAAAATACCCTGAGCAAACAAACTGACACAGAGAACAATCTGATGGTTGCCAGATAGGAGGTGGGTTAGAGGCTTGGGTGGAAAAGGTGAAGGGGTTAAGATGTACAAATGGCCAGTTATAAAAACAGTCACAGGGATGTAAAATACAGCATAGAAAATATAGTCAACAATATTGTAATAATTATGTATGGTGTCAGATAGGTACTAGACTTATTGAGGTGATCACTTTGTAAGCTATATAAACATTTAATCACTAAATTGTACACATGAAACTAATATAGTATTATATCACACTAGTGGCCCAGTGCATGAAATCGTGCACAGGTAGGGTCCCTAGCAGCTCCTGGCTACCAGCTACTGGCCAGGGCCTCCCTTCCCCCGGCTGCATGCCACCACCACTGACTAGGGCCTCCCTTCCCCCAGCTGCCTGCCAGGGCCTCCCTTTACACCCACCTTGGCCTGGCACTGCCCACTCACCTGCTCCACCATCCCATCCCACCACGGTCCAGCTCTCGTCGGGGACCATCAGGGCTGGCAGCACTTCCACTGCCGCCTGCTGCCAGCACCGCATCACAGCCATGTTCCACACCGCCTCCTGGTGGTCAGTGCAAGTTTAACTCCTGGTCAGTCGAACTCCCGCCCATAGGGACAGTTTGTATATTAGCCTTTTATTATATAGGATTATATGTGTTTCATTACTTTAAATTTCCACTACTTGCCACATTGTAAGAGTGAATACACAATTGCTGGTTATATTAATCTTGCCATTATGGTTGTTTTTTATTAGTGCTATAAGGTCTACCTCAGTGAGCTACCTAGCTCATGCAGTTACAGGAGCTATGTGATGTCATCTAGTAGATGATTTAATGGAGCTTTTTCAGTATCCTCTCCACCCACATCCAGAGAAGGCTACTGTCAATTTTGACCAAGAACTGTAAGGCAAACAAAAGCTTTATTTGGGGGTCTTTTAGGAATTGAAATTCTGGAGACACAAATTTGGGTAAAACCCCAATTGTATTCTGAGGGGAAAAGAAAGGTACAGAGTTTATAAAGACATTAAAAGGGGGAACCTACAGGGGTTACACAAGTTGCTTTGAAAGGGCTGTGATTGGTGCTGGCAAGTAAACGTACACTATACTATACACGAGTAACTGTTCCTGTCTATTGCTAGGTGAAAATTCTTCCTTTTTAGTAGAGAGCCCAGTGGTGCGGAGCCAGTTCCGGGAACTGTATTAGGATACAGCCATTGTGGTTTTGCTAAGTGCACAAGTTCAGTGTCACCTGTGGGGGGGGGGGGGGTGTTAGCTCGGCTTCCTGGAGGCCTCCGGGCTATATTTTAGATTGCTCTGTCAACAGTATCAAGTCCATGTTCCCGTTTTGCTTTTACACAACTGTCTTGGCCAAGGCACCCTAAATCTTTAGAATAGAACTTAGATTTCCTGACTCTGGAATGCTCTTTCTATTTCATCCTCAACGAAACCCAAGGAGTCTTTAAGGATATCGGTGATCGAAACAAAGGAATTTCCAAGCCTAGAAACAGATCTCAACTCTGTCTTCCTGACTAACTTTTTCAGATTGTCTTCCCAGGTCATCCTTTCCTGGCTGCAGAGAATAGACTGAATCAAGTGGATCCCATCACACCCACTGCTTCGCTCCACTGCCGGGAGCAGCCTGGCAAGGCAATGCCAAAGGAAGGGAGACAGGGGTCAGAGCACTACGCTTCTCCTCCAAAGAAACAGCCACCCAAGGTCACGGAGAGAATTTACAGTGACTTAAAAGTTACAAGAATAACTTGACAGTGAGAAACCCGACAAACACGACTTCAAGGTCAGCAGCAACAGTGATAAGTCATGATGTGATAAAAATGGCACTTTACGGTTTTCCTCCCCCAATCCCATAACCCTGGCCCAATCATGTGAAAAACATGAGACAAATCCCCATAGAGAGACAGTCTACAAAATACCGACCAATGCGTCTCAAAACAGAAACTGCCTCAGCTAGGAGGAGCCTATGGAGACATGACAACGAAATGTAATGTGATGTCCTGGATGGGGTCCTGGAAGAGGAATGGGATGCTAGGTAACACCTAAGGCTATCTGAACCAGGTCTGGACTTGGCTTAATAGTGATGTATCATCCTAGCCAGTTTTCTCAGTGGTGAGAGCGTAGGCCCTCACACTGAAGGGTCTCGAGTTCGATTCCGGTAAGGGCACATATGTTGATTGCAGGCTCCATTCCCGGCCCCTGTCAGGGTGCATGCAGGATGCAACCAATTGATGTGTCTTTCTCATCTTGATGTTTCTCTCTGTCTCTCTCCCTCCCTTCCACTCTCTTTAAAAATCAATGAGGGAAAGAATATTCTTGGATGAGGACTAGCAGGGGGAAAAATTATAATGATGTATCAATATTTGTTTATTAATGTGCTATACTAAAGTAAGATAATAATAAGAGAAACTGAGTACATGGTATACGAGAGCTGCCTATACTATCTTCAGTATTTTTCTTTAAATCTAAAACTATTCTTACTATATTATTTATATTCTTAAAAAATAAATTGACCATTTTAATTTTTATTTTTTTAAATATATATTTTATTGATTTTTTACAGAGAGGAAGGGAGAGAGATAGTTAGAAACATCGATGAGAGAGAAACATCGATCAGTTGCCTCCTGCACACTCCTTACTGGGGATGTGCCCTCAACCAAGGTACATGCCCTTGACGGGAATCGAACCCGCGACCCTTCAGTCCACAGGCCGACGCTCTATCCACTGAGCCAAACCAGTCAGGGCGAAATTGACTATTTTTAATCTCTGAAAAATATGACATTAATGTAAAATAGTTCTTAACATATTTGCATTCAAGAAGAAGCTTCAGAATAGACCAAAATATAAGAAAAGCTGCAGAGAAATTGATTTCCCTTGAGAGTAAGAAAATAAAACCCAGTACCTATTCAGTGACACAAGGGATCAAAGGAAGAACATGCTGAGGGAGGGGTAATTATTCCAGACTGTCTCCTGCTGCAGAAACCATAAATATAAAGATGAAACTATGCCATAAATTTCTCTTTGAGAAAAGGAAAGTGATCAACAGCTTACATCTAGTTTCACTGCCTCACTGAGATGATACTGTTTCCAAAAAGGGGGAAAAATGAGCTGCCAATGAGAAATCATGCAGATGACTAAGAAAGACATTTCAGGAACTTGAGAATCAACTTTGAATGTTAGTGGATGTGTGGAGCATTTATGTTATTTTCCCTCCAGAAGGTGGCGCTGTGGTCTAAAATATGGATGCAAGACAAGTTGGCAAACAGGGCCCAGAATGACAGTTCAAAATGTGGTCTATATCAAGGAGGGTTTCAAAAGCATTTTAAATATATTTTTATTGATTTCAGAGAGGAAGGGAGAGGGAGAGAGAGATAGAGACTTCAATGATGACAGAATCATTGATCCACTGCCTCCTTCAAGCCCTATAATCCAGCATATGCCCTGACTAGGAATTGAACCTTGACTTTTAGGTTCATAGGTCGATGCTTAACCACTGAGCAATGCTGGCTGGGTTCAAAAGCATTTTAAATCTCCTTGGAGATTAGTTCTTTTGATCTGTTTATCCCACCCATTATAAACTTCCATGGCTTCAACTGTTTTTATCCAGGTTAAAAAAGAAAATTTCAGTGAGTCATAAGAATGATGATGTATCATCTTGTTTTTGATATGGCATTTTTCTTCCCAGAAATGTGAAGGCTTACTATTAACTTGGTGTGCAGTCTGTGTGTTGAAGGAGGTGACATTCACTGTTTGGTAAATTTATTACACAGATATGAGTTTTCTCCAAAATATTCAGATGTAAAAATTCATCTTTCACCCTAGCTGGTTTGGCTCAGTGGATAGAGTGTTGGCCTGTGGACTGAAGGGTCCTGGGTTCAATTCCGGTCAAGGGCACGTGCCTACCGGGGACATGCAGGAGGCAACTGATCAATGATACTCTCTTACCATTGATGTTTCTATCTCTCTCTCCCTCTCCCTTTCTCTCTCAAGTCAATAAAAATATTATTTTAAGAATTCAGCTTTCATGCTTTATTCTAAAACAGATCTGACTTAGCCCCCATATCAGTCATATATTTCTCATTCCTAGACTCCATATATAAAACCCTAGGAAAGAATTCTGATTGGCATACTATTATAGGTTGAATGTTTATGTTCCCCCCAAATTCATATGTTGAAATCTTAACCCCAATGGGATGATATTAGGAGGTGGGACTTTTGGGTGGTGATTAAGTCATGAGGATGAAGCCCTCATGAATGGGATTAGTGCCCTTATAAAAGAGGCCCTGGAAAGCTCTCTTCTCTCTTCTGCCAAGTGAGGACAGGGCCTACTATGAATATGTTATCAGACACCAAATCTGCCAGCACCTTGATAGTAAAATTCCCACCTCCAGAACTATGAGAAATAAATGTTTTTTAAGTCATCTTGTCAAACGGTATTCTGTTCTAGAAACCTAGATGGACTAAGACATATGTTTGATTCATATGTTCATCTTTGCTCATCATAGTGACCATAGGAATGGTCCCATCAGGAGCCAGAATGGTTCATATTTCCATGCCTAAGAGAAGCCAGCAATGTGAGATAATGTAATTGGCCATTGCTTACCTTCTCTGAGGTCAAGGAATTTGAAAAAAATTTATATTCTGTTAGCTGGGAAAAAGAGAGAAATAGATATTTTTAGGCAATAAACAGTGTCTGCAATGCTACATGTATCAGTTAGCTATTGCTGCATAACAAACTACCACAAAACTCAATGACTGAAAACAATAGACATTTACAGTCTATATAGGTCAGCTGGATTGTTCTGCTGGTCTCACACATACATTTGTGTTAGATATGAGTTAAGTAGGTGGCTCTGCTGATCTAAGTTGGTTCATTTCCCATCTCTCATTCTCCAAAAGTTTAACTTGGACGGTTCATATGATAGAATAAGGGTCCCAAGAGAAAGCAAAAGCCAAAAGGCCCTCTGGAGGCTTAGGTCCAAAACTGGCATACCCTCAATTCTGCTGCATTCCACTGACCCAAACAAATAATTTCCCAATTAAAGGGCTGGGAAGATGGGCATTAGCCCTTGATAGGAGAAGCTGCAAAGTTACACTGTAAAGTGGTTTTCAGATGAAGAGACAAAGAATTATGGCTATTTTTTAAAAAAATATATTTTATTGGTTTTTTACAGAGAGGAAGGGAGAGAGATAGAGAGTTAGAAACATCGATGAGAGAGAAACATCGATCAGCTGCCTCCTGCACATCTCCTACTGGGGATGTGCCCGCAACCCAGGCACATGCCCTTGACCGGAATCGAACCTGGGACCTTTCAGTCCGCAGGCCGATGCTCTATCCACTGAGCCAAACCGGTTTCGGCAAATTATGGCTATTTTTGCAATCAAATCCACCACATGATTTTAGTATAGAGTGAACTTTTTTTTTTTAAATATATTTTATTGATGTTTTACAGAGAGGAAGGGAGAGGGATAGAGAGTTAGAAACATCGATGAGAGAGAAACATCTATCAGCTGCCTCCTGCACACCTCCCACCGGGGACGCGCCCGCAACCCAGGTACATGCCCTTGACTGGAATCGACCCTGGGACCTTTCAGTCCGCAGGCCGACGCTCTATCCACTGAGCCAAACTGGTTAGGGCAAGTATAGAGTGAACTTTGAGAATATTTGTAAGGCTTGGTCATATTTGTAATTGTAGATGGATCACAAGTGAGATAGAATAATCTACCATGCAAAAGGGAATTTCATTATCCTCATAATCATGCATTCCCACATTTTATGCAATTATATCATTTGGAACACTGCATTTTGGTGGGGGTTTTATTGCATGTACACACACCACACATACATATCCTGTATAATAAAAAGCTAATATGCAAATCGACCAAACAGCGGAACAACCAGTCCCTATGATGTGCATTGACCACCAGGGGTAGACACTCAATACAGGAGCTGCCCCCTGGTAGTCACTGTGCTCCCATAGGGGGAGCACCGCTCAGCCAGAAGTTGGGCTCATGGCTAGTGAGCACAGCAACAGTGGCAGGAGCCTCTCCTGCCTCTGTGGCAGCGCTAAATACCACTCAGGGGATGTCCGCCTGCTGACTTAGGCCCGCTCCCCAAACTGCGAGAGGGCGCAGGTTGGGCTGAGGGACCCTCCTGCCCCCCCAGTGCACAAATGTCATGTACCGGGCCTCTAGTACAGTATATAAAAGTTGGCTATCAATTCTCCAAGGACCTCCAGAAAAACCTGTTGATAATCAAATCTAAGTTTATTGGATTCACATCATCTCTGCAGGGTCTTGTTGTATTTCAAATTGGGAAAATCAGTGTCAGGGAGGAAAAACTTTTCCTTACACTCTTGTGTTCTTTATCTAGGGGCCTCTGGATGAAACTAGCAAAAGACAGATTAACAGGAAAAAAGTCATAATTTCTACTAATATTTAGATGCATGGGGTTCACAAAAAAAGATTAAAACTCAAAGAAGCACTTAGAGTCAGGGGCTTATATATCTTTTTAACAAAGGAAAGAAGGTTTGGGTTTCAAGGGATTATAAATTATGGGGGAATGACTAGGACATATCTGGAGAGAATTAATGGGAAAAGAATTATTTTAGTAAGGTCTGTTTTTGCTAATTCATTTTGGTGTCAACTCACCATCTATAATGATAAGAGTCATTTTTCTCTCCCTAGTATGGGTTGCGGGGGCGAAGAGGGCGGGAATGGCACCTTTCTCAAAGAGAAACATGTTCTGATTTCAAGACAGATAAGCAAAGGATAAGAGAACTCTTTCTGCATTTGTTGATTCTTAATTGACTTCAATACAAAATTATCCTTAAGCCAAAGTGGCTTGTTTTGGGGTGGCACATTCTGAACCTCTTTATGGCAAAGAGTATTTGTAACATTTTAGGGCTTGGGCTGGGTGGTTTTAATGTAGATTTTCAAGGTAGGGAACCATCTAGGATTGAGATCGTTTATGGTCCAGTAGCTCTGGGCCCAGTGATTCCAAAGTCTTGACGCAAATTTTGATGAGCAACCTCTTTTCTCAAGTTCACCGTCTTATCTTCCAAGAGCAAGTAGTTCCTGGAATCAGTAGCTAAATGTTTTATGCCTGGTCTCTGTATTGTTTAATATAATCAACTCCTGGTCCCAGTATGGTTTAATTCATGGACAGGAAATTATATCAGTTTCTGTTCTCATATATATTAAACATGTCTTATTTAGCCCATACTTTTCAACTCTGGCTGTCTCTGGGTGAAATATTCTATGACCTTATTTATTAAAAGCAAGAGATGATTTTGAACCGTAAACAAAGTGGGTTTAAATCCAAGCAAAATAATCACCATAATACTGAAAAAGCTAGCTCAATTCTAAGTAGGGAGTGTTTGAAAGACCTGATTTCACTATTTTTGCAAGCAGGACACAGACTCCCACACAACTGCTTTTAAAAAATCACTTTAATTTCAGAGCAGCTAGTTTTCTCAACCAAGATTCAGTACATTTTTACAGTAACACTGTAAAAAGCTCTGACAATGACAGATTCCAAGGAAAATGAGGCAAGACATAAAACTTAGAATACTACTCATTTGAACATATGGCTAGACACTTTATGTAAAGGTAAGGACAAAGAATTTGGAAGGGCTATAATTAGAAAGAGATTTAATGCACTGCTCACAAGAACAAGTAGTTTTCCTAGACCCTGAATGTTTAGGATAATGGCCTATGACATTTTGAAAAATGGCTGTATTGTACCAAGTCAATAAACAGGAAAAGGCACACTCTGTAACCAGAAAATTGTATAAAGTGACATTTTTGTTGCCTATTGACAGGGTAGGATGATAGCCTGTGAATGTTTTCTTTATTGCTCTGATGACCATCTCCTTCTGTGGGATGGACAACTGCATTGTAATATGGTGAGTTCAGCCAATGCTGTAACAAGCTATGGTGGGTGGAAATCCTGATTATATCAACATGCTGATATAATCAGGAAGGCATTGTATTTCTACCCTACTCCATTCTTTTTTTTTTTCCCAGAGAGGAAGGAAGAGAGAGAGAGAAACACCAATGATGAGAGAGAATCACTGATTGGCGACCTCCTGCATGCTCCACACTGAGGATCAAGCCTATAGCCCAGGCATGTGCCCTGACCAGAAATTGAACTGTGACCTCATGGTTCACAGGTCAATGTTCAATCACTGAGCCATGCCGGGAAGGCTCCATTTCTTTCTTCATGCAGCAAAAAGCACTATTTTCAACAAGCTAAGTCATTATCTACACACCCCTTTTACAAAGTCCATGAATGCTGTCTCCCTATATTAGCCTAACTCCATAACCTGGCCCATTTACCTTGCCAGTTTCCTCCAAACCAGTTTCTCCTTATTGCAAGGTTCTGTCTACTTCTGCATAGCTGTTCCATCTGCTTGGAATGCTCTCCTCCAAGAAACTTGCATGGCTAACTTCTACTCCTCTGTCAAGTAGCAGGAAACCTCACCTCTACAGAAAGGCATTCCCTGCCATTCTGGACACTATAAATCTTCCTCAGCCCTTGTGCCTTTCAAATCCCAACTACATCATAATTACCCTAAATTATAAGTATAGATGCTCACTAATTTACTGTCCTTCTTTCCCAATAGAACATGACTCCCATGAGAATGGGAACCCTGTCAGTCTTGTTCACTGAAATATCCCTAGTACCTGTCACTTCAAACTCAATAGATAAACTATCTAATAAAAGACAAAAAAGGTAATTAACCATACCTCCGCTATGCTTCCCATTGGCTAATTAGGGCAATATGCAAATTAACTGCCAACAAAGATGGCGGTTAATTTGCATGTGTAGGCACAATGATGGGAGGCGAAAGGGGAAGGACATTAAAACAGTGATCGGAAACCCAGTCAGCAGGCAAGAGCCACGGGGGTGCCACCTCGCCTGCGGCCCCATGATCACATGGCGATCGGAGGGAGAGAGAGCCGGGGCACAGGCCGGTGTCCCAGTGGTCATCATGGTGATCAGAGGGAGAGAGAGCCTCACTGGGATTGGAGAGCTGGGGCACAGGCGAGGCGGCACCCAGGCACCCCAGCACCTGACATGCAAAGGTCGGGGATGAAATGACTTTTCCCAACCACATCGGCAAATATCCTGGGGAAGGCATCACTGAAGAGTTCACAACAACTCTCTTACTGGGCAAGGAAGAGAACAGTTGGCAACAGAAACAATCCCTTACATCAAAGTTAAGGTCCCTCTGAGTAAAAAAGAATATTTCCAACGTAAAGGAGGGATCCGTCAAAAATAATAGGTTCTCATGACATCCACTGAAGTTTGAGCATATGACAGAGTCAAAACAAACATACAAATTATAGCAGACAGTTGGACATTCAAATCACCCGAATCAACTGTCACTGTTTGTCGCAATAGTAGCAATGCTTATGTGATAATATAGTTTAACAAACATACAAAACAAGTCACATGCTCACAGAGGTTTT
>NW_006300047.1:2759994-2767089 GCF_000327345.1 Myotis davidii | reverse complement strand
GGAGGTGAGCACCCTGATGGGGGGTGGGGACATTGGGGGTAAGCAGACCAGCAGGGGTCCAGTTGGCAGTGAGCAGGCCATCAATGGGGGTCAGTTGGAGGTGATCAGAACAGCGGGGGGAGGGGGCAGTTTGGAGTGAGCAGGCTGGTGGGGGGCATTTAGGGGAGGTAGAGGCAGTTAGAGGCCAAGAGGGGAGGACATTTGTGGATGATCAGGCTGGTGCGGGGGGAGGGCCGTTGGGGGTAAGCAGACCAGCAGGGGGGCCAGTTGGGGGCAAGCAGGCCATCAGTGGGGGTCAGTTGGAGGTGATCGGAACAGCGGGGGGAGGGGGCAGTTTGGAGTGAGCAGGCTGGTGGGGGGCATTTAGGGGAAAGCAGACTGGCAGGCAGAGTGGTTAGAGGCAATCAGGCAGGCAGGTGAGCGGTTAGGAGCCAGCAGTCCCAGATTGCTAGAGGGATGTCCGACTGCTGGTTTAGACCCGATCCCTGTAAACTAGCAGTAGGACATCCTTTGAGGGGTCCCAAATTGGAGAGGGTACAGGCCAGGCTGAGGAACACATCCTCCCCCATGCATGAATTTCGTGCACCGGGCCACTAGTTTGTTGAATAAAATGAATGATAAAGGTCTAGCCAGCAAAGAAGTAAATAGAGAAAGAATGGAGGAAGGAGAGCAAAAAGATTGTATGATCACATCATCTGAGTACCCAGATCCAGCTGTGTCTGAATACAGTGCCTCTAGATTTGCCAATTTTGTGAGTCCAGGATTCTTTATTTATTGCTTAAGTCATTCTGACTTGTATTTCTGTCCTTTGCCATGAAAAAATCACTTTAGCCCCATGGTCAGCAAACCACAGCTCACAAGCCACATGCGGCTCTTTGGCCCCTTGAGTGTGGCTCTTCCACAAAATTCCGACTTCTACGTGTGAGCCACAAAGTTTCAATCGCACTGTACGTGCATGCCTGCACGTGGTATTTTGTGGAATTGAAACTTTGTGGCCCACACGTAGAAGTCGGAATTTTGTGGAAGAGCCACACTCAAGGGGCCAAAGAGCCGCATGTGGCTTGCGAGCCGCGGTTTGCCGAGCCGCAGCTTGCTGACCACTGTTTAGCCCAGCCTATGAACCAGGAGGTCATGGTTTGATTCCCGATCAGGGCACATGCCTGGGTTTCGGGCTCAATCCCCAGTAGAGGGCGTGCAGGAGGCATCCCATCAATGATTATCTCTCATCATTGATGTTTCTATCTCTCTCTCCCTTTCCCTTTCTCTCTGAAATCAAAGAAAGTATTTTATTTTAAAGATCACTTTATTTTCTTGTTGTGGTAGTGATAGTGGTGCATCTTCTTCAATTTTAATATCTTTCTCTAGACTTTGCTTTTGAAATAGCCATTATTGAATTCCTATGTGCAGGCAAGTTTTTTGTCTGGTTAGGGTCTTTCTACAGAGATTCTCCGGAAATGGTTATGTTGTGGCCCCACCCCATAACAAAGAAACAGAATTTCTGGAGGATGAGGCCCGGAAATCAGGATTTTAAAAAGATTCCCAGGCGATTCTAATGTGCAGCCAAGGTTGAGAACCACTGCCATAGATTTTGGTCAATTTTGAAATACAGCTGTAGTCAAAAACAGGTGTGAGGTGGAGGTGTAATCTGGGGAGGGAAGAGAAATCTGTGACTCTGTCGGCCAGGAAAACTCAAAACGGAATACAGGATCGTTATAAAGCCCTTGGCTTTCCCTGTGACCCCAGACTTCAATGACTTATTAGAAGGGGTCCCCAACTTACAACTCCCAGTCCCCACTTCTTTCAAGCCTCTTTCCTCAAAGCTGCATGAGAATTTAGTTATTCCACTTAGGGGCCAGCTGCCCTGCATTGGGAAAATAGATAGCAAGCAGGCTCTGAGGATAACAAACGTGGCTGGCCTTGAGTAGAAGGGAGTGAAGCAGATACAAGTCCTTGAAACAGAAATAAGGAGCTGAAAAATATCACGTGCCTTTGGGAAAGAGAGAGATCATAATAGTACAAGTGAGCACTCAGAGCCTGGGTTGGGATAGAGAGAGCAGGACCCCCACCCTTCGGGCAGGAAGAGGAGGAGATGGTGAGGTGGGTCTTTAGGGACCAGGGAAGAGCAACTTAGAGAGAGAAGGAGATGGGGATGGGGGATGGGGGGTGAGGGAAAGTAAGGGATCCATAAGCTATGTCTACATCTACTTATTGGACCGCAGTAACAGGGATGTGTCTTTACTTCTATCAGCAGGGAAACTGATGTAAAAGACTTCAAAATTAATAATAAAGCTAAGACATATAGGGCTTACCATGTGCCAGGCACTGTTCTAAGTGCTTTTCGTACATTAACCCATTTCAACCTGTCAAAGAAAACCTAGAGCTAGACAGTAAAGTGGTAAAGACAGATTTTACTCAGGAACTATGGCAACTGGGGGAAAAGAGACCTTCATGTAGAAACCGGAGCTCAATTCCAAATTTAACAGGGACAAGGAGGTGGGACTATATAGCCCAGGAGCAGGATGGGGTCAGTGGATTGAAAATTACTGAGCAGAAACATCAGGGGTCAGGGGGGATTCTGGCTAAACCAACCTAACAGGATTCTTGCTAAAGGTAGGCTAAGGTGGGGGGCGGGGGTTGAGGAATTTGGTCAGATACCAATGGTAATCAGATATTGAGGGTGGGAGATTCCAGCTAAGCTGACATGACTGGATTCTTGCTAAAATTGGGCGATGTGAAGAACACAGAACTGCAAAGTCAACGTGTAGCTGGGCAGAGAGTTCACAGTGGTGCCCAGCACCACTCAGGGAGGCCAAGGGAGGCCTCAACCTGATACCGGGGTCCAGGTTCTTGTCACGGAACAAGAAAATATTACGGAGCCTGGTGGAAAGATTTAGCAACGCACAGTAAACTTATTAAAGTGATAGTACACACTCAAGAAGTGAGAGTGCGCGACCTCAGAGACCAAGATGTCTCAATGGGGGCGGGTGGAAGGTTTTCATTAAACACGGGCAAGGGGTTGGGAACAGGATGGCCCTCAGC
The DNA here is from genome assembly GCF_000327345.1 of Myotis davidii. Lineage (NCBI taxonomy): Eukaryota > Metazoa > Chordata > Mammalia > Chiroptera > Vespertilionidae > Myotis > Myotis davidii. Next base: position 2,764,050 of record NW_006300047.1, on the reverse strand, counting down.
TTCTGACACTGTGGGGTGACTGCCAACAAGGCTGGTCCTTGTCCCTCCTCTCCAGATAGCAATTTTATTTTTGTCTGCTCAATTACAGGAAATTGGGGAGGGAAAGTGGGGGAACAGGTGGTCAGTGAAGGTCACTTCTGTGATATTCCAGCCAAGACCGAAAAGGGAAGGGTAGAGTTTGAAGCCTGTGCTCCCTATTCTAACTTTCCTGCCTCCTAAATCCCCCAAGAGATTTCGATTCCATAATCATATGGGAAGACGAAAGGTTGCTGGGCAGTCTTTTGTAGTTGCTTCAGGCTGACACGGTGTGGATGCTGCCCAGCCTGGGACTGAAAGTCTCTTTCTGCCTGATCTAAGGGCCCAAGCTCTATATTCCCTAGACGTTGAGGTATGAGCTCCTTGGAGGGTCATCATCTTTACATGAAATTCTTGTAACCTACAATGTATAAACTTAAAAAAAGGGAAAAAAAGGTATGGACCAAATAATAAAAGGAGAATAGTTATTAATGGACTAAAGAATGGAAATAGTCAGGTGAAAGAAGGGAGTCTTTTCAATCATGTTCCAAACAGCATTGGGATCTGTTTTTTGGTCACCTGTTTGTACATTTTTTTGATACTGAATTTAATCTGATCAGATTTGGTTACATATGTGTAGCAGATTTTGTTAATAACTACGTAGCTGCCTCCCTGTCTGGCAAGGAGTTAGCCTAGGCCAGTGATGGCGAACCTCTGACACGCGAACTCGTTTTTTTGGTTGATTTTTCTTTGTTAAATGGCATTTAAATATATAAAATAAATATCAAAAATATAAATCTTTGTTTTACTATGGTTGCAAATATCAAAAAATCCGCCTAGCCAGCCAGGTCAGCCGAATCAGCCCTGGCGATCAATGGGGTGACAGATGTCAAAGCCAGATTGCCCTCACATCCACGTTAGGTTTTTTCAAAATGCTGACATGCCAAACTCAAAAGGTTTGCCAACACTGGCCTAGGCCCTAGGGCAAGTTTATTGTCTAGACCAGCGGTCACCAACCTTTCAGACCTCACGGACCACCCGTGGTCTGCAGACCACTAGTTGGTGACCGCTGGTCTAGACCAAGCATGTCAAATTCAAAAGCTAATGCGGGCCAAACAAATAAGGTTTAAGTTTATGTGGGCCACAAAAAAACACAAGCTTCAATTTTCATAGAAAGGTAGGTTTGTTTCAATAGACACATGCTGAATACAAAGGGCTGAAATAAATGAGTCATCATTAACATAAACTAATAGAACATTTTAATAAAAATTAATATTTTTTTGAACAATAACTTAACAGACACTGAATAACTGCACAAATTAATAAGTGTAATGCAAATAAACCTATTTTTCTTGTTCTCCAAAAGCGAAATATTTCCTGTTGCACACACCAATCAAGTCAGCCCAAGACTAATGATTTAGCAGCCCAATCACCTGCTAAAATATTCACTGCTAGTATTAGTGGAGAGAAATGGTGCGCCTGCATATAAGGTGCATAAGGGAAATGAATGCAACATGATTATAGTAATCAGTCACTAGCGAACATTGTAGTTTGTTATCAATAACTAGAGGCCCAGTGCACAAAATTCGTGCACAGGTAGGGTCCCAAGCCTGGCCTGTGATCAGGGCCAATCTTCCCTGGCTGCCGACAGCTGGCCCCACCCACTGCCACTGCAGCTACCGGTCACTCTCTGTGTAAGGGGTGATCAGGGCCTGCAGGCCGGGGACAGCTCCTGTGTTGAGTGTGTGTCCCCTGGTGGTCAGTGCATGTCATAGCTGACCGGTTGTTCCGCCATCCAATTGATTTGCATATTACACTTTTATATAGAGAGATTATGTATAACAGGATATTGTAAAAATTAAGTTACAAAATTTTTATTAAAACATTTCTTACATACCGTTATATTGGCTGAGCTGCAAAAATATTCATTATGGGCCTCATGTGGCTGTGGGCCAGGAGTTTGACATGCTTGCTATGAAACAAGGAAGGAATATCTGGAGTCTATGTAAATGTTGACTCTTTTGTCCTTTTCTAGTTCAAGAGCTCAGGTCAAAACTATGAGTTTAGCCATTGGTCTGAAGCTCCCGAGTGGAGAGGCTTGGCTTCTGTGGTCCCCTAAGACTCACGATTACATAGCCTGCCCTCCTCCTTCCCTGGTCAACAGAACTGCTTCATAAGTTAACACTCAACCATTGAGCCATGCTGGCAGGGCAAGTTGTTATTTTTAAACCATCTAATTTAAAGTCCCTTCAGTTGACTAGAATGCAGTCTAGTGGTGAGTCTTCAGGAATATGTGTCTGAGTAGAGTACATGGGGCGTTATCCAAGGCATCCCTTGAGATAAACTTACCTGTACGGGTGTTCAGACATTAAGTAGTTGCTAGCGAAGAGACTACTCTAAGCAAGCAGGACCGAGGGTAGGTATTATTATTTGACCTTATATTAATGCTAGAGGCCCAATGCACTAAATTCATGCAAGAATAGGCCTTTCTTCCCCTAGCTGCTGGCACCAGCTTCCCTCTGGCACTCAGGACCTGGGCTTCCCTCCGGCCATCAGCAGATCTTACATGAGCCTCTTTTGTGCAGCCCTGTTCTGTCAGAAGGACATTGGGAAGGACGTCTGGTCTAATTAGCATATTATGCTTTTATTAGTATAGATAGTTAAGACTGCCAGAGGAATTATGCCACACAAAAATATGAAGTTGCAAATCACACAGCATACTTTATTACTCACAAGGTTCCTGGTGCCATAGGCTCAGACCTAATGGGGTCCTGGGGAAGAGTGCCATCCTCTGCGGGCAGCAGCGCATCCGTCTTTGGGTGGCTGGCCATCTGGTTGGGTGGAGTCAGTGGGAGGAGGGCGACCAAAGTCTCACAATCAGCGGTTTGGCCATTCTTTTGTCGTCTGGCATGGAGCAAGGCAGCGTGGAGCGTGGATCAAAAGGATGATCCATGTCTGAAGTTGGGGACCCGTTTTTTAAGCCTGTTCTGGCCCACAGAAGTCCAGGTGGCTATCAGTAACATACGTCACCAGACAACTGTTAATCAGAGTACAAGCTGGTTATCAGTAACATGTGTCATTCCTATGGGTGGAGTACAGGAGGAATATGGGGTAAGTTTTATCTATGCCACACACACACAGGGAAGTGGCTACCTAAGTGGTCAAGTCTGACCGTTAATATATCACTCTAAGAGCTCACCCTAATATTACAAACTTATAAACTAGAAAATTATTACTATTACAATACGTTAGAGTGGGCAGTTAGGAAGGTAGGAGCTGGGTAAGGCAGTTGGGGTTTGGAAGGGATATGTGTGCGATGTGACAAACTAAAAAGAGACAATAGAGGCAACAGACCCCTATGTGAGGAGAGAAGATGTAGAGTCCCTCCAGGATGTGGTCTAACTGGTGGCATAACACTCAGGTGAAGAAGCATTATAGCTTAAAGATAAATACCTTTTTTGGAGAAATAAGGGAGAGAGAGACTTACTCCGGGGCACTCCAGCCTAAGAGTTTAAATATCCTAAATCTCACATAAGTGGGGCACTTGGTTTGGTTTCTGCCAGCTGAGTTACCCACTCAGGTTCTACCTGAGTTTATTCCTTTTCCTGCAAATAAATTCTCCCCAGCTGTTGCTGCTATTTGTTGTCTCTTGTTTGAATACATTCCTAGAAGAAGACAAGAACTGAGAACGACGAGTACTGTCCCTGCCCAGAGGCTATCTCCGGCCAGACACCACCTTAACCATTGCTGACAGACGAAGGTTTTCCCATAATGCCTAGAGCAGTGATTCTCAACCTTCCTAATGCCGCGACCCTTTAATACAGACCCCCAATTTCATTGTTACAAATTGAACATAATTAAAACATAGTGATTAATCACAAAAACAATATGTAATTATATATGTGTTTTCCGATGGTCTTAGGCGACCCCTGTGAAAGAATCGTTCAACCCCCAAAGTGGTTGCGACCCACAGGTTGAGAACCGCTGGCCTAGAGAAGGAAAAGTGGGGCACTAGTGAGGGCTAGACATCCCAACCAGTCC
>NW_006300047.1:2756759-2759866 GCF_000327345.1 Myotis davidii | reverse complement strand
CATAACAGTAGCAAAATTACAGTTATGAAGTAGCAACGAAAATAATTTTATGGTTGAGGGGCACCACAACATGAACTGGATTAAAGGGTCGCAGCATTAGGAAGGTTGAGAACCACTGCATTAGAGGATGGACTGACAATCCACCTGCTCGTTGAGGGCAGGTGAGGAGGGTCCAATCTTAGGAGGTAGGGTATCCCCTGCACCTGAGTATAAGCCGCTTGAGGAAGCATCCTTCCAGTTAAAGGACTCATGCTGGTGAGTTGTGGTGTGGTCAGCAAGAAAGGAGAAAATAACCCGGGAAGCCATTGCAGTCAGAAATTGGTCCAGGAGAGGCCATTGTGGTCATAGAACCATAGACTAGTTTGTAGATGTTTCTGAAACAGAATTTTTAGACTGAAACCCGGATTCTTTGTCCACCAGAGTTGAAGAATGAATCCACGGACAGAAGATGGTTTAGCAAAAGTGGAACTTTATTAAAGGACAAGTATAGACTCCCACATAGGGAGGGGGAAGAGTCCCAGGGAACAGACTCCCATGTGGGGAGGGGGAAAGGGTCCCACTGAGTTCCTCTTCCTTAGGGCTTATAAAGGCTGCAGAGTCTGGTGCCTGGATAGCCCTTCTGATTGGTCACTATTCCCTTAGACTGATTACTATAGTAACTCCTGGGCTCAAAGGTTGAATCTCACATGGGACATGTGAAGTTTGCTGCACCTCCTTCCTTACTGTTTTCCTATTCCCTTTGGGCTTTCTTCTTCTCCTTCTGGATGAAGGGCTTCCTTCTCTTTATTTTGTAAATATAGACCTTTTGCTGTTCCCAGTTCCTTCATTCTATGGAAATGTACCTGTTGCAGCTTTTCAGCTCCCCTATTCTATGGACATATACCCTCTGCTGCTCTGCAGCCCTGTGCTTCCTCTTAATTTCCAAAATTTCTAAAAATTCCTAAAACCTTGCCCTGGCCAGCTTGGCTCGGTGGATAGAGCGTAGGCCTGTGGACTGAATGGTTGAGGGTTTGATTCTAGTCAAAGGCATATGCCTGGGTTTTGGGGGGCGTGCAGGAGGCAACCAATCAATGATTCTCTCTCATAATTGATGTTTCTATCTCTCTCTCCCTTCCTCTCTGAAATCAATAAAAATATTTTTTTAAAAATTTCTAAAACCTTTTTCACCCCTAAAAATTCCTGTCTCATTTCAATTTGAACTTGGACCAGGTAAAACTGAGGTACATGGGGATTCTGAAGAAAGTGCGGATGTGTATAGAGTAGCAGGAAATGCAATGATTGAAACGAGGACTAATGTCTCAGAAATAGTACAGGAGCAGTGGAAGCATGAGTAATCCTGAGTCTGGATTATACAATCACAAACGTGGCATTTTGTGGCCATGTTCAGTCCAGAAGCTAAATGCCAGACTATGCAGAGAGAGATCGAGAGCAAGGTGTGTTTATGAGGCAGAGTGTGTTTATGAAGCAAGGCAAGTCCATGTGGGCAAACTTACCAGTAACCTCTGCCAGAAAACTTACTTCTTCAGGGTGTGGGGCTGAGGCTCTTGGTCACATAGGAAAGGGAATCTAGAGGGAGTTAGAGAGAGGGGTGCCGGAGTCCATTCATTGTCTTTACTAGCTGGGTTTGGACAGAGACCCCCCAGAGAAGGCTGGTAACCTTTGAAGTTCTAGTAAAGGTCAGAACTGTGAACTACCCAGTTAATTTAAGTAATAATGGTTGAAGCATCTCCACCTAAGTTCACTTAATTCCTTAGGTACTTATGTAGATCTTTGTTGATTATTGTTGATCAGATACTCCTGGAGATCTGTTGATGAGTTAATCAGGTACTCTGCCTATTCCTGAAAATTGTCTGCTGATGTGTGTCATTAAAACCTCCTTACCCTAAGGGCTACTCCAGATGAATAAAAGCTTGGTGAGACCTGAGCAAAGCGGGAGGAGGAAGCCTTTCCGGACTTGCCCGCCTGGTCCCCCGGTATTGCAAAATTATCTTGTGTCTCTTTCTTTCATTTGTTGTGCGGCTCCTCTTTCAGATACCGAACCCTACTCCATGCGGGTTGTGGAATGAATCACTCAGCAAGGGGGAGGATGGGTTCAGGTTCTTGTCACAGAACAAGAAAGAACTGAGAGTGTGACAGAAAAATTTAGCAAAGCACAGTAAATGTATTAAAGCGATAGCATGTCCTAGAGAAGTGAGAGTGGGCGACCTCAGAGAGCTAGATGTCCTGATGGGGTCTGGATGGAAGATTTTTATTTGATGTGGGCAAGACGGTGGGGATAGGATGGTCCTCAGCTTCTGACACTGGTAGGGTGACTGCCAACAAGGCTAGTCCTTGGCCCTCCTCTCCAGATAGCAATTTCTTTTTTTCTTTTCTTTGTCCTCTCAATTACAGAAAATTGGGCAGATGGAAAAGGAGATGTGAAAGTCACATGTCTGCAATGTTTTAGCCAAGACAGAAAAAGAGAGGGGTAGAGCTTGAGGCCTTTGGTCCCTATTCTAACGTTCCTGCCTCAAGAGGAGCCTGACTAAAGTTCAGCCAGAGAGAGAGGCATCATCAAACTTTAAGATACCTCTATGAGATAGATAGTGAAACCAGACCACCAATAGGTCTGGATTGCCTGTCACTACTTGAGCCAATTAAGCAGAGAGAGGGTTGACTAATATATGAGGGGTTAGTCCAATAATGCAGGTGGTATGGGAGAGCAGCAGGTCATCTACAAAAATGGGCTCTGCACCCCACCATAAGCTAGCTGCTTATATTGGGTAGGACAAAGATTACATGGGGAAGTAGGCAAAAGGAATAAAAATGAGTATTACAGGCACAGGGATGTGGGCAATGGGGGGGGGGGGCTATGACAGGACTCATTATTTGGGCAACAAAGTTGTTAATCTTTCCATGATAATAGGCAATTCTTGAATGACAATGCACTGCATTCCAAGGTTGACTCCCAGGTCCCTGAGGCATACAACTCCCAGCCAGGTTAGAATGTCCTTTATTTAATCAGTACAAGGCAATCACACTTAACAGAGCAAGGTTAATCTACACTAATAAAAGAGAAACATGGCAATTGGCGTACGACCGCTACCCTTCCCATTGGCTCATAAGCG
>NW_006300047.1:2751863-2752691 GCF_000327345.1 Myotis davidii | reverse complement strand
TACCGGACTTGCCCGCCTGGTCCCCCGGTATTGCAAAATTATCTTGTGTCTCTTTCTTTCATTTGTTGTGCGGCTCCTCTTTCAGATACCGAACCCTACTCCATGCGGGTTGTGGAATGAATCACTCAGCAAGGGGGAGGATGGGTTCAGGTTCTTGTCACAGAACAAGAAAGAACTGAGAGTGTGACAGAAAAATTTAGCAAAGCACAGTAAATGTATTAAAGCGATAGCATGTCCTAGAGAAGTGAGAGTGGGCGACCTCAGAGAGCTAGATGTCCTGATGGGGTCTGGATGGAAGATTTTTATTTGATGTGGGCAAGACGGTGGGGATAGGATGGTCCTCAGCTTCTGACACTGGTAGGGTGACTGCCAACAAGGCTAGTCCTTGGCCCTCCTCTCCAGATAGCAATTTCTTTTTTTCTTTTCTTTGTCCTCTCAATTACAGAAAATTGGGCAGATGGAAAAGGAGATCAGTGAAAGTCATGTCTGCAATGTTTTAGCCAAGACAGAAAAAGAGAGGGGTAGAGCTTGAGGCCTTTGGTCCCTATTCTAACGTTCCTGCCTCAAGAGGAGCCTGACTAAAGTTCAGCCAGAGAGAGAGGCATCATCAAACTTTAAGATACCTCTATGAGATAGATAGTGAAACCAGACCACCAATAGGTCTGGATTGCCCATCACTACTTGAGCCAATTAAGCAGAGAGAGGGTTGACTAATATATGAGGGGTTAGTCCAATAATGCAGGTGGTATGGGAGAGCAGCAGGTCATCTACAAAAATGGGCTCTGCACCCCACCATAAGCTAGCTGCTTACATTGGGTAGGACAAAGA
>NW_006300047.1:2751280-2751804 GCF_000327345.1 Myotis davidii | reverse complement strand
GGTTTCCAGGACCAGGGAGGTGGGGAATGGGGGGGGGGGGCTATGACAGGACTCATTATTTGGGCAACAAAGTTGTTAATCTTTCCATGATAATAGGCAATTCTTGAATGACAATGCACTGCATTCCAAGGTTGACTCCCAGGTCCCTGAGGCATACAACTCCCAGCCAGGTTAGAATGTCCTTTATTTAATCAGTACAAGGCAATCACACTTAACAGAGCAAGGTTAATCTACACTAATAAAAGAGAAACATGGCAATTGGCGTACGACCGCTACCCTTCCCATTGGCTAATCAGCGAGATATGCAAATTAACTGTCAGCCAAGATGGCAACCAGCAGCCAGGCCGCTTGAAACGAACATGAGGCTTGCTTGCTTTAGTGAGGGATCCTGCTAAAGTTCCCCGCCTGCCTTGCCGGACTCTGAGCTTGCAGTTTGAAACATTGTAAAAAATATAGAAGCTAAACAAAATCCACGAAACCTGCTTTCCGCGAGCCGGGATCTCAGAGCTGGAGTTATACATTGT
>NW_006300047.1:2746960-2750675 GCF_000327345.1 Myotis davidii | reverse complement strand
ATCCCCCAATCGGCCCTACCCTGAGCGTGACTGAGGGTGGCATCACCAATCTCCCAATTTGCCCTATCTGTGCATGACAGGGGGAGGCGCCCCAACCCCCCAATCGGCCCTACCCTGAGCCCAATCAGGGGCTGCACCTAGGGATTGGGCCTGCCCTCTGCCACCTGGGAGCAGGCCTAAGGAGCAGGTCGTTATCTCCCGAGGGGTCCCAGACTTCGAGAGGGCACAGGCCGGGCTGATTTTTGTGCACCGGGCCTCTAGTATTTCTTATAATTATAGCAAGTTCTCAATATTCTATTTCTGCCCCTAACAGTAGTATTGTTCCATCTTACAAACGAGAACACTGAAAGGACTGCTACCGGTAGACTCAACATACCATGCTTAGGCACTTTATAGAGGAAATGCTAGGTGGACATTAATCTCTTGAACATGTCGCCACTTTTTGTGAATAAGTCATCCCATGATCCTCTCCTTGTACCTCAATTTCAACTATTTGAAGGATGACCTCCAAGGCCTCTGAAAGTGAAATCCTATTTTTATATCATAGCCTACTTTTGAAGTGAAGGGGATTAGGATTTGCTAGACCAAAATAGGCCACCTTTGCCAGAGACCAATTCCAGCATGACAGCCGTGCTGCATCTGGGAATGGCTGAGGGCATTTCCCCAAACCTGAAAAGGGATTATTGCTTGGCTGTCAGACAGCTAAAGGGCATCGTAATCTACATGTTATTACCTCCTAGTGGTCAAACACCTGAACAGCTGTAGGCTAATTCCCCCATTCTGACAATGGACTCGGTACAAAACCCTGACCCTTTGAAGTGTACATCTCTGCCTCACCTCAGGACAAGTTGTGTTAATAAAGAGCATGGGGTCCTGAGACGAGGAGACCTTAGACCAGGGGTGGGCAAACTTTTTGACTCGAGGGCCACAATGGGTTCTTAAACTGGACCGGAGGGCCGGAACAAAAGCATGGATGGAGTGTTTGTGTGAACTAATATAAATTCAAAGTAAACATCATTACATAAAAGGGTACGGTCTTTTTTTTTTTTTTTTAGTTTTATTCATTTCAAACGGGCCAGATCTGGCCCGCGGGCCATAGTTTGCCCTTGGCTGCCTTAGACCTTAGACCTAAGAACTTAGAACTTAGCTCCTTTAGCTAAGCTCCTCTGACCCCCAAATGCCTTTCAAAATTATGCTTCATCTCTAGACTCTTTATTAATCTACACACAACCTTCTCCAGATTCCTAAACCCTTTGTAATGCTGAAACAAGAACTTCGGCATAATGGCACCCGAACAGGGACAATTTGGAGATGAAGTATTCACCTGAGTGGATAAAACAGCACCAGTGATGGTGATAAGATTAACTGTGCGTAGAGCCCATGTCAGCTTTGGAAGCCTGAAATCCGCAAGTGCATGGGTGATACTTTGTGTTTAAGTCAGATTATAGTGGGGAAAAATTTGATAAGAAGGCAAAATTATAAACAAATTGGAATATTAAAAAGTACTTAAAAATGTGGTTTCTTGTGAAAATTGAAATCCTAATTTGTATTTGGAATTGAAAACCTGTAATAAAAAATAAGGCCCCGCTGCTGAATCTGCCTCTGGTGCAGAGAGATTCAAAGGTAATGGGAGAGGGCAGAGCTATCAGCTCTTCCACAAAAAGACTATTTAAGGCTTTGTTTAAAAATTACTGGAGAACATGTCGGGAAATGCAAAGTTTGGCAAAGGTCACCTTGGGTGCTAGTTTTTATTTCGGAAAGTGAAATAGGAAAAAATTTAAAATCTGTCTTTTTCTCTTAACACATTGTTTGCGGGTAGTTTTTATCGCGTGCTAACAGGTGGCGCGAGCCATTTTTGCTAATTTTTTGCGCAAATGGCAGCGTTCAGTAAAATTACAATAACTTTAGTTTACGTATTTATACGTTACCCTTATTCTACCACTAGTCTATAAAAAACGTATTAATACGTGCCCTGTGCTCTACTACACTGGTAGAACATATAAATACGTTTCCCGCATACAATGTGTTAAGCATGCCTTTGGAAAAGATATGCTACCAAATCAAAGTAAACAGGAAGGATGAAAGGGAGCCACGTGGCAATCCAATATGGATGCCCCCTCCCTGAGTATACTAATTAAAAGTCTCCTTTTCATAATTGAAAAGTCTTACAAAATTTAGAATTGTGTCTAGGATTTCTGTGCTCATAAAGAGAGAAATAAGCTTAAGACAAAATGTGCCCACAGTCCGATTTTGGATTTTAATAAAGTCTTGAGCTAAGTTTAAATCTCTCTTTGTGATGGTACAAAAAAAATCCCCAGGACTGTTTTTCCTAAGAAAGATAGCAAATTTGACCCAGGGAACAAAATACAGGCTAGGTTCTAGCAACAAGATTGGTTTTTCTATATAAAAAAAAAAGAGTAGTCTTTAAAATGCTAATGAAGCGTGTACAAAAGTAAACTTTAAGGCCGCCAAAATAAAATTCAGTAAAACTGTATCTGTTAAATATGCTAAATATGCCTCAAAATCATAATAATTGGATTTGAATCAGAAAATTATTGAAACAGAGATAATTACAAACCTAAGTAGCCCGGGTAAAAGATGGCTACACCCTTCAATTAAGGCTGCTTCCCAAGGCAATCTCTAATGGAGGAAGGGGGTAACCGCCCTTCCCCCAACAGAACAAGCAGATAGGCCAAAAATTTCCTGTCAGGTGGCAGCAACTTCTAAAGACAAGCTTGCTTCCCAGTTTCTCATTCTTGGGGCTAGTCACATTTCCAGCAGAAAGAATGTAACTAATTTGCATTTTAATAGCTATCTGTTTCCAGTCAATGGCAGCCCAAGACTTTGTAGTTTTTCAAATTGAATTAGATATTTTGAAACAACAAAATGCTGAAATGTTAATCTAAATTTGATTAACATTTAAAAATCTAGAGGACAACAGGGGGATGGGAGCAGGAGTGTGTGTGGTGGGGGGACTTGGGGGGAGCTGGGAGCAGCTTGGGGAGGAGGGACACATTTGTAATACCTTAATAATAATAAGAATAATAAGAATTAAAAAAATCTAGAGGACAGAATTAAAACTGTTAATTGATTGTGTCTTGTATTTTTGAAGTTTATTCTTAACCCCTTCCCCAATAATTTTTTTGTTAAAAACGTTTCTTTTTCAGACTAATTTTTTTATTTTGGTTCTATATAGTATTTTTGATGCTGGTTATGAAAACAGTTTGTAATTATTTTTTCTTCCCATTTTTGTGGTTAAGAATAGTATTTCCTCAGAAAGTTTCTAGATGAAATTATTTAGAATGGTACGTATGTAGCTGGTTTTTGAAGGTAAAGTTTTTAGACGAGTATACTCGTCGACGACTGAAAAAAGAACATTTTGTGAAAACATGTATACACGTTTCTGCCGGGGAAGGGGTTAAGACTATAAGGTGTTATTAATCTAAAGAAATGCTAAATGTTTAATTTTCCAGCAAAAAATTTAAGAGCTTTAAAAAGTTCTAGTTAAAAGAAATTGAAATTATAGTTGTGACTAGAGGCCCGGTGCACAAAAATTTGTGCACTCGGGGGAAAAGGGGGGGCCCCTCAGCCTGGCCTGTGCCCTCTCGCAGTCTGGGACCCCTCGGGAGATAACGCCCTGCTGGCTTAGGCCTGCTCCTGGGTGGCAGAGGGCAGGCCCAATCCCTAGGTGCAGCCCCTGGTCGGGCTCAGAGCA
>NW_006300047.1:2743978-2746213 GCF_000327345.1 Myotis davidii | reverse complement strand
TCAACTCCAGCTCTGAGATCCCAGCTCCCTGAAAGCTGGTTTCTGGGGGTTTTTTTTAGCTGGTATTTGTTACTGTTTCTTAAACTGCAGGCTGAGAGGCCGGCAAGGCAGGCGGGGAACGTTGCAGTCCTCTGTCACTGAAGCAAGCAAGCCTCATGTTCAGTTTAAGCTTCCTGGCTGCCGTCCGCCATCTTGGCTGACAATTAATTTGCATATCACCCCTGATTAGCCAATGGGAAGGGTAGCGGACGTACGCCAATTACCATGTTTCTCTTTTGTTAGATAAGGATAACTAAATGCCTAAAGTATAGAAATTTATTTTTTTTAAATCTTCTGTTTTCTCTAAAAAATTAGAAATTCAAAATATGTTACCTATTGGTCTAATTGAAAAAGAGGATTAATTCTGTGATCTCAACTGAAAAATTTTTAATACAAAAATCAGTTTAAATTTAATTGATATCTCTTAATAATTATAAAAAGTATATAATCTTTAAATCATATATACATATGTTTGATGTCTTTTTCCATGTTAAATTTCAAGGCTATAACCGAGGGATGATTTTTGGAAACTCCAAGGGCCTGGGGTGATTAAAAAAGTTTGTTCTCTTCTTAAAGGAAATATTTTGAAATTAAGCCAATCTAATATACTAGAAATCACAAGGAAAGCATTATCAAATAAAAATTAATAACTATATTTTACTTATATACATATATTTTAAATGTTATGAAGATTTTGGCCTCTAAGAAGGGCAAAATAAGTAAAGTATTTCTTAAAATCCAACAGCAGTATTTTAAGACAGAATTTAAAATAACAAAAAGCCCCTAGCCGCCTGCCTTTTAAATTAGGCTGGAGGTGGGTTGGCATCTATGCCTTGTGAATTAGACATTTAAGCTTACTAAATTTACTTGCGCTGTGTTAGGTGACTCAGCAGGTGGCGCAGAGAATAAAGAGAACCAGGCTGGTCAGAGAATAGGAAAGGACAAAGTTTTATTCTGCATCCCACCAGTGCAAAGGTGGGGCCAGTGTATTTGCGCCAACAGGGAAGGGAGCATTTTGTTTTATACTTCGGTTGGGTGAGGGGTGGGGGCATGAACTGAGGAAGTTCCTGCTGCAGGGGGTCGGTAGAATATTCAGGAAGGAGTCACTATCTGTGTGGGGGTCATTGTGGATTCAGGGAGAAGCTGGTATCTGTGTTTGGCACGCTGATTTGTTAGAAATTCCAGGGAGAGCCGATTATCTCCTCACACATCTCCATGCATCTGATCCTGGGCTCCCTCCAACCTAACACTTTGTTTTTTTAATAAAAATACCTACTTAAATTACTTAATAAATTAGCTTTTAAATATAATCAAAGTCTCATATAAATTATCTGAGAAACCAATATCTTTTTTAAGCAATTTAATCCTAGTAAAATCTAAGTAAGTTACTGAGGCTTCCCATGAACCTTCTGTATATGCAAATGAACTGAAAGGGATACTCTTAAAAATATTATTCTAAATTTAATAAAAAGAAAATTTAAAAATTTTGAAATCTCTTTCACTAATATTTATAGAATAAACTAAAAATTGTTAAAATACCAAATATGACTATAATAATAGTCACCATAAACATAAGGAAAGTTTAATGTGACATGGCCTGGCACTATCAGCCAACATCTGAAAAGCAATCATGTCTGTTGCTTGGTGTAGAAGAAAGACAAAGATATTTTTTCAAGTTAAAAATTCCTAAGCTGTCCTGAAAATTACTCAGGAAGGAAATAAAGAAAGAATTCCTTCAAACTTGTTAAGGGTTATAATCCTATCTAATAAAAGAAAAACATGGTAATTGGTGTATGACCGCTACCCTTCCCATTGGCTAATCAGGGTGATATGCAAATAAACCACCAGCCAAGATGGCGGCCGGCAGCCAGGCAACTTGAAACTAATATGAGGCTTGCTTGCTTCAGTGATGGAGGACTCCATCGTTCCCCCGCTGCTGCTGCAGGCCTCTGATCTGTAACTCTAAGCAACGATGTAACAAATATAGAAGCTAAACAAAACCCCAGAAACCTGCTTTAGTCTCTGGGCTTCAGCCAGCAGGATCACAACACTATAAGCAAATGCCAGAAAGTTACTTTCAGCAGCCAAGGCCTAAGAGCTGGAGCCAAACCTCAAAGCTAAAGCTGGCCCAGAATAAAAAAAAAGAAAAGAAAAAAAGGAGCAGTTGGTAGCTTCAGTCACCCCTATCCTGAAAAC
>NW_006300047.1:2742430-2743889 GCF_000327345.1 Myotis davidii | reverse complement strand
CTCCCTGGTCCGCCCTGCTCTGTGCATGGCAGGGGGATCTCCCCAACCCCGTGATCGGCCCTGGTCTGTGGGTGACAGGGGGGAGCTCCCCAACCCCTTGATCGACCCTGCTCTGTGTGTGACAGTGTACGTAGCCCCAAACCCCCTGATGGGCCCTGCTCTATGCGTGACAGGGGGCAGCACCCCAACCCCCTGACCGGCCGGCTCTGTATGTGATAGGGGTGGCGCCACAACCCCCTGATCTTCCCTGCTCTATGCGTGACAGGGGGTGGCGCCCCAACCTCCCCATTGCCCCTGCCTTGAGTGTGACAGGGGGCGGCACACCAACCCTCCAATCAGCCCTGCTCTGAGCCCAACCAGGGGCTGCACCTAGGGATTGGGCCTGCACTCTGCCACCCGGGAGCAGGCCTAAGCCAGCAGGTCATTATCTCCCGAGGGGTCCCAGACTGCGAGAGGGCACAGGCCGGGCTGAGGGACCCCCCTCCTCTCTGAGTGCACAAATTTTTATGCACCGGGCCTCTAGTTAAATATAATAGACCTAACATAGAAAGGTAAATAATTTGTGGTATTGCCTCCCTGAAAATAGCTACTGTAAACTTACTCAAAGACTAATAGCAGAAATTTAATTAGTGTCATTTACTGTCCATAACCTAGGACAAGTAAAGTTAAAAATAACAATAATAAAAAACTTTATTTCAGATTAATTTAAAATCGGCTAATTGAAAGAAGTGAATATTTAAAAAAACTTAATTGTACCGGGCAGGAAACTGTTCCTGAAGAATTAACTAATTTTTTACTAATATTTTTAATGGTTCAAAAATTACTTAACATACAATAAATCCAAATCAGTCATATTTCTGTAAAGAAAATTGAAAGTTATCAAAACTGCATTGCAAAATTTCTAAAAGCCTCCTAATATTTAAATAAAAAGGGGGAGGGGTAGTTGAATGCTGGGGTCCAACCCCAGCAGGTCCAGGGGTCCCCAAAGGTGTGGACGGAGTCGGCAAAGATGGAATGACACAGAGACAGCTTTCAGTTGATCAGCAGCCTTGCCAGGATCTCTAGCCACAATCTCCAGCCAAGTTCTGTGTCCATGTTTTCTTGCTAGGCTCTCCAGCCACATTCTCCAGGTTCTCCAGCCAGGTTCTGTGGCCATGTTCTCTCGATAGATTCTCCAGCCAGGTTCGGTTTAGTTTCTTCAGCCAGGTTCTGTCTAGGTTCTCCAACCAAGTTCTGTAGCCAGGTTCTGTCCAGGATCTTTTGCCATGTTCTCTCCAATGAAGTTCTTCTGTCTATAGGTTCTGTGTAGGTTCTGTCTTCTAAGTTCTGTGTTCTAAGTTCTGTGTCTAGGATCTTCATCTAAGTTCTGTGTCCTGTTGTCTTGTTACATCTGTATTTATACCAGTTGATTCTAATCCTATCAATCTCTATTCCAAAGGTTAGGGCGTTTCTTATCTCC
>NW_006300047.1:2738083-2740982 GCF_000327345.1 Myotis davidii | reverse complement strand
TTTGCTGACTCCGTCTACACCTTTGGGGACCCCTGGACCTGCTGGGGTTGGACCCCAGCAGTGGAATAATGCCCTATAAATAAGAGCCTTAATTGCTTTAAATTTTTGACTTTGAAAATTATTTTTCATTTGTAATGCTAATAACAAGACACCCATGAAAACACACATGGTGTCAAAATAAGCCAAAGGAAAATCATTTGGGCAAAAATTGAAAAGGATCCCAAGTCTAATTTATATATATGATTCCTTTATTAACTTTTGGTCGAAAATATGTTTGTATGTTTCCAGAATACTCCTCCAAGCCCATTTGGATTCCTACAACAACGGATCCCAGAGAGGAACCGACAGAACTGCTCCAGCCACAGAATAGCAGTGGGCCACTCAAGACAAGAAGAAACAGTCCAGAAATGAAGATGGTAAAGACGCCTTTCCATACTAGCAGTCAGCAGCTGTGCATTGCTGCAGGTCGCCCAGGACCAAACCAGAGAAGGTCCAACCTGCATTGCCACCATTTGTCCACCATCCAGAACTGAAATATCATTGCTGACATGTACACAGAAGAAACTGCTGGACATTGAAATTGGGACTGAAAGAACTGTTGGCCCAGAAAGAAACTTATTGCAAACTGATTCCTTTAATGTCTGGCAGGAATATAAAGGGACTTGATAGAAGTCTGTCCTTTCCATTGAATTTAAAAATCTTAAAACATTCATTCTTGCCCTGACCAGTTTGGCTCAATGGATAGAGCGTCGGCCTGCGGACTGAAAGGTCCCAGGTTCAATTCCGATCAGAAGCGTGTGCCTTGGTTGCAGGCACGTCCCCAGAGGGGGATGTGCAGGAGGCAGCTGGTCGATGTTTCTCTCTCATTGATGTTTCTAACTCTCTATCCCTCTCCCTTACTCTCTGTAAAAAATCAATAAAATATATTTTTTAAAAAATACATTCTTGTTAAATTTAAAAAATCAAAAAGGGTGAGATGCTGGTACCAATTCCAGCATGACAGCAGGGCTGCATCTGGGAATGGCTGAGGGCATTTCCCCAAACCTGAAAAGGGATTATTGCTTGGCTGCCAGACAACTAAAGGGCATCTTATAATCCAAAACCCTGACCCTTTTAAGTGTATATCTCTGCCTTGCCTCAGGACAAGTTGTGTTAATAAAGAGCATGGGGTCCTGAGACGAGGAGCCCTTAGACCTTAGACCTAAGAACTTAGAATTTAGCTCCTTTAGCTAAGCTCCTCTGACCCCCAAATGCCTTTCAAAATTATGCTTCATCTCTGCACTCTTTATTAATCTATGCACAGCCTTCTCCAGTTTTCCTGAACCCTTTGTAATACTGGAACAAGAACCCTGGCACACCTTGGCATGAGAATTATTTTCAGCTGGCAGCATTTGCATTCTTGAAATCCCTATCTACCTAAAATCAAAGAGAAAAAAAAGACCTCAACTGTCCTAGTCTTCTCTCCAGGAGCCACTCTAATCTTCTCCTGAGATGTGAAGTAGCCACCACACCCAAACAAAAATTATCTCCTAAAGGACCATTTATCTTTCCAAAAAGTCATTTGCTCTTCCATAAATACTCTCTCTTGCCTACTCCCTCCCCTACTAACTTAGGAATATAAACCCCAAGTTCTAACCACCCTTTAAGCTACCATCTCTGGGTACTCACATGTGTATGTGTGATGCATGCACGAATAAGTTTTCCTTGGATTTTCCCTTGTTAATCTGTCTCTTGACAGTCTAATTTACAGGTCCTCAGCTGAAGTATTGGATATGGATAGAGGGAAAAGATATTTTTCCTCCCCTCACTAGTCAGACCATCTAAAAAACACCCTCCACATTTGATGAAAACTTGCCTAGTCTTTTTTGCACAATGAAGCAACAAGTACAGTAGTTCCCCCCTTACTTGCAGTTTCACTTTCATAGTTTCAGTTACCTGTGGTCAACCAAGTTCTGAAAACATTAAATGGAAAATTCTAGAACCAATTCGTAAGTTTTAAATTGTGCTGTGTTCTGAGTAGCATGATGAAATCTCACACCATCCTGTTCTGTCTCATCCAGGTGAATCATCCCTTTGACCAGCATATCCATGCTGAATATGCAATCCATGCCCTTTAGTTATGTCCTAACTATCTCAGTTATCAGATCAACTCTGGAGGTATCCCATTGCTTGTGTTCAAGTCACCCATCTTTTACTTAATTACGGCCCCAATACTTAAGAGTGGTAATGCTGGTATCCTATATAATAAAAGGCTAGTATGCAAATTGACTGAATGGTGGAATGGCAGGCACTCAACACAGGAGCTCCACAGGGGGAGTGCCACTCAGCCAGAAGCTGGGCTCACGGCTGCTGAGCACAGCAGCGGTGGCAGGAGCTTCTCCCGCCTCCACAGCAGTGCTGAGGATGTCCGAGTGATGGCTTAGGCCTGCTCCTTGTGGGCATCCCCCAAGAATGCCTGGACTGTGAGAGGGCACAGGCTGGGCTGTGCACGAATTTTGTGCCCTGGGCCTCTAGTTTGAATATAACAAATAGAAGATGTAAAGTGCCTCCTTTAAGTAGAAAGGTATATATATATATATATATATATCTCTCTATCTCTCTCTCTCTCTCTCTCTCTCTCTCTATATATATATATATATATATATATACACAAAGTCATGTGCAGCTTAATGATGGGGCTAGATTCTGAGAAATGCATTGTTAGGCAATTTCATCACTGTGCAAACATCATATAGTGTACTTACACAAACCTAGATGGTAGTGCCTACTACACATAGCCTATTGCTCCTAGGCCACAAGCCTGTGCAATATGGATAATGTACAACACGAGATTAAGTCAAGCACAAGAAAAGATATAATCAAGAAATAAATGCCCTAACCAGTTTGGCTCAGTGGATAG
>NW_006300047.1:2728246-2733106 GCF_000327345.1 Myotis davidii | reverse complement strand
CAAGAGGCAGCTGATCGATGTTTCTCTCATCGATGTTTCTAGCTCTCTATCCCTCTCTCTTCCTCTCTGTGAAAAATCAATAAAATATATTAAAAAAAAACAAAACATGTATGAGGCTGCAGCCACCGAAACAAAGCATACTGTTTTACAACAAACTTTTTTTTATAAAGAATGCATTCTAGAATAATAATAAAAGTATAGTATAATAATTACATAATGCAGTAACAGTCACTTATTATCATTATCAAGAATTATGTACTATACACAATTCTATATGCTCTAGTTTTATATGACCGATGCAATGGGTTTATTTACACCAGCATCACCACAAACACCTGAGTAATGCATTACACTAAAACATAATGTTGACTATGTATCATTAGACAATAGGGATTTTCAGCTCCATGATTTTATGAGACCACTGTCATATATATGGTTAACTGTTCACCGAAATGTCATTATACGGTGCATGACAATATAGAAAGAAATATATAGTAGAGGCCTGTTGCATGAAGAGATTCGTGCAATAGGCCTTCCTTTCACCTGGCTGCTGGCACCAGCTTTCCTGTGGCACCGGGCACCCAGGCCTTCACTCTGTCCAGGCTCCAGCTGGAGTCGGCCCTGCAGCCATGAGGCTTTCACTGCTCTGCCGGCCCCGGGGCTGTCAGGCTTCACTCCACTGCTTGGGGCCTATGTATGCAAATTAACTGCCATCTTTCTTAGGTTAATTTGCATACTCTCCTGATTGGCTGGTTAGTGTAGCAAAGGTATGGTCAATTTATATGTTTGTCTATTATTAGGTAAGATATGTATAGGGTTTGGTGCTGTCCGCAGTTTTAGGCACCCATTGGGGGGCTTGGAATTTGTCATCTGAGGATTAGGGGACTACTGCAATTTGAAACCAGGTTTTATTTAAACAGATGACCACTCTCACGGCATGGGCACATGTCCTAATGTCTCAGTTCTGGAGTCTAAAGGACTGAGAGAATAGATTATACTGGGTAATATGAAGTCTTCAGGTTTTAAACTTACCTACTGAACACCTGAAAACTTAGTGGCCTAAAACAGCAGTGGTTTATGATTTGCCATAATAGAAAAAGATGATGATCAGGAGGGTGGCGAGGATGGGGGAAGGATTATATTGCAAGATTAGGGTCCAGAAACAAATACCTGGTTAAAGATTGTGAATCTGGTCACAAAGCCAGTTAAAGGTTGTTAGGCCATAAAACTCATAACCTTTATTAGTTGTTTAGGGTAAATTTTAACTTTGCAGATAGAGCCACTAATCAGATATACCATCAATTAACAAAGACATCAAACAACAAAATTCTACTATCAACAAAGTATTCAAGTTTGTTACCAGTTATCTGCACAATATAACTTGGCCTTTACTGTTTTCAGACAAATTTTAGTCTTCTCTACAATATTCCTCTTTATATCCCCAGTGTGCTGCCCCTACCCCAAGCCCCTTTTTTTCTGGTTACATCCCTACAATTTTTTTTTAATTTTTAAAAAAATATGTTTTATTGATTTTTTACAGAGAGGAAGGGAGGGAGAAAGAGAGTTAGAAACATCGATCAGCTGCCTCCTGCACACCTCCCACTGGGGATGTGCCTGCAACCAAGGTACATACCCTTGACCAGAATCAAACCTGGGACCATTCAGTCCCCAGGCCGATGCTCTATCCACTGAGCCAAACCAGTTAGGGCTCTCATGTGGGGAGCTGATATAGGGTTACTGATGATGCTTTTATGGCAGAATGGGCCCGGCATATTAGGTTGTTTCTGATGGAACAGCCTGGGGATCTCTCTCTGTGGCCTCAGCCAGGCACAGGGAAGATCCACGGAGACTAAGGAAAGCTAGAGATTTCTGTACGCTGTCTCTGTGTAAAACATTCTTCGCCGACTCCATCCACACCTTTGGGAACCCCTGGACCACTGGGGCTGGACCCCAGCACTCTCATTACCTCTTGTAAGACCAAATCTGGTCACATTGTAAGACAACCACAAGTCCTGGGTGAAACGGAGTTTTTGGACTAGAACCTAGATTCTTTGTCCATCGGAATCGAAGAATGAGTCCACGGACAGAAAATGGTTTAGCAAAGGTGAAAATTTATTAAAGAACAAGTACAGACTCCCACATGGGGAGAGAGAAAGAGTCCCATAGAATGGACCCCCACATGGGGAAGAGGAAAAGGGTCCCCCTGAGTATTTTTTCCCTGTGGCTTATAAAGGCTGCAGAGCCTGGTGCCTTGATATCCCCTCTGATTGGTCACTGTTCTCTTAGACGCCTTACTATAGTAACTCCGAGGCTCAAAGGTTGAACCTCTTCTTCTTCTCCTTCTGGATGAAGGGCTTCCTTCCCTTCATTTTGTAAATATCGTCCTTTTGTTGTTCCCAGCTCCCTCATTCTATGGAAATGTACCTGTTGCAGCTTTTCAGCTTCCCTATTCTATGGAAATATACCCGTGTTTCCTCCATGGTCCCCTTAATTTCCAAAATTTCCTAAACCTGGCCTATTTTACCCCTAAAATCTTCTCCTTCTGGATGAAGGGCTTCCTTCCCTTCATTTTGTAAATATCGTCCTTTTGTTGTTCCCAGCTCCCTCATTCTATGGAAATGTACCTGTTGCAGCTTTTCAGCTTCCCTATTCTATGGAAATATACCCGTGTTTCCTCCATGGTCCCCTTAATTTCCAAAATTTCCTAAACCTGGCCTATTTTACCCCTAAAATTCCTGTTTCATGGGGAATAACACTGTTTTTGCTTACTGCCTGAAACTGATCAGTTACCAACCCAAATCTGTAGGTGGGATTAGTCCAATCTAAACTGTTTGGCTAATTTTGTTGAAGGAAATCCAATGGACTAATGCCAATGAGAAGGAATGGGCAGCAAGCAATAAGGTTCAATTCTATACTAGTTTAATTGTTAACTGTGAAATTCTATGGACTATATCTCTGCCTTCTAAAACACATTGGGACAAAAAAATATTAAATATTGGTAGAAATCTTTGTAAAACTACTTCTATTCATATTGTTAATGTAAAAACCATTGAAACCTGTAAAGAATTTTTGTGAGTTTTGAAAGGGCAAGGGCTATGCCCTCCGTCTTACCCTGGATCCACCATGTTGGAGCAGTCACCATGTGCTCAGGAAAGTACCTCTTACAGATCAGATTGATTCTGGCCAGACTAGTCCTGACTCAAACCAAGACCTTTGTAACTTCTGGTCATCAGCAAAACAAGCTGCAACCTCTGCTGAGTCAATGGGAAAACCGCCCCCACAGAATAAATCCGCTACGAAGGCAACTTAACTTCTCTAAAGATGTTTCGTTAACCTTGGTTGACAAATGGAAAATGGGAAGTTGTGTTTTCTTTAACAAGCATTTCAGTAATGCACGATGTTTCTGCGCGTCAACCCACAGGTTGAGAACCGCTGCTCTGGAGAGTGGCAGGTTACATCTGTATTTATACATTGCAATCAAAGGAAGGGACTTAGGCGGGTTACATTAAATCCATTGGGGATAGATTAGAGAGGAAAAGCAGTGGGCGGAGGGGAGGGGGGAACCCCTGGGATTGGATAAAAAGTAAAATGATGGACACATACTTAGGTGGGTACAGGAACAATTAACATGATAATGAAGGAATTTGTGGTATCTGTCCTGGCACTCAGCACATTTGGTTGTGCTCCAGGGGGTCCAGAAAAAGGGAAGTTACAAATTACAGAGACACTTCAAGAATGTTATTGTAGATGCAAAAAGACAGATAGGCTCAGCTAAGGTAAAGATTGACCTTGTCAGTAAAGATACCAGCCTAGGATGTAACTGCCCACCATAACTGCTTTTAGTTAACGTTTAATTTCAGACCATCCTTTGTGGTTACTTTAGGTCTCTGAGTTTGCAAGACTGCCATGCAGGCCTTCCCTGAGCTTGTCAGGTTAGCATGTGGCCCCTTTCATCGACAATATCACATGTGAATGAGGGGGAAATGCTGCCCTTGTATTTACTTTATGTTGCCTCTCCTAGAATTCCTCCTAGAATATTGTCTTAGTAACAAATTAATTTATACAAAAATTATTTTTTTGTGATATACTTGTGTAAAATGTTAAAGAGTAATATTAAAGAGCACAGGGAATGACCATTCGGGGCAAGCCCTAGCTGCACCATATAGATAAGACCATAGCTGAATGCTACCCTTAGGAATGGCATATGTAAACCTGATAGATGTAAACCTGATAGACACCTTCTGATTGACACTATGATTGAAAACCAGCTTGTACTCTGATTAACACTTGTGTGGTAATGTATGTTAGTGATAGCCACCTGGACTGTCGTGGGCCAGAACAGACTTAAAAAACGGGTCCCCGACTTCAGACATGGATCATCTTTTTGATCCACGCTCCACGCTGTCTTGCTCCATGCCAGACTGCAGAAGAACAGACGAATCCCCGATTGTGAGACTTCAGTCGCCCTCCTCCCACTGACTTGACCCAATCAGAAGGCCAGCCACCCAAAGAGGGATCCGCCGCTGCCCGCAGAGGACGCCACTCTTCCCCGGGGACCCCGTTAAGTCTGAGTCCACAGCGCCAAGAACCTTGTGAGTAATAAATGTGCTGTATTGTTGGGAGCCATTAGAGATATTGGCTTAGACAAAGCCATCTTAAGAACTATACGTTTCTGGTTCCTCCAGAAACTCCTAATTACCAGAAACCAACTGTGTCTTGCAATTTGGCCAGCAGTTAAAAGATAAACTACCCTCACACAGCTGCTAAATCACACCTCTCCACTGATAAGCACAGCCATCCGGAGCCTGCTAAATCTCTAGTGATAGGTTACTGCCCATAGACACCTTTACCCACCCCCCA
>NW_006300047.1:2725255-2727960 GCF_000327345.1 Myotis davidii | reverse complement strand
ATTTGAGGCTTGATCAGAACCTTGTCTTGCCTCCATTTCTTCGCGTCTCCTATCCTCTCATTCCCTTACAGGAATCGTCACGGTACCCACGTTGCATGCCCTGCGGGTCGGGGCACTGTATGATTTGCAACTGCATATTTTTGTGTGGCATAATTCCTCAGCAGTCTTCTCTGAAGCCCACTGTGCTATAGTCACATGGTCTTCTTTCAGTTCCTTTAACACTGTGGTCCTACTTCAGGGCCTTTCCACTAGCTGTACCCCTTCTTGCCAATCAGATAGCTCTTTAAATATCACCTGCTCAGAGAGCCTGTCCCTGAATTCCTGATCCAAATACATTCCCTTTAATATTAATATATCAATAGTAAACCAAAGATTCCAACTCTGAACAGGGAACATAGAAAGATCTGGATCTCATGCTGTCCCAAGTAGATCCTGGGAAAGGATCTGGGGGATTTATCTAAGGCGTCCCTTGAGATAAACTTTAACGGTGCAGGTGTTGGGACATTCAAGTAGTTGCTAGCGAAGAAGCTACGCAGGCAGGACCAAGGGCAGGCCTAGGACCGAAAAAACCAGAAACTTTAATTTCAGTTTTAAGCGTACACAAAATAATTCAATTAACTGCTGGAGGAATTACACCACATGAAACATTTGCAGTTGCAAATCACACAGCACTTTATTACTCACAAAAGTTCCTGATGCTGTGGGCACAGGCTTGATGGGATCCCAGTAGTGCTGTCCTCTGGGGTCTGGCAGCTGGGCTGGGTTAGTCCAGATACAGGGGGCCAGCATTCCTCACCCAAGAGCTTGGTTGCATCTCGATCGGGAGGTACTAGCCATTCTTCTGTCATCTGGCAGAGAGAGGAGCGGGAGCCCTGTCACTTGCCAGACTGACAAAAGGATGTGTCTTTGTGGCCGTCTCGACAGGGGAGCACTGTTGGTTGGCCAGGACCCATTTTTATTTTTTATTTTTTTTAAAAAATATATATATATTTTATTGATTTTTTACAGAGAGGGAGAGAGATAGAGAGTGAGTTGGAAACATCGATGAGAGAGAAACATCGACCAGCTGCCTCCTGCACATCCCCCACGGGGGATGTGCCCGCAACCCAAGCACGTGCCCTTAACCGGAATCGAACCCGGGACCTTTCAGTCCGCAGGCCGACGACTTTTAAAGCCTGTTTCGTACCCGCAGCAGTTCAGGTGGCTATTAATCAATTACGTCAATGCATACATTTTCATCTCAAACAGGGTGAGGGGATACATGTGGTTATCTAGGGAGAGTACATCACTCACACAAATGGTTATCTTAGCAAGTCACTCTAAGCCAGTAACTGAAGTTCAAATCCTTATCTATGGGGTACACATGCTTCAGGGCAGTGGGAACGTGTCCTTAAGATCACACTTTAGGTTTCAGGAAAGTTAACTCAAACATTTTAAAAGCTTTTTAACATTTTAAAGACATTTTAAAACTTTTTAAACATTTCTATATTTTACTACAACACATGCCTTCTGGTTGTAGTATTGCTCTTCTGTGTGTTTTGGCAGTGAGTGCTATATCCTAGGGCTAAGAATGCCTGGTGGCACTTTATTAGCAAAATCAAACCTGTGACACGTCCTATGACTATAGTATTGATCACACTATTAAAATTACTGATTTACTTATTTACCTTAATTTCAAATGATCAATCTCTTGAGGAAATGGGCTATTCTTTGTTCACTATGATCTAGGCATATCATAGATGCGCATTAAATGTGTTGAATGAGTGAAATAATAAATGAGTGAAAAATATGTAATTCTAAAACTTACCAATACAGTGTAAGAAGCTTCTATCACTGGTTGAGACTTTGAGTTACATCCTAAAAAGAAAATGTACAGTTCCCTTTCTGGCCTGTCACTCTAATGGCTACACGTGACGGTCAAGTTTGTGTGTCAGCTTGACTGGGCTAAGATGTGCCCAGGTAGCTGATAAGATTATTTATTTATTTCCTAATAATCAATCTTTGGCCCCTTGGCCAAATATCTAGAAGTGGAATTAAGTGGTATAATAGACGTATGTTTAGTTTTTTATATATAAAAAAAAAATGCCAAGAAGTTTTGCAAAGTGGTTGTAACACTTTACATTCCCACCAGCAATGTATAAGAATCCAATTGCTGCACATCATCACCAACACTTGTAATTCTCTTTTTCTTTTTATTTACTAGAAGCCTGGTGCATGAAATTCGTGCATAGGGGTGTGTGTGTGTGTGGGTGTGTGTGTGTGTGTGTGTGTGTCCGTCCGTGTCCCTCAGCCCAGCCTGCACACTCTCTAACCTGGGATCCCTCTCACAATCTGGGGCTGCTGGCTCCCAACTGCTCGCATGCCTGCCTGATTGCCCTTAACTGCTTCTGCCTGCCAATCTGATCATCTGTAAACACTCCCTTGCCAGCTTGATTGATGCCTAACTGCTCCCCTGCAGGCCCGATTGCCCCCAACTGCCCTCCCCTGCTGGCCTGGTCGCCCCTAACTGCCCTCCCCTGCCAGCCTGGTCACTCCTAACTGCCATCCCCTGCAGACCTGACTGCCCACAACTGCCCTCTCCTGCTGGCCATCTTGTGGCAGCCATCTTGTGTCCACATGTGAGCGGCCATCTTTGACCACACGGGGCAGCCATCTTGTGTGTTGGAGTGATTGTCAATTTACATATTACCTCTTTAGTATATAGG
>NW_006300047.1:2699750-2725167 GCF_000327345.1 Myotis davidii | reverse complement strand
GAGGCCCTCTGCTGGTGTTGGAGGAAGATGTCACCATGAGAGAGGGTCGCACATTTTTTTTTATTTTTATTTTTTTTAATATATTTTATTGATTTTTCACAGAGAGGAAGGAAGAGAGATAAAGAGTTAGAAACATCGATGAGAGAGAAACATCGATCAGCTGCCTCCTGCACATCTAGGCCTTTTTTTAAGAGAGTGAGGAAGCGAGAGAGAGAGAGAGAGAGAGAGAGAGAGAGAAACATTGATGTGAGATCGAGTCTGCAATCTGGGCATGTGCCCTGACCAGGAATTGAATCAGCAATTTCTCAGTGCATAGGACAATGCCGAACCAACTAAGCCACATCAGCCAGGGCAGGAATTGTCTTTTTTATTTTTGCCATTTTAGACAGTATATAATGGCATCTTATATGTGGCATTTCCCTGATGACCAACTATGCTGCTGAGTATATTTTCATGTGTTTATAGGTCATTTCTAAGTGAGGTAGAATAAGGTAACTTGAAACCAAAGGCAAAAAAACCCACAAAAAAACAAACTAACAAAAAAGCCACAAAAGAACAGAAGCTTCCAACTTGTACCCTGAAACCTCAATCAATGAGTTTAAAGGCCACATGTATCTACTGGATAGCCTTATCCACTTCCTAAAGTGGTAAAGTCCTTCTCACTTCCCCAATCCTTAGAAATGACTATTTAATTTCTATGATTAGCTCCTAGCAATACAGGCGCTTCCAGTCAGGATGGCGAAGTAGGTAAATGTGGTACTTCCTTCCTTGCACAACCAAATGAAAATTACAACTACAGAACAACCATAATTTAGAACCACCTGAAATTTAGCTGAACAGAAGTCATACAACTAATGATATAAAGAGGAAGCCACATGGAGACTGGTAAGAGGGGCAGAGTCACAGAAAGGGCTGGTTCCACACCCACATGTGGAGGATAAAAATTGGGAGGGATTTTTATCCATCACAGGTGGTCCCTCCTGAGGAGCAAGAGATCCCAGCTCCACACCATGCCCCCAAACCCAGTGTTCAAGTGCCAGGAAGAGAAGTCCCCATTAAGTTGGCTATAAAAACCAGCAAAGATTGTGAATGAGTGTGATGGAGGGCTTCTGGAGTCCTAGGCAATGCCTCTAAAAGGGCCTATGCATGAACTTCTCAGACTACCTCACTCAGAGTTCCAGCACTGGGGCATCAGGGTTCATGGGTCAGCACTCAACCACTGAGTCACACTGGCTGAGCCCCATGTATTTCTTAAAAAAAAAAAAGAAAAAAAAAAGTTGAGTCCTCACTGGTTTGGCTCAGTGGATAAAGTTTTGGCCTGGTGACTGAGGGGTCCCGGGTTCGATTCCTGTCAAGGGCATATGCCCAGGTTGCGGGCTAGATCCCCAGTGGGGGGGCATGCAGGAGGCAGCCAATCAATGATTCTCTCTCATCGTTGCTGTTTCTCTCTCTCTCTCTCCCTCCTGAAATCAATGAAAATATTTTTTAAAAATCAATTGATAGTGGTAACTATCCTTGGTGTACCATCCAATTTTTGACTCACCAAGAGGTGAACCAATTCTAGGTTCGATAGTATGTGAAAAACTGAAGCATGGAGAAGCCTGTCACTTAGGGTATAATCATGAAAGTAGAAACTACTCCAGATATTTCAAGCATTAATGGTATTTAGTACAGAGAATTAGGTGCTTAAAAGTCTTTGGAAGGACTAAAGGCGCTACTGTCACATTAGTTTTCATTTGTATCACTGCTCCTGTGCTCCAGAGAATAGGGAAGTTGCTGTTGCTGCTGCTACCACCACTACTCAGAGGCCAGAAAAGTTCAGAAAACCACTGTTGATTGTCACAGCTGCCTTATATCAGAGAGGCAGGGATTAGCAGGGGAAGAGAACTAAAGCCCAAGTAAACAAAACACAGAACAAACAGTAATTTATGTCTTTCTTTCACTTTCCAAATCTCAGGAAGTGCATCCCACTTGGAAAAATGTAAATAAATCCAGAGCACTGGCCATTAGGGCCTCTGGGGAATGTAGTTCCCTGGATTCCAGCACTGCCTTAAGGAGAGCTGAGAAGGGTATGAGAACGAATGCTAGTATTAGTTTTCTATTATTGCCATGACTAAATAACAAGAAAGTGGCTTAAAACAACACCCATTTATTATCTCACAGTTCTATAAATCAGAAGCCCAGTGGACTCAGCTGGGAACTTTGTTTAGGGTCTCTTAAGGCTGGGAAAGAATCTGCTTCCAGGCTTGCTCAGGTCATGGGCAGAATTCATTTCTTGAGTGTGGTTTCTATGTGGATACTTCTATGCACAAGCCAGCACCCATGGGTTGAATCCTTCTCATGCTTCAAATGTCTATGAAGTTCCTTTCTGCTAAATCTCTATGACTTACTATTTTGACTTTAGTCAGTGGTTCTCAACCTTCTGGCTCTTTAAATACAGTATGTTGTGACCCAACTATAAAATTATTTTCATTGCTACTTCATAAGTGTAATGTTGCTACTGTTATGAATTGTAATGTAAGTATCTGATATGCAGGATGGTCTTAGGCGATCCTTGTGAAAGGGTCGTTCGACCGCCAAAGGGGTCGAGACCCACAGGTTGAAAACCGCTGACTTTAGTGGTTCATGTGATTAAATTGGGCTCACCTGGAAAACCCAGACTAATTCCTCTATTTTAAAATCAGCAAATTAGTGACCTTAATTCCATATACAAAGTCCCTTTTGCCATGTAATGCAACATAACTGTAAGAGTAATACCAGGGGACAAAGATGATGGGAATCAAAATTCTTCCTAACATAATCTCATTGGAAGAAAACAAACTTTCTGATACAAGAGGCTACAAGATTTGTAACAAGATCATTCATGTTACTTAGCTTTATAAATTTTAATAATAATAGTTACCAAGTGTCTATTACAAGTCTGGAAATCTATAATAATAAAAGCATGATATGCTAATTAGACCAGACGTCCTTCCAGATGAAGTCAGGGCTGTGAGGGAACCCCGGGACCCCCGTGCCAGAGGGAAGCTCGGGCTACTGGAAGGAAGGGCTACTGCTGCACAAATTTTGTGAATCAGGCCTCTAGTATGTATATAAGATGTTGTATCTGTTACCCATGTATTTCTTTTTTTTCCTTTAAAAAATGTTTTTATTGATTACAGAGAGAGGGAGAGATAGAAACATCAATGATGAGAGAGAATCACCTAACAGCTGCCTCCTGCATGCCCCCTACTGGGGATTGAGCCTGAAACCTGGACATGTGCCCTGGCTGGAAATCTAACTGAACCTCCTGGTTCATGGATTGATGCTCAACCACTGAGTCACTGGCCAGGCTCATGTATTTCTTTAAAAAAAAAAAAAATACCAAATTGACTTTGCAGTACTTCATGTAGTGTGTTATGAAATTCATTGAAATAAATTGGATAAGTGCTTAGATCAGTGCCAGGAACTCAATAAATTACATATTATTGTCGATATGTTTTAAAGATAAATCACTGTGGCTCTAAGAGGGAGCCTAATTTGCTCAAGACATGGCTAATTAAGTAACCTCCCATGGCTTCCAATAAAGACTGTCCAACTTCAAATGTGGAAATACATTTAAAATATTGCATGCAATGAACTTGGTTAACATAATGCTCAGTAAATTTTAATTATTATGATTATTAAAATGGCACACAAGATATCCTATTACCCTAAATACACATGAGATTTCTAAGGCTATTTACTATTGATTAAGTGAAGTGCAAATTCCTTATCTGGCTCCAATTTTCCTTTTGACCCTTGAACAACTCAGGGGTTGCGGTGCCCACCTCCTGTTCAGTTGAAGAGCAATATGGATTCCCAACAGGGGGTTTACCCTTGAACAGCTCAGGCTTGAAATGCTGGGTCAACTAAACTGGTCAATTGAAAAAAATCTGCATATAAATGGACCTACATAGTTCAAACCCCTGTTGCCCAAAAGTCAAATGTAATTGCCTTCCACTCCCTCCCACATCATCTCTCTCTTGGCAACCCTATGTATACCTTTCAATTATATTCCTAAATAAAAAAATTATGTGAAGATTGGCATTGTTTTACAATTTTGCCAACTCATTGGTGTTTAAGACACCCAGATTCTCACATTCTGGAAAATTCTATGGAACACTCCTGAGACTATGAGAATGAAAAAGGCAAATATCTTCCTACTCTGAGGAAAACAGTATTGACCTTGCAGACCCCCTGGACCATATTTTGGCAACACACTGGGTTGGAGTCTGTTATTTTGTTACTGACCTAGACTTCTATATTTCCTGGTCTTGTCTCATTTTTCTTGTAACTAGTAATTAGCAGTATAGGACAGGCAGCTGTACCTTCCGTGATAGGAGGGCTTTATCGAAGTAGATGGTTATAATTTCTGCATGTAGCACAGAGAGTACTCAGTCACTACATAAAGCAGTGGTTCTCAACCTTGGCTGCACATTAGAGTCACCTGGGAATCTTTTTTAAAATCCTGATTTCTGGGCCTCATCCTCCGGAAATTGTTTCTTTGTTATGGGGTGGGGCCGCAACATTAGTAACAAAGAAACAGTATGTCCGAAGGATGAGGCCCAGAAATCAGGATTTTAAAAAGATTCCCAGGTGATTCTCATGTGCAGCCAAGGTTGAGAACCACTGACATAGAACCTGATAATCACCAAGAAGGAGATGGCGAGGCAGCAGAGTGGGTCTCATGAACTCTGATGAGGCCTAGTGAGGTGAGTACCTCGGGCAATGTAGGAAACTCAACCAAACAATGTAGGACTCAACACAGCAAAACAATGTAGGACTCAACACAGCAAAACAATGTAGCACACAACATAGCAAAAACAATGTAGGACTCAACACAGCAAAACAATGTAGGAAACTCAACAAAACAAAACTGGGCCTGGACCACAAAGTTTAAGGAGTTATCAAAAACTCCATTACGAAGGAATGTGATATTTAGACCGGCCAGCCTGGCCCAGTGGGCGAGCTTCCACATATGAACAGGAGGTCATGGCCGCATTCGGGGTCAGGGCACATGCCCAGGCTGCGGGCTGGATCCCCAGTGTGGGTTGTGCAGGAAGTTGAGGCCATCATGATTCTCTCTCATCATTGATGTCTCTCTCTCTTCCTCTCACTTCCTCTCTGAAATCAATAAAAATGTATTTTTTTTTTTAAAAAAAGACATGACACTTAAATGCAATACTTTAAAAATTCGAATTGACAAGCTGCAGCCGACTGGTGGCTTTTTGTAAAAGTTCATAAACGATTTTTGGAAAATCTTTCTAACCGTCCCTGGAATTACCTCAAAGGGTTAGCTCCCGGCACCTGGTCGCTCCACTCGGCCGTTAGGCCCAAAGGGCTGATGGGAAAAAGCCCTCAGGCACCAGAACTGTCCGGCCCCTCAGGCAACTTCCATCTCGCTGCCCGCTTTCTTCCCGCCCACTCCACCTGATCGTCTCTGATTGGCCGGGCTGGCGCGCGTTCGTGCTGCCATTGGCCGAGGTCCAGGGGGTGGGTCCCCGAAGGCTTACCTCTGCGCAGCCCCCTCGGCAGCGTTTCAGTGCGCGGCGGTGGCGGTGAGAAGCAGCAGTGGAGTGAGCAACGGCCGCTCGGAGGGCGCTGTGGTAGGTACGTGGGGACCGGACGAGAGGCTCGGGTGAGTGGCGGTTGGCCCGGTCGTCTGTTTGGCAGTTTCGCGGGGACCGCGAGCGTCTCTGAGAGCCGGGCCGGTCGAGGACTCGGCGCGCTGCGCGAGCAGAGGGCGATTGGGGCTCCGCTGGCTGAGAGGCGCTCGTGGAGGCGCTCACGGAGGCGCTGGGGTCGGAGCTGGCCGAGAAGACTCCGTGAAGGGCGAAAGGATGCGTCTTCTAACCCACCTTTCGAGCCGGCGGCGGGTTAAGGGGGAGCGGTGTTGGGCTCCGGCTGGAGCGTCCGGCGCGAGAGTCGGGACCGCGGAGGGACTTTGCCTCAGGGTTTCCTACTTGTCGGGTAAGTAAAGCTTTGGTCTGCATCGGACTACTTTTAGGCGCTAATGGATGAAATGGAGTCCCCAGCCCCAGTGTTGGTCATCAGTTACCCTGTTTCCTTGAGTGTTAATCAGAGTCAGCTGCAGAACCTGGTGCCAGACAGGGAGCTGGATCTCCCCAGGTGGTGAGGAGGCGTTGCTCGGTACCTGTGGTTAGGAATAACATACAATCCCGAGCAAGATGCCTTTGTGAATGTAACAACCTGGAGCACAACCATGGAGTGTGCACTTGTTGAGCTGCTATAATTTAACGTTGAAAGCTGGGTACAGGCAAAGATAGCCTTTCTTCAACATTAAAGTCCATGTTTGCAGATTGGGGGGTAGGGGGATTAAAAAGAACATCTCTTTATGGTCCCTTCCCCACCTACTTCACCTCAGTTTGGGCAAGTTAGGAAGGGTCCAGGACAGAGGAAACCATTCTTTTTGCTTTGTCTCTCGAAAGCCTTGCCATACTTGAAAACTTGACTTCCACTTTTCCACGTTACTATGTTGAGGGTGAAGTTTCTAGCATAAGCCAGCACAGGCTGCTTTATGACAAGCTAGGTTTTGTTTTGGCTGTTACACAGCATAAGTCTATTTCTCGTAGTTCTGGAGGCCGGAAGTCCCAAGATCAAGGCACCAACAGATTGGGTGTCTGGTGAGACACTGACGCGTGGTCAAGATCTAGAAGAATTATATACACTTAAATAGACTGATTTTTTAGATTGGGACTTAACTACTCTTTTCATTATGATTTTGTTACATATTCACTTAAATGACCTGTAACGGAACTATTTGCAAGCCAAATGGGGAAGAATATTCAAGGTAATTTATATCACAGGAAAGCTATTTAAAATGCAAAAATTAAACATCTGAATGAAGGACCGATTACAGTGAATTAAGCTTTTGTGATTTATGCCACCTTAGTTTACCCTTCATTTTTTACAAATGCTGAATCTGACCCTAATCAAATTAATGTTCCTAACTCTCAGTCCTCTGCCTTGGCAGAAATGGATGAACAGTGTCTTCTTGGAAATGCTTTTGAGTCTTTTAAGAACTGGTGTACTTAGATACACCAGTATCTGCTCTGCTTACCTTACTGACCCTTGTACTTTACCTCAGCCCTCACCTCCATTATACTATCTGATACTTAATATCTTTAATTCTGGTATGAAAATACTGCACCATCCCTGCATTTTGCCTGTGCATATCATGTAGTTCTCTTATAGTGCATATACACAGATGAAATTTATTTCAGTTGATGTGATCAAAGTTTAAATAATATATTGGATAGTTGATAAAAATGAAAATAAATTACAACTTTAAATGCACAAGCCCTAGCTGGTTTGCCTCAGAGCATGGAGAATCTGGCTACAGACGGAAGGATCCCGGGTTCAATTCTGGTCAAGGGCACATGTCCCCGTTGCTGGCTCAATGCCCAGTAGGGGGCTTGCAGGAGGCTGCCAATCAGTGATTATCATCATGGATGTTTCTCTCCCTCTCCCTTCCTCTCTGAAATCAATGCAAAAATTAAAAAAATACACAAAATTTTTTAGTTCTCATTAAATTGAGTGAGATTATATTACATATAAAATACAAATAGCCATATTCTTCTAATTCTCTCATATATCTTAAATTAAGTACTTTTACTTTCTCTGAGTCTTTATTAAACTTCAGTCCCTATCTCTAAAATGCATTACTGTAGTCTCAGGTAACTTACCCTCTTTAACTTTACCAGTCTAAATAGGACAGACAGATTGTAGTCAGGCAATAACTAGCAGAAATCACCACGATTCTCGGGAGGTCAGGTATAATTTGAATTTTTGAACTAATTAAATTTCTAAGGATTGAGGGATCTTCCTAAACTTAATCATTAATTATATAGAGATGTTAGAGGTGGCCTCTCTGCTATAGTTTCTTGCCTTGCTTGTAGGAAAGAATTCAAACAAAAGACAACAAATAGCAAAAGCAGGCAAGAGTTTTATTTCCAGAAAAGGAATCCATTTAGATATAGTCTGAGTGGGCAGCTCAGCTGGCTGAAAGAACCAACTGCCCCGATTACTTGGGATTTCAAAAGATTTATACCCCTGGCTGGAATGCCCCTAGGCAAGAACCTTCAAGGCTGCCCTACCCAGATAATGTTCTGTGCTATCAGACCACATTTTGGAAGAGGTTTCAAGTCTGCCCCTCTGTCATTCTTGGGTCTGCTGTGGTTTTCTTTGTTGTTTGTGAGTGTTTATGATTAGTCCTGGTATGTCAGATCTCTCACATATCCCCTCTAGGCCTACCTACCTCTCATAGCTCATGTCTATTTGCCCACTTTAAGAGAGACACTGTATGTATCTACTAAATGTGGTACCATAGTACACCTTTGAGGCTCTAGTTCAGGGTTGGGCAAACTTTTTGACTCGAGGACCACAATGGGTTCTTAAACTGGACCGGAGGGCCCGAACAAAAGCATGGATGCAGTGTTTGTGTGAACTAATATAAATTCAAAGTAAACATCATTACATAAAAGAGTACGGTCTTTTTTTATTTTTAGTTTTATTCATTTCAAATGGGCCAGATCCAGCCCGTGGGCCGTAGTTTGCCCATGGCTGCTCTAGTGTGTATAATGCTGTTGACATGGAAAAGCTATAGCAAAAGCTGTTGAGGCCTTTTCTGATACTTTTTATTAAGGAAAGAATAACCCTTAGTGGCTTTCCAGAGGTTTATTTTTATGTCAAGTATTCATTTAAGCATCTATATATGTAAAAGCTTAAGCGACCATTATGACGGAAAGACTGGTCACTATGACCTGCACTGAGCAGGCAGGCAGGCAAGCAGTTAGGAGCGAGCAGTCAGGCAGGCAGGTGAGCGGTCCTGTATTACAAGAGGGCTGTCCAGCTGTTGGATGTCCAACTGTAGGGTTTGGGCCTAAACCGGCAGTTGGACAGTGTATGTATATACGTACTAGAGGCTTGGTGCACGAAAATTTGCACTTGTGGGGGGATTCCTCAGCCTGGCCTGCCCCCTCTCACACTTTGGGATCCCTCAGGGGATATCCTAAGGATGTCCTTAGGCCCGCTCCCCACAGGGAGCTAATATGCTAGGCCAGTAGTTCTCAACCTTGGCTGCACATTAGAATCACCTGGGAATCTTTTTAAAATCCTGATTTCTGGGCCCCATCCTCCAGAAATTCTGTTTCTTTGTTATGGGGTGGGGGCCACAACATTAGTAACAAAGTAACATAATTTCCGGAGGATGAGGCCTGGAAATCAGGATTTTAAAAAGATTCCTAGGTGATTCTAATATGCAGCCAAGGTTGAGAACCACTGTGCTAGGCTAATATGAAAGGCTCATAGGCTAAGTGTTCAACCGTCCGGGTAATGACATCAAGTAGCAACACCTGGCTTCTCCCTAGTGATGACTAGTCTCAAGTGGAAACACTTTACACTGTAACTGAATGTCTGTGAAGCATTTTCCTGTGCCTCATCTCATTTGATCCTCACAGAAGTCCTGGAGTAGGTAGATAGGAGACTTGGTAGAATCCTATTTGCTTTTTATTAGCTGGAAAATAGAGATTTAGAACGCGTAGGAACTTGACCGAAATGAAAAGAAGAAATGGTGGACCTTGAAAATGACTTCGTTTTCTCATTGCGCAGAATATAGTGAAACACTGCTGCAGTTAAATGTTTTACCCTTTGTTCTCCCTGTGTGATCTACAATAATAATGTGCTTTATGTTGATATTTACTGCTGTGTTGCTGACAATTACCTGAAAGAGAAGTTGGGGTGCTTCACTGGGCTGGAAAAAGTTTAGCTACATCAGAAAGCAGGTTTAATTAAGCAAGTTTGTTCTATATCTATAAAAGTCTATGTTGACTCACGCATGCGTGATACATACAAAGCTTTCGCTGGCACCAATTGAATGGGCTTGTGTTTTGATGTCATTGTTGATTGTGAATTTGGTTGTTTTTGTTGACATTCTGAAGCTGAAAGAAAGTGGTGGCATCTCACAGAAGTAACAATGGCAATTAAATATGATCGTAATAATGACCCGGGTTGATAAAATTATCCCCGTGTAACCGAAGTTGCCATCATATTCAGAAGTGAAGATGGAGGACCTCCTTTTGAAAGGAACTTGCTCATTCATTGTAAACCAGATCCCAATAATTCAAATGCCACTAAAATTAAACAAGTATCCTTTTTCCTACATTAGATGCAATGACGTATCCTATTCTTTTCCCAGATGGTGAAAAAGGCTGGGGAACAGATATTGCATTAAGACTCAGGGACGACAGTGTAATCGACAATAATACTAGATTCAACGGATGATGCTGAAAAGGAAAATTTTCCCATCGAATTTCTTAAAAGTATTACTCCTTTGGGAATGCCATGTCATAAATTAGAATTGAAAGTAGGTGCAATCATCATGCTACTGAGAGATCTTAATAGTAAATGGAGTCTTTGTACTAGATTTTTTATGAAAAGATCTAACATAATCGAAGCTGAAGTATTAACAGAATCTGCAGAGGAGAGATTCTGATTCCAAGAATTGATTTGTCCCCCTCTGACACTGGCCTCAGTGTTAGAATAAGTTTAATCAATTTATCAGTCATTGTTTTTATCAATGTTTTTACATCATGTTTTTATTTTTATATCATGTCTTTGTTATATCCTGTTGTTAATCAATTTGTGTATTATTTTCATATACATTTTATGAGTTTTCTTCAATCTCTGACACTTCCATTATAGAGAAAGGGTGAATAGCGATATTAAAATATTTCTTCTAATTAATTTCCTTTCAATGTGCACAAATTTGTGCACCAGGCCACTAGTATATAGATATTTGCTTATTACAACTTAAGTATTGATTTAATCATGAATATGATGCAATGGAGTATAGGATGTAGAAAAGAGTTAAAACCTAATCTCTAGAGGAACTTGATAGATAATGGCTAAAATTTGTCACTCTAAAAATATGAATATGAACTAGTTAGAAATACTGAGATTTAGTCTTGGTGGCTCAGATGGTTGGTGCACCATCTGTACACCAAAAGGTTGCGGATTCAATTTCTGGTCAGGCACATAGGTTTCTGGTTCCATCCAGTTTGGCATGAGAATGGAAGGAATCTGATTGATGTTTCTCTCTAATATCAGTATTTCTCTTGCTACCCTCCCTCTCTCTCTTTCACTAAAAATCAGTAAGAACATGTCCTTGGGCAAGGATTAGAGAAAAAATACCCTGAGATCTAAAAAAACAAGTTTTAGTTATTTAAAAGTGATTGTAACTAGGCATTGATATAGCTGACAAACAACTATATTTCATTATGATCATTTTATACTGCTTTATTATATACTACTAGAGGCCCAAAGCTTAAACTGAACTCGTGGAGAGGCTCTGACCTATATATCTCCTCCTGTGGCAGGCCCCTAAGAGTCCCCACAGCTCCGCCCAAGTTAGTCTTGGGGGGCCTTGGGGGTATGCTCCACAGCTCTGCCCAAGTCAGCCGTGGTGGGGCCTTGGGGTTAGACTGTGCAGCTCTGTCCAAGTCAGTGAGAGTGGGGAAATGAGACTACAGTTTTAACCAGATACTGAACTAGGTTGCAAGTCCCCCCCTCCCACTCTGCCTCCACTTTCCTTTTCAGGACAACTCCCAGTCAAGGGGACAATTTGAATACTACACCTTTATTATATAGGATAGGATTGCACTGATAAAATTTTTCTGAAGTAAAGGCAATACCCTACTAGCAATTAGAAGATGCTGATGCTGTTGGTCTATATTTAGACCACCCTAAGGATTAAATCATGCTCATTATGAGCTTGTCTTCCTGACTCAGTTTGGTCAAATTTTGTCACTTTGTGGACCATTATAAACCACTTAAGGTAAACCAGTCTCTAAATACCTTACCTGATTTGTACTTGTGTTATGAGATTTCTTTGAGTCTTAAGATTGTGAGTTCAAATACTGACTCTGAACTGTTTGCTTGAATAAGTTAATATAATCTATCTTAGATTCAAGTTTTCTTTTTTTAGTTTTTACTTTTTAGAAAAAGTAACTAAAAAAAAATTAGTTCCATGGATTTCAGAAAAATAGAACAAGAAATGCCCTTTATTTCATGTTTATAATGTATTAAGGTACTATTTAAGCAAGAAGCATTACTAGAGATAGCCATTTCGTAATGAGAAATACCCATCCACTACCAGGAATAGAAGAAAATCATGCACTCTTAGCTTCAAGCTATATAAGGAAAAGAACAACAACCACGAAAAACACCATCCCAGTGATTGAATTAAAAGAAGTAGATGAATCTATAGTCATAGTAGGTCACTCTTAACATTCCTGTTTAATAGCTGGAAGATTGTGAGGAGCACAACTAAGAAATTAGAAGTAGTCATTGATATACACTGCATCTGTTCATCTACATAGAGCTTTTGGGAAAATTGACCATGAAGCTAGTGTCCACACATATTATAGGATTAAAATCAGAGAATATTCTGACTACAGTGGAATTAAGCTATTTTTCAACAACAAAAGTATAGGAAATCTCCTGGAAATTAATATATTTTTAAGTAACCTACAGATGACAGAAGAAATTACAGTGGAAGTTAGAAAACATTTTGAACTATGGTAATTACGAGAGAGCTTATCAGAATTTGTGGAATTCAACTACAGCAGGATATTAAATGCAAAATTAGAAAAAGGACTGAAAGTTGAACAACTGAGATTTCATTGCAAGCTGGAACTAGAAAAACAAATCAAGCCCAATGGAATTATTAACGGGGAATGATGAAAGGGAACACTATATATGATATAAAGTAAGCAAAGCCAAAAATCAGTTCTTTGAAAGTATTTGATTAAATGGGTAAATTTATAATTATGATCAAGAAAAATAGAAAAACTCGTCAAGAATAAAAAGAGCACTACGAATCTTGCATAATTACAAATATTAGAGATACTTGAAAACTCTTTATGACTTTGAAGTTCTATTGAAAAGTTTGATATACTGCCTTAACTGGTTTGGCTTAGTGGATAGAGTGTTGGCCTGCAGACTGAAGGAGTCCCAGGTTCAATTCTGGTCAAGGGCATGTATCTTGGTTGCAGGCACATCCCTAGTGTGGGGGATATGCAGGAGGCAGCTGATCGATGTTTCTACCTCATCATCAGTGTTCCTGGCTCTCTATCCCTCTCTCTTCCTCTCTGTAAAAAAAAAACAACAACAATAAAATATATTTAAAAAAAAAGTTTGATACTGTCCTGAAGTGGAAAACCAACTAAAATAAATAAAAAATAACAGAAAGAAATGGTCTGTATCTGTTTTTGAAAATTCAGTCATAACTAAAGATATTTACCACTAAGTGAACTACAAATCCAGATGGCATAGTGAATTATTTCTAACTTTTAAGAACGAATAACTATATTTGCAAACACAAACTCTTTGGATGGTGGTAAAAAGACTTTCCAGTTTGTCTTATGAGGCCAGCATAGCCTTGATATCAAAACTTCTAAAGGAATTTTACAGTTATCTTTCTCGTAACATCAATACAGAAACCCAAATAAAATGCTAGCAAATTGAATGCAGGAACATGGAAAATAAGGCATATCATGACTGAGATTTATTCCAGGAATGAAGTAGTTCTTTATTTTAAAAGATTGATATGATACAAATTGAAAAAATGAGATTATAGTCATGAGTTGTTCAATGTTTAACAGTGGGATACATTCTTAGACTTGCATCCTTAGGTGATCCTGTGACTGCAGACATCGAGTGAACTTACAGAACTTACAGAAGCCTAGATGGCATAGGCTACTACACAGGCTGTATGGTATAGCCCAGTGGTCGGCAAACTGTGGCCCAGCAAACTGCGGCTCGCGAGCCACATGCGGCTCTTTGGCCCCTTGAGTGTGGCTCTTCCACAAAATACTGTCTCTTCCACAAAATACTGACTTCTGCGCATGGGCCGTGAAGTTTCAATCTCACTGTACATGCGTACCCGCACGTGGTATGGGCAAACTTTTTGACTCGAGGGCCACAATGGGTTCTTAAACTGGACTGGAGGGCCCATCCCTGCTCTATACAGTATAACACAATAAGTACAGTAAGACCTTGAGATTATGGACTAATTTGGGTGAAGTGGTGTCCAT
The DNA here is from genome assembly GCF_000327345.1 of Myotis davidii. Classification (NCBI taxonomy): domain Eukaryota; kingdom Metazoa; phylum Chordata; class Mammalia; order Chiroptera; family Vespertilionidae; genus Myotis; species Myotis davidii. Next base: position 2,711,032 of record NW_006300047.1, on the reverse strand, counting down.
TAAAACCCAAAGTAGGTTTTCCGAATGTGTATGTTAAAAAATTGACAAATTAGTTAACCTGCTTTTACTTATGTAGTCATGTTTGTATAATTAAAATTAAGTATGTAGGAAAAATTTCATTTCCCAGAAAAGTTTTGTATATTATAGCATTTTAAATTTCTTCTGAATAAGTCTAATAAATGCATGCATTCACCAATCACTTTGAGTAAACAAATGCACATGGCTGGGACATTACTTAGCACAGTCTAACATTGGCTTGGAGGGATTAAAACTGCTGCAGAAAGCCATGCCATGTGACAACAGAACCAGTTACTGCAGGCGATGTGGTATGATCATGTGATAATCATTAGCCAAACATTGTTTACGAGTTGTGACTCTTGGATTTCAGTATATGGACTATAGTTGTAGTTATGTAATGTTAACATATGTTAGTAAAATGACTAGAGTTTTTTTTCCAACATATGGGCTATTTTCTAAAATTTGTTAAAAATAATGGCAAATTAATAACAAAAATAACCTGTTCATTTAATTATACCCAAATTTTGGTTAAAAGCACTTAAAAATTAACAGGGTGTTAATTTTCACATGGCATATGTACTGGAAATTTTGTCCATTAAATCAGAAGTCCGTTAACACGTTAAGCGCCATGTCAGTCACCGGTGACTGACACTGTACATTCCGTCAAGACTGGTCAGTCACTGGTGCTGCCAGCATATTGGTGAAATCAGATATCGTGGGCTAAACAGAAACAGGCTTGGTGCTTAACGTGTTAAATCAAGGTCTACAACATCCAGGGTTTACTGTATTTGTGTATCTAAACGTAGACAAGGAATAATAAAAATGTTATAAAAAAAATAGTACGCCTATGTAGAGCACTTAACCATGAATGAAGCTTTTAGGAATGGAAGTTGCTCTGGGTGATTTAGCGAGTGAGTGGTGAATGAATGTGATTGCCTTAAATATTATTATGCACTATGGTAGACTTTATAATGTAAACTTGGGCTATACTAAATTTATTTAAAATTAAAAAAAATAATTTAACCTTAGCTTATCTGTAACTTACTTATTTTACAGACTAATTTTTTAAATATTTTAATTCGTAACAATGTTCTACAATAAACATATTGTACAAAAATATTTTCTTTATATTCTTAGACTACAGTATTTTTTATTTTTTTTACACTTAAGCAAAGACACAAAGCACATGCATTAGCCTAGGCCTACACAGTGTCATCATCAATATCTTCATGAGGGGCAGTAACATCAGTGCAGCTGTCATCTTCTATGATAATGCTTTCTTTGAAATACCTCCTGAAGCACGTGCCTGAGGCTGTTCTTAAAGAGGTGTCAATCTTCAGAAATATGTCCTTGGTGATTTCCTTGGTTTGTTTCTTCATCATAGATTTGCTTATAAGCAGATATGCATCAAATAAATGAAAACCTTTAAGTGCGAGAATTTGTATTTTTAAACTTTTTAAAGAGTTTATTGAGATTTGCAAAAACTTCTGTTTTGAATTTTCTTAGGGGCATTTTTTTTCCTTTTTACAGTTTCCTTTTCTCTTCTTTAGTTATACATTTCTGTTCTAGTTACAACAACAACTCAGACAATTCCTCAGGAACCACCTCTAGGAGCTCCTCAATGTCATCCTCATCCACAGCCAGGTTAAAGTTGTTTGCCATCTCAAGCATAGCATTATTGTTGCAACCTCCTGTTGTTTGGCAAATTCTTTGAAGTTATGGACGAACTTCTTGAATGCCTTTCAGATGCCAATAGTATACTTCTTGGTGTCATCACCCCAAACTCAAGCAAGGTTCTTGATGCAGTCATAGGTGTTGTAATTCTTCCAGAATTGCATTAGTGTCTTCCTCAGTTGCAACAATAACCAGGAAAAAGGTCCTCTTCAAGTATTAGACCTTAAAAGGAAGATGCCTGGGAGCATTATCAACAATAAGCAAAATCTTGACACGTCTGTTATTCTCCATTTTTAACAGCTTCAATCGTTCTCCATTCTAATGGCATATCAATTCAGTAGGACATCTTGGAAGAGGAGTTGAGTTATCCATGACTACTTATCCTAATACATAAAAACCGAGGGTCTGTAACATCCAAAACAACCGAAGGCTCGACCGACTGGAGTCAGTCCTGCAGTCAGTCCTGGCTTGCTGTGGTAACCCAGCACTGACTGCTGCCGCTGGGGGCGCAGTGACCCAGCAATGACTGCTGAGGGGGCTGATGATCAGGTCCAGAGACAGGCCCAGAGAAAGAAGCATGGTCTGATCCATAGCCTCCGTGGCAACTGTTGATCAGCCCTTGCCTCTCTCTTTCTCTCCAGACTTCCACAGGGCATGCTGATCAGCCTCGCCTCTCTGAGCAGGCCCGGAGATCCTGAGTGGCATAGAAACCGACCAATTCGAACCAAATCTGGGTGAACTGTGAGGAGCCAGTGTCTGCCTAGGAGGCAGAGCTTTTGATGCTGACTGGAATGGAAACCGACCAATCAGAACCTATTCTGGGTGAACTAGGAAAGCAGAACCTAAGGTGGGGGCTGAGGAGGGGTTTTAAGGGCAATAGCTGTTTGGTGTAAGATGTAAGAAAGTGGTTCAATTTTTTAATAACCAATTTGGCAGTGTAGTGCATATGGCTGGATATCATCCAGATGTAGTGATTATGTATTTTTGTCAGCCAAGAGCATCTCCTCCTGCTGACACCCCCCCGCCCAAAAGCCTCCCCCTCCCCTTTTTAAGCAGTCCTATTCTGTTTAATCTATCTATACTAATAAAAGGATAACAAGCTAATTAGACCAGGTCAACTGGCCATCTTACAGATATCTGACTTCCTTCTGGACAAAGCCATGGTGGTGGGGGCTGAGGCAGAGGCAGAGGCAGTTAGGGGTGACCAGGCTGGCAGGTGAGGGCAGTGGGGGTGAGATTAGGCCGGCAGGTGAGAGCAGTTAGGGGCAATCAGGCAGGCAGGCAGAGTGGTTACTGGTGATCAGGCAGGCTGGCAGGCCAGCAGTTAGGAGCCAGTGGTCCTGGATTGCGAGAGGGTGCAGACCAGGCTGAGGGACACCCCTGCTCCCGTGCACAAATTTTGTGCTCTGGGCCTCTAGTATTGGTATAAAAATCAATAAAATAAAAAATCTAGTACAGCAACATAGACGATTATACTTCATGACCAAGTGGGATTTATCTCATGAATGCAAGGTTGGTTTTTCACCCAGAAATACATTATTGTAACGTGCCATATCAGTAGAATAGCGAGCAAGAGCATCTACACTAATAAATGAGAAACATGCAAATTGACCGTCCCTCCACTATGCCCAGCACCCATTCAGAGTGAGTATGCAAATTAACCCAACAAAGATGGCAGTTAATTTGCGTACGTAGGCACAGAATGAAGACTGAAGACAGTGTGGAAGGAAGCCAAGCGCTGCAGAAGGGAGCAACGCGGTGGAGAAGGGAGGCAGCCCAGGTAGCGGAGACAGGAGCAGAGCCGAGGGCAGCGGATACGGAGCGGAGCCGAGGCAGCGGAGACAGGAGGGAGCAAGGCAGTGGAGAAGGGAGTGAAGCCCTCAGCAGACTTTGCTTCCTACTCTGCTTTGCTCTGGCTGCAGGAAGCCCTATTCTTGCAGGAATCTTCCTGCAATGGGCCTCTATTATGGTAATATTGCTAGATACTGAAAAAGCATTTCCTGTTTAAAATTAAAGTTCCTTCACGATGAAAACATTAAACAAAGCAGTATCGCTTAGAAATTCCTTAAAATGATGAAGGGCATCAGTAAAAATTTTACAGCTAATCCTATGTAATGAAAGGCTAACAGGCAAATCGACTGAATGGCGGAATGACTGGATGCTATGACACGCACTGACTACCAAGGGGCAGAAACTTAACGCAGGAGCTGTCCCCTGGTGGTCACTGGGCTGCCACAGGGGGAGTGCCGCTCAGCCAGGAGCTGGGCTCATGGCAGACGAGTGCAGCAGCAGTGATGGGACCCTCTCTCACTTCTGTGGCAGTGCTCAGGAACCCTTGGGGATGTCTGACTGCCCACATAGGCCTGCTCCCCGAGGGGTCCTGGACTGCGAGAGAGCGCAGGCGAAGCTGATGCGTCCTCTCCCCCCGAGTTCACACACCTCATGCACCAGGCCTCTAATATATATAATGGTTAAAGACTGAAGGTTTCCCCCCATATCAGTAACAAGACAAGGATCATCTACTCTTGCCACTTATATTCTATATTGAATACGACAGTTGTACAAGCATATGAATAGAAGGCACCAAGATTGGAAAGGAGGAAATAATACTATTGACAGATGGAATGATTTCGTATGTAGAAGGTCATAAGGAATCTACAAAAAACACCTCTGTAAAGATAAAAAACAAGGTCAGCATTGTTGCATGACAAGATCAATATTCAGAGTGCCATTGTATTCTCACAGTTGTAATAACCCAAAAATGGAGTTCGATTTATAATAGTATCAAAAGAAAGTGTAAAACTTATTCTAAATCTACAACATATTGAAAGAAGTTAATGATCTAAATAAATGGAAAGACATCCCATATTCATGGGTCAGAATAATTGATTGAATTAAGATAGCAGTGCTCTTTAAACTGATTTACAGATTGAACACAATCCCTATCAAAGTCTCACCTGGCTTGTTTGCAGAAATTGTTATTCTGATCCTGAAGTTTATATAGATGTTCAAATGGAAGGAGAGAACTAAAATGGCAGGGTAAGTAAATGACTGTACTCTCCGACTCACAATGACATCAAAAGTAAACTAAAATACATAACTACCATTATTCTGAACCATCTGAAAGCTGGCTGAATGTAAGTCCTATAACTAGAGAACTAAATAAGAGGGCGCATTAAAACTGGTAGGAGGGGTGAAGATTGTGAACAAGCTGGTATGACACCCACGTATGCCATTATTTTAATCATGAGCAAGATTGTCTCTGCACAGCCTGCTCTTGAGATGCAAAGGATCCCAGTCTTCCAAGCCCCAGCCCAGAGTTCTAGAGCTTGGAAGAGAAGTGCTCAATGTTGGGCTCTAAAATGCATAGGGTACTGTGGCTGAGGGTCACAGAGACTGCTAGAGACCCAGTTGTTTCTTTTAAAGGGCTGGTTCATGAACTTACTAGGTGTCCCAGCACTAGGTGTCTTTGGGAGCCCCAGACACATAACAGGGAGGGACTGGATTATCTGGCATTGAGGTAGGAACTTGGGGAGTAAGCTTTCTCCCACACTAGGGGTCTCGCAGGGATCACCTTCCTGTACTGTGACCTCCCCTGTCTCAGGGCTGACTGGCAGCCATATATGCGTCTCCATCAGCCTGGAGCGCACTATTTGCTCCACCCTGGGGATTCCCTAAGACCCTGCCCAATCCAATTTGCATCCCTACCCAAGCTGTTTGAAGCAGGTTTTTCCATATGAATGGCATGTCCTGGCTCAAGTTTCACACTTTGCTAAAATCTCTCAAACAAGCTACAGCTGGTCATAGTGTGCCCTGAACCTAATAATAAAAGTCCCAGGTCCCACACTAGCACCAGCCTGCCTTGCTTTACATCTGGGCCTTGCCTGGGCACCTCCAAGCCCAATATGAATAGCAAATAGCAGCCATGTACAGTTCCCTCTGTAACTCCTACCAGGTGGCCCCAAGCAGTGACTGATCCTAGCCAGTGTACCCACTGGACAGCTTCTGACAATAGCAGATTACAATTCTATACATCCACAAGCAACACAGTAAAGAGGCAGACTCAGCGCGCACAAGGCCTGCGTCATGGTGGTGTTTCTTGCACAGCAGCTCCCCCATTGTAGACCTATTTGGTATTCACAGTCAATTGGCCTGGAGGTCAACACCTCCCAGTGACACCAACAGCAATCAAGGATCAACTACAAGACTGCAAACTGCCAACACAGGTGTGCACCTAGAGTTCCCAGCTCGGGTGACTCGGGAGGCTGAGTGATTGGGCCATACAATACACCTATGACACAAGGCTACTCTACCAATTCCATGGGACATAACAACTCTACCTAGTAACATAGAAATAGAGACAGGGAAGCAGCCAAAATGTGAAGACTAATGTCACAAATGAAATGGAAGGAAGAAAACCATTGGACACTGAGTTTAAAACCATGGTTATAAGGTTACTCATGGACTTTCATGAGACTTACAAGGATCGTAGAATGTCAAAGACATAAAAAAGGACTGGTCTGAAATTAAGCTTACACTTGCTGAAATAAAGAATCATTTACATGGATTCAACAGTAGAGTAGAGGATTCTGAGAATTTAATGATATGGAATATGAGGATGCAAAAAACACCCAACCAGAAGAGCAAAAAGAAAAATAATCCAAAAATTTGAAGAAAACTTCAAGTGTATCAACCTTCACCTTATGGGTATACCAGAAGGAGAAGAGAAAGAGCAATTTATTGAAAAACCTCTGAAGAAATGATGACAGCAAACTTCCCCTTTCTGGTGGAAGAAATTTGCGATTATCAAGGGATTGCCCATGTGACTGTCAGTTGATTTTTCAACAGAAACTTTGCCAGGCTAGAAGGGAGTAGCAAGAAATATTAAAAGTGAGGAATAGTTAGGACCTCCAACCAAAATTACTCTTATCTAGCAAATCTCTCATTTAGAATTGAGGGTCAGATAAAGAGCTTCACAAACAAGAAAAAACTAAAAGAGCTCATCACCACCAAACCAGTATTACATGAAATGTTGAAGGATATATTTTAAGAACATAAAGTAAAAGAAGGAAAAGAGACTTAAAAAGTGAAAAACAAAATGGAAATTAATATTTATCAACAATTGAATCTAAAATTCAAAATGAACAAGAAGTCTAATGAAGAAAACAAACTGGTGATTAACGTAGAACGGCACGGTAGCAGGGAACAGACTGATGAGTGTCAGAGGGAAGTGGGGAGAGGGGGAGTGGGAAGAGATTAATCAAATATCTTACCTATGGACACAGACAGTACAGTGATGAAAACCTAGGGCAGGAGTGGAACGATTGGTGGCAGAAAATGTGGGGAGAAGGGGACAGCTGTAACACTCAATATTAAGGCTTTAAATCCTACATAACAAAGTGGAAATATACAAATTTACTCTCATGCCCTCACAAGATGGCTGCCTATGACCAGACTGGCAGGGGGGTTAGTGAGGGACAACCAAACGACTGAACAGCAGGTTCTGAGGGGTGATGAAGCCAGTGGGCGGAGCCGTGAGGGGTGACCAGACTGGCAGTAGGCACAGTTGGGGTGACCAGGCCAGCAGAGCGGGACAGTGGGGGCAACCAGGCCAGCTGGAGGGGTATTTGGGGGTGAACAGGCTGGTTGGGGGGCAGCAGTGAAGGACGACCAGGCCAGCAGAGGGGGAAGTTGGGATCGACTGGGCTGTCAGGGGGAGCAGTAAGGGGTGACCAGGCCCTCAGGGAGGGGCATTTGGTCGTGACCTAGCTGGCAGCGGGGGACAGTTAGGGGTGATCAGGCTGGCATGCAGAGGCAGCAAGGGGAATTAGGCTGGCAGGAAGGAAAGTTAGGGCCAGCCACGCAGGAAGGCAGGTGAGTGATTAGGAGCCAGCAGTCTAGGACTGTGAGAGGGATGTCCGATTGACAGTTTTGGCCCGATCCTTGGGATTGGGCCTAAACTGGCAATAGGACATCCCCCGAGGGGTCCCGGATTGGAGAGGGTGCAGGTTAGGCTGAGGGAACACCCCGCCCCTGGTGTGTGTGTGTGTCTGTGTATATATGTGTGTATATATGTATGTGTGTGTGTGTATGAACATGTATATATGTGTGTATGTGTGTGTGTGTATATATATATATACACAGACATACCCAAATATACGTATATATGTGTGTTCAAGAAACTCAGAATAGCCAAAACGATCTTCAGAATAAAGAACAAGCAGGAGGACTCACACATCCTGAATTTAAAACTTACCAGAAAGCTACATTAATCAAGTATGTGGTACTGGTTTAAATACAAGCCTATGTATCAGTGGGATGAAATTGAGAACCTAGGATATAAAAAGACAACCCAATTTTAAATTGGTCCAGACTATTTAGAAAACAATTTGTTCTTCAAAAAATATAGAGTTATGTATGAGTCAGCAATTCCATCATTAGATATATATTCAACGTAAATAACAATGTAGGCTCACTCAAAAATATTTATATCAATGTTTGTTAGCAGTATTAGTAATAACTATTTGGTTTTATAGCAAAATGTTATCCTCAGTTACTCTTGAAAGTATGGATAGTGTAAAAGTAAACTGAAATCTGAAATATAAAATTCTAAATTCAACAAAAAAAGGACACTTAAAGCGATGATGAGAGGGTGGAATAATTTTTTAGCTAAAGGATACTTGAATAATATTGTTTCACTCTTGACCTCAATGGTTAATGAAATGTTGGCTAATGAATGATTTTAGAGAACCTTTAAATATCCTAGAATCCATTGAATGTTAAGCAGTTGTAGACCTTAAAAAGTGAAAAGGGCATTTTAATATTGAACTAACATAAGTAACAAAAAATAAGAACAAAACAGCAACAAATTTATTAAAGTTAGAAGGGCTTAAAACCAAATGTTAAAGCTTTAATGTGCCATTTACAACACATGTAATTGGATTAAACTTTATTAACACATTGTGGATCAGTAATTTTAGTGCTAGCTTTACCCAGTGGCCAGATAAGTTTCTATTGAACGAGGACAAAAAACGTTTTACATAAATCTTCAAGGCACACTTTAAAATTAACCCCCAACGTGCTGGGGAGCGTGATCACGCTTCTCCTGTCTTTCGTCAAAAGTGCCAGGAGCGCTTTCGCACTCCTCCTGCAGTGTCACTAGTAGATGCTAGTCTTTCTTTATATGGGGGAAAAAATGTAAAAACCTTAACTTAATGGAGAAACCAAGATGGCGGCATAAGTAAACACCGGAGATTGCTGCCTCCCACAACAACTTCAAAAATACAACTAAAAGACAAAACGGACATCATGCAGAACAACAGGATGGCTGGCTGAGTGGAAATTCTACAACTAGAAGGAAAGAGAAAAGCACACTGAGACGCAGAGGAGCTGCGGAAGTAAAGTGCAGAGGTACAGAGGCTCAATCTCACGCGGAAAGTGGCTGGCACCTGAGGACGTGGCTGTCTTTTTTACAGCAGGCAGAACTCAGAACTTGAGGGTGGCTTTCCCTCAGATGTGCTTGCAGCAATTACCGGGAAACTGAGATGTGGGGCCCCTGAGGGCAGGGCTGAGGATCAGCCATAGCAGCTTGCTCCGCCCTGTGGATTCCCTGAGACCCTTCCCCACCCAGGCGGCAGCAGAGGCTTTTGCATATGAATCCCTGGCCCTTTGCAATCTGAAAATTACCTAACAAACTGCAGCTGGGCCAGACAGACCTAGAACTTCCAAGAGAAGGCCCAAGGCCCCACAGCAGCTTGCATTGCTTCACAGCTGGGCCTTTGCATTTTGAAGTTGTATATTACTTGTTTTCACAATCTACTATCTTTTTAAAGTGTGATAATTTGTAAAACACTGTAATATGAAGTGAGAATTCTTATGATCTTGTATGTTAAAAGATAAATTCCTTTGCTTTTAAAAATATTTTAAAAGTGAAATCTAACACAAATTGCTGGGATGGACAATAATATATTCAGCAGGAGTTATATCATAAAATAAAATACAATGAAAGAGGCATATTATACTTTTAAAGTTTAATATTAACAGGATATTTTACATCTGAGTGAGAAACACCCTTTCTCTACCTCAATTTTAAAACCAATTCTAGATGAATTGAAGACTTAAATTGTAAAAGACAATTGAGAAAATATAGATGACTTAATCTTTAAACATTGAGAAAATATAGATGACTTACCTTTCTAGCCTTGTGCTATAAGAACAGTACTATGATTCATATGAAATGTGGGTTATTGGACATCAACAGATTTAAACTTTTTGAGGATAGGAATTCTGGTGATGCCAAGGATCCCCCAGTTAGATTAAGTTATTGCTCTTTTTTTCCTCCTAGTAATTTAATTTCACTCAATTTTTCTACAACATGTAAATTATCCCTTCACCTTTTACGCAGTTCCTTAACTTCCCAGAGCCTTTTATGGATAGTTTTTGTTTTCACTAAATATTTTAATACAGAGGTTTTCTCCGTAAAGTACATCTACTCAGCTAGCTTTTGTCACCTAACAAGTTGCAAATTGTTATGACCAGTTATCTCATATAGTTTATAAACTTAAGAATAATTCACTCTGAGCAAGCATTCCTATTACTGGCATACATAATTTTGTTGTGCTTCATGTTATTTTGAATGTTTGTGGAAACCCTGCATCAATTAACTCTATGAACACAATTTTTCAACAGCATTTTTTCATTTTGTGCGTCTTTCACATTTCAGTAATTCTCATATTATTTCAAACTTCATTATTGTATACTAGTATGTTATAGTGATCTGTGATCTTTGATGTTGCTATTGTAATTGTTTTCGGGGCACCATGAATTGCACCCTTGTAAATGGCAAACTTAATTGATAAAGGTGTGTTCTGTTTGCTCCACTGACCAGCTGTTCTGTCTCCCTCTTTCTTTGGACCTCCCTATTAAATGAGATATAAAAATATTGGAATTAGGCTAGTTAACACCGCAATGGTCTTGAAGTATTCAAGTGAAAGGAAAAGTTACTTGATTCTCACCTTAAATCAAAAGAAGGTATATTAAAAAAAAGTTGCACCAGTTACCTAAGTTGTAAATGCAAAAGAAAAAGTACTTGATGCAAATTAATACTGCTATTCCAGTGAACACATGGATGATAACAAAGCGGAACAGCATTATTGCTCATATGTACCAAATTTTAGTGGTTTGGATAAAAGATCAAACCAGCCACAACATTCCCTTAAGCTAAAGGATAATTCAAAGAGAGTAGAAACCAAGATGGCGGCATAGATAAACACCTGAAATTGCCTCACACAACCACTTCAAAAGTACAACTAAACGATAAAACGGACGAGGAGAACCAAGATGACGGCATAGGTTAACGCCGGAGATTGCTGCTTCGAACAACCAATTCAAATTACGCCTGAAACACTGAACGGATACCATCCAGAACCACAGGAGGGCTGGCTGAGTGGAAATTCTACAACTAGGAGTAAAGAGGATATCATACCCAGACTCAGAGGAGGCGCAGTGCTGAAGTGAAATTCTCAGGTGCGTGTGCGCGTGGAGCGGGCTGGCGGCGCGAAGGGCGTGGTTGTTGTTTACACTCGGGAGGG
>NW_006300047.1:2682424-2698551 GCF_000327345.1 Myotis davidii | reverse complement strand
TTCCCGGTCAGGGCACATGCCAGGGTTGCCGGCTTGACACCCAGTATGGGGCGTGCAGGAGGCAGTCCATCAGTGATTCTCTCTCATCATTGATGTTTCTATCCCTTTCTCTTACTCTCTGAAATCAATAAAAATGTATTTTTAAAAACCACCCAGAAACTGGAGAAACCAAGATGGTAGCATAGGTAAACACTGGAAATTGCTGCTTCGCACAACCACTTCAAAAAGACAACTAAAAGACAAAATGGACATCATCTAGAACCACAGGAAGGCTGGCTGAGTGGAAATTCTACAACTAGAAGAAAAGAGAAAAGCACACTGAGACTCAGGAGGTGCAGAAGTAAAGTGCAGAGGTATGGGAAAGGGCTGGCAACTGAGGACGTGGTTGTCTTTTTCAGTCGGGAGGGAGTCTCAAGCTCCCAACGGCTCTGAACTCCAGTTCTGGGCGAGTCTCTTTTGAGAAACTGGACTCTCTGGCATCAGCGGGAAATCGTCGGTGGCTTTCTCTCAGAGGTGCTGGCAGCTATTACTTCGGGACACTGAGACCTGGGACTTCTTAGGGCAGGGCAGAGGCTCAGCCTTAGCTGTTTGCTCTGCCCTATTGATACCCTGAGACCCTGCCCCACCCTAGCTGTGTGCAGACGCTTTTGCATATGAATTATCTGGACCTTTGCAATCTGAAATTATCTAACAAACTGCAGCTGGGTAGGAGAGACCCAAAACTTCCAAAAGAAGGCCCAAGGCCCAAAGCAGCTTGCATTGCTTCACAGTTGGGCCTCATCTGGGCACTTCCAATGTTTCTTGCTCTCCTTATCCCTCTCTCTCTCTCAAATCAATAGGAAGATATCCTTGGGTGTTAATTAAGTGTTCCAATCCTCATGGATGACTTTGAGGGGCTCAAGACTTTAGTTGAGAAAGTAACTGTAGATATCAAATAGCAAGTGAACTAGGGTTAGAAATGGAGCCTGAAGGTATGACTGGATTGTTGCCATTTCATGATAAAACTTTGATGAGTTGTTTCTTATGGATTATCAAAGAAAGTTTCTTGAGATGGAATCTCCTAGTGAGTGCACTGTGAAGATTGTTGAAATGACAACTAAGGATGTAGAGTATTACATAAATTTAGTTAAAATAGCAGGGTAGTTTCAGAGAGTTGACTCCAGTTTTGAAAGAACTTCTACTATGGGTAAAATGCTATGAAACAGCATCACATACTACAGAGAAATCCTTTGTGAAAGGAAGAGTCAATCAATGCAGCAAACTTGTTTTATTTTAAGAAGTTGCCACAGTCATCTGTCATTCTTCAGCAGTCATCAATATCAAGGCAAGACCCTCCACCAGAAAAAGGATTACAGCTTGCTACAAGCTCAAATAATGGTTAGCATATTTTCACAAGAAAGTATTTTTTAATTACCATATGTACACTTTTTTAACAATGCTATAACATACTAGACTTCAGTGTAGACTAAACATATGTGCACTGGGAAATCCAAAAATTCATGTGACCTACTTTATTGTGATACTCATTTTATTGTGTTTGTTTGGAAACAAACATTTAATATTTCTGTGGTAAGCCTGTGTATATTCTTATATCTTCATTCCTAATATGTATTTTTATCATTGTACTGCTGTGGTACAGCTTCATGCCCACAGATAGCGTGGAACAGAAAAAGGTTTCTCTACCACCAGAGGCCTCACTATTCCACACATTACCATGGGGTTGGGAAGGATTTCTCAAATAAAATATATTAAGCTTTAGCCATAAAAGAAAAGAAAAAAAAAACAGATAAATTTGTTTGCGTTAAAGTCAGGAGGCGCAAAGTGAAGCCACAAAACATACCTGCAACTCATACAACAAAGGATTGACTAAGGATTGTTAGATACAATTTATTAAGTACCATAAAATATTAAATTGGAAAAGGCCACCCAACAGAAACGAAAGAGGAAGTCATAACCAGGAATCTTGCAGACAAGGATACATGTATAGCCTATAAATATTAAATATTAAAAGATAGTAGTAATATCATACCTGGTAACTGGCCCAAGAATATAAGCAGAGGATTTAACAGAGGAGAAAAAAAAATGGTACTAAACATTATGAAGAAGACAAAAAGATGGTAATAATTAGGGAAATGCAAATTGTGACAGGGAGATAAACATCTGTATCCATTACATTGGTAAAAATTGCTCTGGCAAAACCAAGGGCTCAAGAAGGTGTAGATAGGATAGTAGTAACTTTAAAATATAAATATAAATATAAATATATATATCTATATATCTATCTACATATATATATATGTATTTCATAGAGGAATGGAGAGGGTGAGAGAGTTAGAAACATCATTGATGTTGAGAGAATCTTGGATCAGCTGCCTTCTGCACATCCCCCCACTGGGGATTGAGCCCACAACCCAGGCATGTTCCCTTGACCAGAATCGAACCTGGTACCGTTCAGTCTGCAGGCTGAAACACTATCCACTGAGCCAAACTAAGTAGGGCAATAGTGGTAACTCATATTTATTGTCCATAGGGTTGTAAATTGGTAAAGCTGATTTGGAAAATAATTTGGCTATCCTGAAAATTTGGACGTTTATATACCTTATTGCTACTTAACAAACCCATTCAAATATTTACAATCAGAAACAAGACTAGGATGTCCACTCTTGATACTGTTATTCGCCATAGTACTGAACATTCTAGCTAGAGCAATCAGGCATGAAAAAGAAATAAGAGGCATCCATATTGGAAATGGAGTAAAACTGTTTGTAAGTGATATAATTATATATGTAGGAAACTCTAAAGACTCCACCATAAACTTAAAAACAATAAAAAGATACATTAAAGTTTCAAAATACAAAATCAGGTACAAATATCCAATATATTCCTAACAATGAAATACCACAATTGAAATGAAGAAAACAATCCCATTTACAGTTGCAAAAAAAAAGGATAATATATCTAGAAATAAGCTTAACAAAGTAGGTGAAAGACCTGTATACTGAGAACTAATGATACATTACTGAAAGTAATTGAAGACATAAAGTAATGAAAATATATTTCATGATCATGGATTGGAACAATTCACACTGTTAAGTGGCCATAATAACTAAAACAATATTCAGGTTTAATGCAGTCTCCAGTAAAACCCAAATGGCATTTTTTACAGAAATTGAACAAAAAATCCTCAAATTTGCTCAGAATGACAAGGAACCTGAATAGTCAAAGCAATCCTGACCAAAAAAAAATAAAGAACAAAGCCAGAAATATCACATCCCTGACTTCAAACTGTTACGAAACTACGATACAATAATCAAAATAGTGTGGTATTTGTAGAAAATATTAGTGGAACAGAATTGAGAGCCCTAAAATAAACCCAAACATATATGGAGAGCTGATTTTCTACAAAGGAGCCAGAAACACAATGGAGAAAGGAAGGTCTCTTAAATAAATGACATGAAATTTGGAAATCCACATGCAAAAGAATGAAACCAGACTGTTGACACCACACAAATATTAAAGAATTGGATATACCACCTGTAACAATAAAGTCAAAACTCAGTTGTTGAACATCTCCCATCTCCAGCAATTTGGTTCTCGAACAAGTTGTTCATGGAAAAAATGTCTTAGTTGTTGAACAAAAGTTCAGTTCTCAACCCAGCAACCCTTTCATGCTGATACTTGTATGATCAGTCACGTGTCTCTCTGGTGACAAAGGAGGAATGTATGCGTGTGAGTCAGTTTACCAGTAACCTCACAATATTAACATCTCAGGAAATTGCTGTGAATATTTTCATGTTTTTTTAAAAAATATATATATTATTGATTTTTTACAGAGAGAAAGGGAGAAGTATAGGGAGTTAGAAATGTTGATGAGAGAGAAACATCAATTCAGCTGCTTCCTGTACACTCTCTACTGAGGATGTGCCTGCAACCAAGGTACATGCCCTTGACCAGAATGGAACCTGGGACCCTTCAGTCTGCAGGCTGATGCTCTATCCACTGAGCCAAACCAGTTAGAGCTATTTTCATGTTTTTTGACTTTTGTGGCAGCTTATCCTACATGATAAAACCCTAATATGCAAATTGACAGAACGGCAGAACGACTGGTTTCTATGGCGCACTGATCACCAGCAGGCAGATGCTCAGCACAGAAGCTGCCCCCTCCTGGTAAGTGCGCTCCCACAGGGGCAGCGCTGCTCAGCCAGAAGCCGGGCTCAAGACTGGCAAGCACAGTGGCGATGGCAGTAGCATCCCCTGCCTCCATGGCGGCACTAAGGACCCCTTGTGGCTGGCAGTCAGACATCCCCTGAGGAGTCTCAGACTGTGAGAGGGCGCAGGCTGGGCTGAGACACCTTCCCCCGCCCCTCCCCCAGTGCACTAATGTCGTGCACTGGGCCTCTAGTTATTAAAAATGGACACCAAATGACCATGGGTCCTAAGAAAGTTAGTGCTAACAGCAAAGTGAAAAGGAAAGTTGTGAGAATGACAATATAGCTTCAAAAACAAGTAATTGCAAAGTGTGACAGAGGTGCCCTGTGTCTGATCTGGCTATTGAGTATGATATGGGAAAATCAACAATTAGCTTAATTTTAAAACAAAAAGGCTACCAAGAGTGCTGATGTTACTATGTGTGTGAAAGTGTTCAGGAAACAAAGATCACATTCAATTGAAGAGGTAGAAAAATTATTTTTTATTTAGATCGGATGGAGAATGTCAGGCCTGAGGAGGACCATATAAAGCCCAAGAAATCATTTGATCTGGCCCTGCCAAGGCATTACTGGTGAGTTAATTAAATTTTTTACCAAATGCAGGAGGCTAATTTTCAAGTTGATTATTTTGTATGGCCCATGGG
The DNA here is from genome assembly GCF_000327345.1 of Myotis davidii. Lineage (NCBI taxonomy): Eukaryota > Metazoa > Chordata > Mammalia > Chiroptera > Vespertilionidae > Myotis > Myotis davidii. The sequence continues at coordinate 2,693,699 of NW_006300047.1, read as the reverse complement.
CGATGTTATAAGTATCCAAATTGTCCTTTGCAAAAAAGAAAAATTTTTTCCCAACTCCTGATTTAGATAAATGAAAAACAGTCAGTGATAGCAATTAGGTACAATGCTGTATGAAAAAGTGAAGATGCTGCATACTGACCTCCTGAGATCACCCATGGAACAGTTGCCGAAAGTGATTTGTTAAAGGCTAGTAGGGTGCGGTTTGGTAATTTAAGAAATGAAAAGTCACATTTATAGTGTAGTGAGGAATGGGGAGGCTGTAGTTCTAAGAAAGTAGTTACTGATAATTTTGTGTTTAATTATGATGAGGCAGGCCTCTTCTGGTAGAAAATACCAGAGACCTACATCAGATAGGAGGAGAAGTCATTGCCAAAACATAAGCCAATGACAGGCTGGCCTTATTGTTATGTGGGAATGTGAGTGAAGAGTTTAAATTGAAGCTTCTGCTTGTCTACTATTGTGAAAACCCACCAGTTCTCAAGAAAATAATTCTGAAAAACAAGTTGAATGTGTTGTGGAGGGCTAATAGCAAAGCTTGGTTAACCAGCCAGTTTTTAATTGAGTGGATTCATGAAGTGTTTGCCCCAAATTTAAAGAATACTTCTGGGAAAAATATTTGCTGCTCAGGGCACTTATTATAATGGACAAGGTTCCTTTCTACCCTCCAGGCTTGGAGGCTGAGTTGATGGAGGAGTACAGTTTCATCTCTATTGGGTTCTTGCCACCTAACACAACTCTTCCCATCCAGCCCATGGACCAGCAGATCATTTCTAAATTTAAAGGGCTCTACACAAAGGCACTGTTTCAGAGGTGTTTTGAGGTGACCTCTGAAATGAATTTAACCTCCAGGTACTTCTGGAATGAACATTTTAATATTTTCACTTGCTTGTCTCCCATTGACAAAGCATGGGAGAAAGTGTCTTCCAATACTATGCAATCAGCCTGGACGAAACTGTGGCTTGAGTCTATTACTGAAAGAGACTTTGAGGGCTGTGTCTGTTGTTGAGGATATTGTGTGTCTTGGGAAGTCCTTGGGCTTCAAGGTGGATGATGACGATGTGGAGGAGTTGGTGGAATAGTACAACACTGAGCTGACCATAGAGGAATTCTAAGACCTTCAGAGGGAGGAACAACAAACAGCAGCTGAGGATCTGTTTTCATAAGAGGGAGGAGGGTATGGAAGATATTCCTACTTTACTAATCCAGGAAAATGCTTGGGAAATGGTGAGAAATGAAAAGGTTTATTGAGAATTATCATCCTGGCAAGTAGCAAACTGTGTGATAAACTTGTTCAATGGAAATGCAGTGTTTCACTTAAGTGCTAATAACCAGTCAAAAATAAACGTCACTGGATAGGTTTTTTTGTGAGACATAGAGCTGGTAAGCCTAAAGCAAGTTCTACTGGAGCAACGAGATGAAATAACTCTAGAAGAACATTTTTATAGACATGGGTTTGGAAACAATAACATCTCTCCTCTCCATATTCAGTTATTAATAGCTCTCAACATTAAAGTTATGTTCTAGTTGATAGGTTTGCCAAAGTAGAAATGCACGAGGCCAAAGTGGTAAGGCATTATAAATTTATTAGGTAACCTGGAATACCAGATGGGCTGAGCCCCAAAATAGCACCAGCAGGTATAGGTAGTCAGTAAGTTTAAAGGACTCTAGGCGCTCTTTTTTTGGGGGCGGATAATTCTCTGGGGGAGTCCTGAATGTAAAGATAATGGTCTTAGCAAATGGAATGTGGTCTTACGAAGTGGAATATGGTCTAATCAAAAGGGAATATTGGTTGTGAAGTTGCTGGAACAGTATAGATTTCTTATGTTTGGAGCAAGGGGTTACAGCAGCATGATTTCCCCAAGAGATTGGTTGGTGAAGGCTCGAAAGTAGTCCTGGTCAGTGACTTGGGAGGTAAAAGCTGGTCCTGAGGCTACCAAAGCATCTCTTGTCTGGTTTTGTTGTTTTTCTGATTCTGGAGCTGAGATACAACTAAGGCCTTTATGTTTTCTTTAGGGAGGAAATGATCAGGGGAATAAGCTGCCTGACTAGTGATATGAAAGGGGTGGATAGGTTACCCGGGGGGAAGATTCTTATTTTCCCAGTTTTGCCCCTTTTGCTAGGCATCTGGAGCTTTCTGGCCCAGTGAGTTTCTATACCTTACATGGCCCATCATCCTTGCTTTTGGGGTCTCAGGGTCTATATTCCCCTTAAGGATTTTTGGCTCTGAATTCTTTCAGAGAAAAGGGTGTAGGATGTCTTCTATAACCGCTTTCTGCTGAAAAGGGGTGATGTTTTTCTTCAGAGCCAAAATCCTTGCTCTCTGTCAGAGTGACGATGAGGCCTGGGCACAAAAGGAGGCTATGATAGTGTCTAGGGGTGGTATTTCCTGAGTACAAGTGATAACCTGAACCGTGAGCCAAGGTCCCTTCCCTTTCTTGGGATCAAATCCCATGAAGCAGAAGAATGAAATGTTGGACCAGAAGATTTAAGCAAAAGTGTAGAACATTTAGTACAAGGAGATTCAGACTCTGCACGGGGATGGGGCACAGTAATGGGTTTCCACTGAATTCTTGTAGTCGTAGAGTATATATTTGCTACAAGCCTGCTCCATATCTACCCATGTCACCAGCTGATTGGTTACCTCAATTGTTGTTGCCCAGCAATAGACCTGAACTTTCTCTGTTTCTATGCGCCCAACTTATTGTTGCAGCCCCTCCCTAGTTTCACATAACTCCCTCTCTTGAGTCTGAAGACATTGTTATTTCTGTATGGTTGGTTTGTATGGTTAGGCTTGCTCAAATTGCTGTGTCTGTCCCTGCCTACATTCCACCTTTGTTTTCCTCTGGACCACTGGTCTGTTTGCCTACTTGTCAAGCTAACTCCTCCCAGGCTCCCCTCTGATTAGGAGACCCCAACTGCTGTTGGGAGCAGGGGCAATGACCTCTCTCGCTATTTCCTAATAACAGTGGTCTTTGTGGAGGAGCAGTTGTCAGGGTCCCATTAGAGGAGGCCAGGCTAGGGGTCCATGGAAAATGGCATTTGTCTCCATCTGTGGTTGCGTTTGAAGTACCATCTTTAGCTTGAAAGCCTCTATACAAGAAGAAACAAAGTGGGTTAAGAGGTTTAATAAGCAAGGGCTGAAGACCAAGGCTAGGACTACTATGATTAGGGGCCTATCTAAAGATAGGAGCTATGACAGTCAATATATTTTGGATAGTCAACTCACCCAAGAATCAGTGAGGTTTTGTTGAATGAAGCTGTATCAGCCAGGTTGTCTGAACTGTGGAAGCAGTGATGGTTTTCACTATCCTGCCCTGAGTGGCCCAAATGTCAGGGTTAATTTCAGTATTCACCAGGGGAAGACATAGTAACATATGAAATAGTTGTCCCCAGGCATACTAAGAGATCTTACCCCAAGAGGGGTGCAGGGCTTTCTGGCATAATTAGGACTACATGGGGAAAGGATAGCTTACACCAGCTACACCCTAAAAGGTGGGGAAAATACACTGAGTGGCCAGATTATTATGACCACCTGACTTTTGTAGGCAAACTAGCCGTACACTGCATCGTATGGGATATGGAAGCCAAAGGCCTGTTTGAACACTTTGCTGTCTGCAGTTACCAAGATAAAACGTCTCCAATTTGCACAGGAACACAAGGATTGGACAGTTGAGCATTGGAAAAAAAAGTCATGTTTCTTCCAACAAGACAATGAACCATGCCACGGTGCTCATATTGTGCAGGAGTGGTTTCAAGAACATGAGGGAAACTTTTCCTTGCTTAGGTGGCCCTCACAATCACCAGATCTCAATCCAATTGAGCATTTGTTGGACGAAGTTAAAAGAGCCATCAGGCAGCTGGTTCCACAATACATCAAATCTCACAGAACTGGACAGTACTATTCAGTAGGCATGGTGTCAGATTCCTCGCATCACTTTTCAACATCTTGTGGAGTCAATGCCAAGAAGAATCGCTGCAGTATTGAAGGCAAAAGGTGGCCCAACAAAGTACTGATGGGGTGGTCATAATAATTTGGCCACTCAGGGTATATCTTTATCGGCTTTCCAGACACACCTGAAACAGTCTCAGCCTCTGAAGACAATATACTAGCGTTTAGCTATGAGCTGAAAGGCCTTCTTCTGGGCCTCAGCTTCGGCCTGATCTTTCCTTTTTCTTTTTTTTTTTTTGACTTGGGTCTCCTCATCTCTTTTATTAAAGGCCAGGTCTTTTTGAGGGGTTTGTGTTCCTGTGTCTATTTCAAACTTTGTGGCATATATCGGGGGCTAATTAGGATATAAAATGGGTGTCCAGAAGAAGGGATCCCTCTGGGGAGGTGGTATCCATTTTGAGTCCAGCAATGAGACAGGTGGTTATATGGCTACAGAGTTGGCATCCTGGAGAATTGACCTATTTTGGGTCAGTTTGGGGGGCCCTATCAGCACCAACCAGGTAGACTGCTATGTTCTATCTATATAGGGTATTGGCATGGTCTTTAGCTGCTAGCCAGATGTGCTCCTTTTCCTCTGGGGTTAAAGAGGGCAGGTTGTCGTAGGTGTTGTGCCAGGTCAGGTCATAGAACTGGGTCAGGTACTCAAATTCCTTTGTAAAGGTGGTCAGGTCAGTGGAAAAAGACCCAAGATGCCTTTCAATCTATGGGAGTTCAGGCATGGAAAATGGAATGTATATCTGGACAATACCCTTGGCCCTGGCCATCTCTCAGAGGGAGAGGATAGGGGGCTGGACCTGGGATGTCCTGAAATGTGTAAGAGGGGGGCTTGCGAAGGAGGATGAGGGGGTAGACGAAGAGGTGGAATCCAAAGATGGGTGCGGTTGGAGGAGGCACTAAGGAGGTAAATTCTGGGGACCTGGAGGGAAATGGAGAATCAACTTATCAGAAGGGTCTGAAGGACCTGATATGTCAGGGAGGGATGCTCAGAAGCCTCAGAGTGTAAAGTTCCGGAGTTGGCAGAAGGGGGTTTGAGTGGAGAAGTAGGATTTGATAAGTAGAACAGGTTTTACACAGAGAAGGATGATTACAGAGTGTAAAGAAGGCCTGGATGTAGGGGATCTCTGACCACTTCCCATTGCAGTGATAGAAATTTTATAAGTCCCAGAGAATATTAAAATCAAAAGTTCCATTCTTGGGCCAGTGTGAGTCATTGTCTAATTTATATTGTTGATGAGGCACTTTGGTCAGAGCTCGAGCGAAGTCCCAGAGAATGTTAAAATCAAAAGTTCCATTCTTGTGCCAGTGTGAATCATTGTCTAATTTATATTGTGGATAAGGCACTTTTGCAAGAATTCCAGGACGGTCCATAAGGGAGGGAGGCCTAATCAAGGACAGCAATCATGTCACCGGAGTAGGATTCTGAGGTAAGCCTAGGTTGAGCTGCCACTGCTTACTGCTCTCTAACTAGCAAACTCAGAGTGACTGAAGGTGTTGCAATGACTCCCCGTCCCTGCAGAACTCTCATGCCAAATGTTAGGGTCACCAAAAGAGGTATGCACAAGGCCCAAGTGGTAAGGGATTATAAATTTATTAGGCCACCTGTAAAACTAGATGGGCTGGGCCCCCAAATGGCACCAGCGCCCAGGGACAGGGAGTCAGAGATCCTTTTTCTGGATGAGTCCTGAGGGGAAAGATAATGGTCTTAGCCAGCCATGGGCAAAGTATGGCCCGCGCCCGTTTGAAATGAATAAAACTAAAAAAAAAAAAAAAAAGACCGTACCCTTTTATGTAATGATGTTTACTTTGAATTTATATTAGTTCACACAAACACTCCATCCATGCTTTTGTTCCGGCCCTCCGGTCCAGTTTAAGAACCCATTGTGGCCCTCGAGTCAAAAAGTTTGCCTACCCCTGGTCTAAGCAAAAGGAAATATTAGTTGTGAAGTGCTCTAAAGGTCAGCTATCAGCCGAGGGGCTGTTGATTCAGTTATTTGATCAGACCTAACACTACTGTGTTTATTAATTTTCATTTTTTACTGTACATTTCCTTTTTATTAAATTTTCATTTATATTTTTTGTCCTTTTTGTTTTTAAAATGTTTATAGATTAAACAGTACATTTAGACATGTACTGTAAATAAGAAAGCATAAAACGGAATAATTTGGGGTCTGGAATGAATTAATTCAATTTATATTACTTCTGAGAAAAAGTGATTTGGTTTTCGAGCAAATGGTTTCTCAAACAGCCTTCTGGAGTGAATTAAGTTCGAGAACCAAGGTTCCACTGTGATAGAAAACGTAGGCACTAAACTTAGGGACTTTGGTCTCACAGGGATTTTTGTGAACTTGACCCCAAAGGCAACTGAACTAAAAGAAAAAAAACATTTAAAAATGAGACTGCATCAAACTAAAAGCTTCTGCACAGGAAAAGAAACCACCAACAAAACAGAAAGGCCACCAACCTAATGAGAGAAAATCGCAAAAGATACTTCTGACAAGTAGTAAATATTCAAAATAATCTCCAAAATATATAAGGATGCCATACAATTCCACAAAAATACAGTATTATTTAAAAATGTACAGAGGCCCTGAACAGACACTTTTCCAAAGAAGATATGCAGATTGTCAACAGATACATTAAAAGATGCTTAACATTGCTAGTTGTAAGATACCGCCTCACATTTGTTAGAATGGATTTTATCAATAACTCGGGAAATAACAAGCATTGGAGACTATGTTGAGAGGAAGGAAACCTTGCAGACTGCTGGTGGGAATGTAAGTTGTTTCAGCCACCATGAAAAAACAGTTTGGAGGTTCCTCAAAAAATTAACACTAAAGCTACCATCTGACCCTGTAATCCCCTCTTCTGGGTATCTACCTGAAAAAAATTGAAAATCATTATTTATAAAGATACAAGACGCCCTGTGTTTATTGCAGCATTATTCACAATAACCAAGACATGGAAAAAACCGAAGTGTCCCTTGATAGATGATTAGATAAAGATGTGGTACATAAACAATGAAATATTACTCAGCCACAAAAAATGAAATATTGGCATTTGCAACAACACATGCAGTTAGCTCCCAATAGTATCTGCAGTGGCTCTCATCTTATTAGACTATTCTTGCTGTCTCCTTTTCACTTCCAAAAACATGACCTCCAGTGTGGCTGTCTATGATGGAGTCAAAGTGTTTAATGACATGAAGGTGTGTAAGTCCTCCACACCAGAGGACATGAAAAAGAACCAATAGCTGGTGCTCTTCTGCCTGAGTAAGATAAGAATTTCATTCTGAAGGAGGTAAAGGAGATATTGGTAGGTGATGTGAGCCAGACTATAGGTGACCTGTATGCCATCTTTGTCAAGATGCTGCTGAACAGCTGCCACTTCACCCTGGATGATGCAACTTATGAGACCAAGGAGAGCAAGAAGGAGGACCTGGTCTTTATCTTCTGGGCCCTCGATTCTTCATACCTTAAAAGCAAAATGCTCTATGCCAGTTTTCAAGGATGGCATCAAGAAGAAACTGACAGGGATCAAGCATGAATCACAAACTGTTATTAGTGGAGGTCACTCTGCTGCACTCTAGTACAGAAGTTGGGGGTTAATGCTGTCCTTTCCATGGAGGGCTACCCTTTGTGAGCTTCCTTCAGCTCCTTCCTGGAGCATCTGGCAGCCCCAGACTTGCCTGTGGAGGTTGCAGCCTGCTCCTGCCTGCCAGACTGTAGTGGGTGTGAGGATCCCATGCAGGGAAAGGCAATCCTTTCACCCAAGGGCCACCCTCTGGACCTTCCTCCTCCCTCCACCACTAATAGTTCTGGCCTTCCCAAACTGTTTTGCTCTTCTGATTCCTCTTGGATTGAAACACACCAATCTCACCCCACCCCCTCATGCTCCACAGTTGGAGGGAAGGAACTGTATAACTCCCTAAATCCCCACCTGTTGTTCTTTCTCATGTGCCAATTTCTAAACACAATAGGACTCTTTGCTTATCTATTTAGTTCTGTGTATATATGCAGTGTTGTGGAGATTACCCTTCCCCATACTGCCTGGTTTCCTTTTCTTTTTCCACCTGGTCAGGACCACTCATAGAAGCAGTACCAATAAGGGACTTCAATTAAAAAAAAACAACAACACATACATAAATCACAATCTAGATTGATTTTGAGAGTAACATGGTAAGTGAAATAAGATGAAAAAGAACAGAAACCATATGATTTCACTTATATGTGTGATACAAAACAAGAAGCAAAAAGAGAACAAAGAAACAACAAATTTATAAATTCCACAGAATGGTGGTTACCAGAGGGGAAGAGGTTAAAGGGAGATTATAAAAGGAGACTAAGCTTTGGGTAGTGACCCTACAACAGACTATACAGGTGTCAAGTTATGGGTTGTACACCTGAAATGTATATAATAGTATTAACCAATGTTACCCCAAGAAATTTAATTTAAAAATACAGATATGTACCTTGAAACAAAAATATTTACAGCAGAAGATGCGAGAGGGCAGAGCAGGAGGGAGGGAGGGAAGGAGTGCAGAGCCCGGCCCGGAAGCTAGGAGCCATTCTGTAGTGCCATCCAGAGCAACGCGCTGCAGCAGCTCCTCTGAGCCTTTCCAGCAAGTTTGTTCCAGATTGGCTGTCAAGAATCATGGACTGTTATATGCCTTGTTTTCTGTCAGTGAGTAGACACCTCTTCCTTCCCTTCCTGGGAATCATTCTGCCCTCTCCACCCCTGCTCGCCTTGGGTCCCTCCCGTCGGACCTTCCTCCCAGAGCCCACACTCCGCTTTCTGGCTGCGCAGTCGCCTCCGTCTCGGCCAGGCAGCCGCGGCACGCTAGACATACGGGCTCTGTGCAAAGTGCTGCTTGCTCCCACTCGCACTCTCAGTTTTCGGAGACACCATGATTCCTGGTAACCGAATGCTGATGGTCGTTTTATTATGCCAAGTCCTGCTAGGAGGCGCGAGCCGTGCTAGTTTGATACCTGAGACGGGGAAGAAAAAAGTCGCCGAGATTCAGAGCCACGCGGGAGGACGCCGCTCAGGGCAGAGCCATGAGCTCCTGCGGGACTTCGAGGCTACACTTCTGCAGATGTTCGGGCTGCGCCGCCGCCCGCAGCCTAGCAAAAGCGCCGTCATCCCGGAATACATGCGGGATCTTTACCGGCTCCAGTCTGGGGAGGAGGAGGAGGAAGAGCAGATCCACAGCATCGCTCTCGAGTACCCTGAGCGCCCCGCTAGGCGGGCCAACACCGTGAGGAGCTTCCACCATGAAGAACATCTGGAGAACATCCCAGGGACCAGTGAAAACTCTGCTTTTCGTTTCCTCTTTAACCTCAGCAGCATCCCAGAGAACGAGGTGATCTCGTCCGCAGAACTTCGCCTTTTCCGGGAGCAGGTGGACCAGGGCCCTGATTGGGAGCAGGGCTTCCACAGAATAAACATTTATGAGGTTATGAAGCCCCCGGCAGAACCGGTGTCTGGGCACCTCATCACACGACTACTGGACACGAGACTGGTCCACCACAATGTGACACGGTGGGAAACTTTTGATGTGAGCCCTGCAGTCCTTCGCTGGACCCAGGAGAAGCAGCCAAACTATGGGCTGGCCATTGAGGTGACTCACCTCCATCAGACACGGACCCACCAGGGCCAGCACGTCAGGATTAGCCGATCGTTACCTCAAGGGAGTGGGGATTGGGCCCAGCTCCGGCCACTCCTGGTCACCTTTGGCCATGATGGCCGGGGACATGTCTTGACCCGACGGAGGAGGGCCAAGCGTAGCCCCAAGCATCACCCACAGCGGGCCCGGAAGAAGAGTAAGAACTGCCGACGCCACTCGCTCTATGTGGACTTCAGTGATGTGGGCTGGAATGACTGGATTGTGGCCCCACCAGGCTACCAGGCCTTCTACTGCCATGGGGACTGCCCCTTTCCACTGGCTGACCACCTCAACTCAACCAACCACGCCATTGTGCAGACCCTGGTCAACTCTGTCAATTCCAGTATCCCCAAAGCCTGTTGTGTTCCCACTGAACTGAGTGCCATCTCCATGCTGTACCTGGATGAGTATGACAAGGTGGTACTGAAAAATTATCAGGAGATGGTAGTAGAGGGATGTGGGTGCCGCTGAGATCAGCAGTCCTTGGACACACACACACACACACACACACACACACTACCATCCACTCACCCACACCCTACACAGACTGCTTCCTTATAGCTGGACTTTTATCTTTAAAAAAAAAAAGGAAAAAAAACCTAAACATTCACCTTGACCTTATTTATGACTTTATGTGCAAATGTTTTGACAATATTGATCATATATTTTGACAAAATATATTTATAACTACATATTAAAAAGAAAATAAAATGAGTCATTATTTTAAAGATAAAAAAAAATATTTACAGCAGTGATGTAAGAAAAACAAAAGAGAAATAGAAAACTGGAAATGATCCAAGTATTTATCATTGTTAACTGGATAAGCATGTTTTGTTATATTGACCCAATTGATTATTTTGCCATGTAGATGTATGAATTATTGCTGTCACAATGAAATGGATGAATTTTGTGACTGTGCATAAAAAAAAACAAACAAAATAAAAACATGTAGTGGGTTGAGTATCATCTCATGCACCAAAAGATAGCCAGCTGAACTCCGGTAAGGGCACAAAAGAAAAAAATACTGAAGGAATATAAACTGAAAGAATGGAGATTAAAATAGCAATGGAATAAGTGGATGTTGCATGGATATGCTCCCAGGACCAAACTGAAATTACAACTAAAATACAGAAACACTCCCAGAATCATCAACTGAAAACTCAATGGAGAGAACCCTGATAACTGAGAATGGAGACTGTAGGGACTGTTAGGAGGAGCGGAAATGCGAAAGTGCTGGGAGGGCTGTTATAGACAGCAACTGAAATTCTGAAGAGATATCTCAGCTGTGTGGGGTTGTCACTGAGAATTCTGGGGTCTAATCCCCAAGCTGGGCCCCCCCCAGCAGCGAGCTCCAGAACTGAGAGTGGTACACATATAACATATGTCTATGAAAAGCAACAGGGTTGCTATCTGTCAGGGATGGAAGGCTGGAAATGTAGGCACCCGCTTAAAGGACCAACACACAAAAATCCCTGTGCAGCCACTCATTTTTTGTTCTGCCAGAAGTAGGGCAAAGTGAACTAGAGCTGTGTGAGCAGAAGCTAGTGTTGGGAGCTCTGGGGATACAGCTTAGAAGGCAAACACCCAGTTACCTGTGCTAAGTCTTTTCCTCTTGCTGTGGAGGATATCTTTCTCAAGCAGATAATTGCTATGCAGGTACTTTT
>NW_006300047.1:2674379-2682347 GCF_000327345.1 Myotis davidii | reverse complement strand
GGGGGAGGGAGGGGGTGTAGGGGGAAGGGGAAACAGTTGACTCACCCTATTGGAAAAATGCCTTGACCTACAGTGTGGAGTTTCTGAGGCCCAATAAGACACTGAGAATAACATTTAGCATCCAGGTAGAAGCAATTGCCCCACTGTGTTGGGAAAACTGACCAAACCTGTGGGCAATTGCCTGAATCTAATCAGTTTGTGGCAGAGGCGGTCTCTGGAGACTTTGAGTCTTTATCTGACCTAATTAGTCATGTATAGCGTTTGACACTGTCCTTTCTGCACTAGAGATTTAGAGACGTAGTTGGTCTACCTCATAGTCACAAACACAAATAGGCAACCAAAATGAGGAGACGAAGAAACAACCCCCAAAGGATAGAACGAGATTATTCTTCAGAAGAACAGATAAATGAAATGGAGATAAGAAATTTATCTCTTACAGAGTTCAAAATAATGATGGAAAGCTGCCCAACAGTATGAGAAAAGATACAGTAAGTATGAAAACATAAATAAATAACAGCACAAATGAACACATTGGAAGGAATGCATAGGAGATTAGGGGGAGCTGAGGATTGAATTAGTGAATCAGAAGACAGGGTAGAAAAAAATCACTCAGAGAAACAAAAAGATAAATCAATTAAAAAACAGGACAGCTTGTCTATAAGCGGCCCACCTCACAAAAACAAACAAACAAACAAAAACAACAAAACAAAACACATATGGGATGAGAGAAGGGATGGGAAAAAATTTTCCATAAAAATGGAAAAGAAAAATAGCTGGAGTAGGAGTAGAACTCATATCTGACAAATGTACTTCAGAATGAAGGCCATCACAATAGATAACAAAGGTCACTACATAATACTAAAGGGATCCATCCAACAAGAGGATATAATACTGGAAAACAACTTTCTACAAGTTCAAGAAGATTGAAATCATATCAAGCATCTTCTCAGATCACAGTGCAATGAAATTAGAAATCAACTACAGTAAAAACACCCCAAAGCATTCAAACACATGGAGGCACAATAGCATCTTATTAAACAATGAATGGGTTACCAACGAGATCAAGAAAGTAAAACCTTCCTGGAATCAAGTGAAAATGAACACACACAACCTAAAATCTCAGGGACACAGCAAAAGCAGTCCTGAGCAGGAAGTTCATAGCATTGCAGGCCTACTTCAAAAAACAAGAAAAGTTAATAAGAAAGTATCTAACACTACAACTTAAAGAAGTAGAGAACAATAAGAAAAGCCCAGAATAAGTAAAAAGAAGGAGATAATAAAAATTAGAGCAGAAGTAAATACCATGGAGACTGAAAAAAATAATACAAAATATCAATGAAACTAAGAGCTGGTTCTTTGAAAAGATAAACAAGATTGATGAGCCTTTAGCCAGACCCATCAAGAAACAGAGGATTCCCAAATTAATAAAATCAGAAAGTGGGGAAGTAACCAATGACACCACAGAAATACAAAGCATTGTAAGAAAATACCATGAACAACTATATGCCAACAAGCTGGACAATGGATGAAATGGACAAATTCTTGGAAAAATGCAGTCTCCCAAAATTGAATCAGAGATCAATTGGGAGGGGGGGGAAGGGAGGACATATGTAATACCTTTAGCAATAAAGATTTAAAAATAAACTGAAAAACAACCACCAAAAAACCATGTATTAGAAAACTGTACACTTCACTAAAAAAGTCAGGTTAAGCTGTCTATAGGTTACATGTGTCATTTATCATTTGTGGGGAGCCGCTATAGGGTTAAACCTCCGACTGACCTGTTGGCAAAGTCACAAACAAGTCCCAGCTTTGAGGGCATAGTCCTCTTAAGTATAATTAGGGTTGACCTTATAACGCTCCCTAGATCTTACCTGGGAAGCTAATGGGCTGAGGGAAGTGCAATAAGAACAAAAACAAGTGAAACTCACAAGAACAGTGTAACTTTGATAACCACTATCTTGTTTACCTCTGACTATAAAAATAAAGGCTCAGCTTGCCTCAGGATCTTTCTTTGTGGCCTCAGTCAGGCACAGGAAGATCCACGGAGACTAAAGAGAGCTAAAGAGTTCTGAACGCTGTCTCCTTGTAAAACATTATTCGCCGACTCTGTCCACACCTTTGGGAACCCCTGGACCGCTGGGGCTGGACTGTGGCAATCATTAAAGTATAATTTACAAATATCAATAAAAGTATAAACTTAAAATTTTAAAATACAGATTACTTGAGGGTGGGGAGAGAGGGAGGAGGGCATGGAATGGAAAAACATAACGTAAATGGACATTACTGGTATTTTGTTGATGGTTCGAAGATACTTAGTGTTTTTAGTAGAATATTATACTTTATGATTAATGTATTTTGCATGTTTTTTATGTGCTTCTAATGTAAAGACATGTTTACCCCAATATTATTATGTTGGTGTAAACATGCCGTTATATTCCTAGTTTGGGGTTTTTTCCAAAGGCCCTAAGAAGGACCAGAGCAATCTGTTCAAGTAAGATATTTTAACTGTAGTTATTTAAGACTGATGTCTCTCTTCATCTTGATTTCTCCTTATTTTATCATCACCTGAGAGCACAGTGGTTTCAGGCATTTTGTGATTAGATATATATTTATTACAGGTTTAATAAGGTACAATGTTGGCTCACAATCCCAGGTGATTATTGTCTTATCAACCTGATTGTGATAGGAGTGTAGTCTACACTGCCTGACACCTGAAATACGTGTATAGTGAAGTAAGGATTGAGGTTTATGAATCTAAAAATACTGGGGTGGTAAACCAATTACCTTATATTTAAAATTGTATGTAGAGAATTTAGTTCTCATAGATTTCCAGTGAAAACAGAACTTTTGTTAGAAATATACTCACTAACAACATATTCAATTAAAAATTAATCGTATTTTTTTCCATTTTGTCAGGTATTGTACCTTCAGACTAAAATATTTTTTATGTTTATAGGGTACAAAGTTGTAGCAGTACCAACAAGAAGTATGTCTTGAGGTAAAACAAATGTTTTCTACATCCAAATTACCAATTTAAAAAATCATCCATGCCAGAGGGAAGACTTGGTTTATTCATTGTCTTTTTCACAAATATTTCAAAAATTGTATTCATAAAGAAGCCATCTAATATGCAGTGATACAGAAAAAATAGAATTGTAAATTGTATCAGGCCCTTAACTAACATGTTCTTTATTTTGTTAGATAACTTGTCTTTCATGTGTCATAATTATTTTTGTTTTGTTTATGTTATTTCTTTGAATGCCTTCTAACCTGGCAGTATTTCTTTGTTTTCTTACATTTTTTTTTCAGTTACAGTTGATATACAATATTATACTTGTTTTAGGTGTACAATATAGTTATTAGACAGTTATATAACTTACAAAGTGATCACCCTGATAGGTCTAGTACCCTTGTGACAGCACAGTGGCTTTTACAGTATTAGTGACCACTAGATCTCCTATCCTCATGACCAGGGGTCCTCAAACTATGGCCTGCGGACCACATGCAAATATAAATATTGTATTTGTTCCTGTTTTGTTTTTTTACTTCAAAATAAGATATGTGCAGTATGCATAGGAATTTGTTCATAGTTTTTTTTTTAAAGTATAGTCTGGCCCTCCAACGGCCTGAGGGACAGTGAACTGGCCCCCTGTTTAAAAAGTTTGAGGAACCCTGTTTTTTATAACAGGCAATTTGTACTTTTTAATACCTTCACTTTTTTCACCTATCCTCCCAACCCTCCTCCTCTCTGGCAGCCATCAATTTGTTCTTTATATCAATGAGTTAATTTCTGTTTTGTTTGTTCGTATATTTTTTTTTAGATTCCACATGTAAGTCAAATTATACAGTATTTGTGCTTGTCTGACTTATTTCACTTAGCATAACATCTTCTAGGTCTGCGGTTCTCAACCTGTGGGTCGCGACCCCTTTGGGGGTCGAATGACCCTTTCACAGGGGTCGCCAAAGACCATTGGAAAACACATATATAATTACATATTGTTTTTGTGATTAATCACTATGCTTTCATTATTTTCAATTTGTAACAATGAAATTGGGGGTCACCACAACATGAGGAACTGTATTAAAGGGTCGCGGCATTAGGAAGGTTGAGAACCACTCCTCTAGGTACATCCACATTGTAAAAAATGGTAAGACTTCCTTCTTTTTTATGGTTTAGTAATATTCCATTGTATATATGTACCACATCTTTTAATCCATTTGTCTGTTTTTTAAAAATACGTTTTTATTAATTTCAGAGAGGGAGAGATAGATAGATAAATGATTAGAGAGAATCATTTATCACCAGCCTCCTGCACCACCACCCCACCCCACTGTGGTTTGAGCCTGCAACCCTGGCATGTGCCCTGATCAGGGATCAAACCATGACCTCCTGGTTCATGGGTTGACACTACACCACTGAGTCATGCCAGCTGGGCTATCCTTTTGTCTATTGATGGATACTTATAGATTGCTTTCATATTTTTGCTATTGTAAACAATGCTTCAGTGCATATATTGTTTAAAATTATTGTTCACATATTAAGGAAGTTGCTCATTTTTCATATGTAGATTAACCATCTATATGTTCTCTCTGATAAAATCTCTTTGGGTGCTCTGCATATTTTTAATTGTAGTGTTTGGTTCTTTTTAGTGTTAAAATTTTATGACTTCTTTACATATTTTGGATATTAGCTTCTTATTGAGTATATCATGGGCAAATACCTTCTCCTATTGAGTAGGTTGCCTTTTAGTTTTGTTCATAGTTTCATTCACTGTGCAAAACTTTAGTTTGATGTAGTCAAATTGGTTTATTTTTCTTTAGTTTCCCTTGCCTGAGGAGATGTTTCCAAAAAATATTATTAAGAGCAATGTCAAAGAATTTACTGCCTGTGTTTCCTTTCCAAGAGTTTTATGGTTTCAGGTCTTACACTAAGTAGTTTATCCATTTTTAGTTTATCTTTTTACATGGTGTAAGAAAGTGATCCAGTTTCATTATTTTGCATATATCTGTCCAGGTTTCCCAATACTATTTATTGAAGAGAATGTTTTTACCCCGTGTATATTCTTGCCTCCTTTGTAATAGAATAATTGGCCATATTGGTTTGTTATTGGCCTTTCAGGTTTTTGATTCTTCCTGATTTAATTTGGGGAGACTGTATTTTTCTAGGAATTTGTCTATTTCATCTACATTGTCCAGCTTGTTGGCATATAGTAGTTCGTAGTATTTTCTTACAATCCTTTGTATTTCTGTGGTGTCAGTGGTTACTTCTCCTCTTTTGTTTCCAATTTTATTTATTTGGGTCCTCTCTCTTTGTTTCTTGATGAGTCTAGCTCAGTCGTGGGCAAACTATGGCCCGCGGGCCGGATCCGGCCCGTTTGAAATGAATAAAACTATTGAAAAAAAAGACCATACCCTTTTATGTAATGATGTTGACTTTGAATTTATATTAGTTCACACAAACACTCCATCCATGCTTTTCGTCCGGCCCTCTGGTCCAGTTTAAGAACCCATTGTAGCCCTCGAGTCAAAAAGTTTGCCCACCCCTGTTCTAGCTAATGGTTTATCAATTTTGTTTATCCTTTCAAAGAACCACCTCTTAGTTTCATTGATTTTTTTTGTATTATTATTTTTTTAGTCTCTATGTTATTTATTTCTGCTCTAACCTTTATTATTTCCTTTCTTCTGCTTACTCTGTGCTTTTCTTATAGTTTTCTTTTTAGTTCTTTAAGTTGTAGTGTTAAATAGTATCTTATAAACTTTTCCTGTTTTTTGAGGTATGCCTGTAGTGTTACAGAAAAACCAGAGAAAAACCAATCAACGCTCTGAGAGTTTGGAATTACACTTTATTCACCATGGTGGGCTTAGAGAAAATGAATTCAAATTCTAAGCAGAGCTACAAGCAGAACTTCCGTTTTTATGAAAGAGCCATCCCTTTGTGCACTTAGTGGTTATCTTGCTGGTGGCCTTGAAAACTACACAGTTCTATCCAATTAAAAATGCACCTGGCATGGCATTGGGCGTATCTGATCTCTGGCCTACAAGGTCAGACAGCTAAGTTTATCTTCCTCATTATTGAAGCAGGCTAAAGCAGGCTAGAAAGCAAACATTTTTTCAGAATAAGAGGCTGTCTAAAGAATAGCAGAGAATTCCAAACAGTAGTTTTATAGAGTAGGGGTTTGCCTTCTCAGTAGTACTATGAACTTCCCACCCAGGACTGCTTTGCTGTGTCCCTGAGATTTTAGGTTGTTGTGTATTCATTTTCACAATGAGAGAATCCCCAAGCTGGGACCCCCAGCACAGAGCACCTTCCTTCTATGAAGGTTTTTATTTCTTTCTTGATCTCGTTGGTAACCCATTTATTGTTTAATAAGATGCTATTTTGCCTCCATGTGTTTGAATGTTTTGGGGTGTTTTTACTGTAATTGATTTCTAATTTCGTTGCATTGTGATCTGAGAAGATGTTTGATATGATTTCAATCATCTTGAACTTGTGTAACCTTGGTTTGTGTCCTAACGTGTTCTGTCTTTGTGAATGATCCATGTGCACTTGAGAAGAATGTATATTCTGCTGCATTGGTGTGAAATGTCCAATAAATGTCAATTAAATCCATCTGATCCACTGTGAACTTTAGAGTCTGTGTTTCCTTGTTAAAGTTTCTGTCTGGAAGATCTATCCAGTGAAATGAGAGGGGTGGAGGGGTGTTGAAGTCCCCTACTATGACTATATTATTGTCGATCTCTCCATTAAAGTCCTCTAGAACAGTGGTCATCAACCGGTATTCCGCGGACCACTGGTGGTCCATGAGGTCCGAAAGGTTGGCAACTGCTGGTTTATGGAAACCTTTGGAGCAGCGGTCGCCAACTGGTGGTCCGTCAGATCCGAAAGGTTGGCGACCACTGCTATAGAAGTTTGTTTACATATTTAGGTTCTCCTTTATTGGGTGCATATATGTTTACCGGGGTTATATCCTCTTGTTGTATCGATCCCTTTAGTATTATGTAGTGACTTTTGTTGTTTCTTGTGATCGCTTTCATTTTGAAGTGTATTTTATCAGATATGAGTATTGCTACTCCAGGTTTTTTTTTCTTTTCCATTTGCATGGAAAATTTTTTTCCATCCCTTCACTCCCATCCTGTTTGTGTCTTTTGTTTTGAGGTGGGTCTCTTTTAGACAGGATATAGATGGGTCATGTTTTTGTATCCATATAGCTACTCTACGCCTTTTGATTGGAGCATTTAATCCATTTACATTTAGGGTTATTGATAGGAACTTATTGTCATTTTAATTCTGTATGGCTAGATTTCTCTCTGCTTCTTCTTCTCATTACAGCAATCCCTTTAGCATTTCTTGTAATGCTGGGTTGGTGGTGATGTACTCCTTTACCTTTTTTTGTCTGGAAAGCCCTTTATGTGGTTGTTTATTTTGAATGATAGCCTACCTGGACATAGTAATCTTGTTCTCAGATTCTTGCTTTCCATTGTTTTGAGTACTTCATGCCATTCTGAAGCAGGGGGTCCCTTGTGGGTGAGGACGATGGAGTCCCAACGCGCTAGGGGTCTGCATGCACGACTCCGGAGACCAGGTTCATTGACACAGATCCTGTCCCGGCCTGCGGGACAACAACGGGGGAACGAAGAGACACCCTAGGAGAATGAGACAAGCAAGGGACACGAAAGAATGGAGGCAAGACAGTGTTCTGATCAAGCCTCAAATTTTATTCTTACAGCGGCGAATATATACCTGTTTTAGGGACGGGGGGGTGGGTAAAGGGGGTCTATGGGCAGTAACCTATTACTAGAGATTTAGTAGACTCCGGATGGCTGTGCTTATCAGCGGAGATGCGTGAATTAGCAGCCTTCGGATGGTTGTGTGCTTATCAGTGGAGATGTGTGATTGTCAGCGGAGATTTAGCAGTTGTGTACTTAGGGTGAGGGTAGGTTATCTTTTAACTCCTGGCCAATTTT
>NW_006300047.1:2657022-2672216 GCF_000327345.1 Myotis davidii | reverse complement strand
GTGTGTGTGGGTGGGAAGTTTCAAATTGGCCTGGGAGAGGAAGGGGGTGGGGGGTGCTGTATTCCCTGGAAGAACAGGTTTGGCCTAACCTGGATCAATCGGATGTAAATTGACCCCATTTTTTGAGAATTTGCTACAGGAGGGAAGCAGCCCTTTCTTCATCAGAAAGGTGTGGCTTGCGCTTTTAATTAACAAAGGGGCGTTTTTTTTCTGGGCTACTTAGATTTTTAAAATTAAGATATTTTTAATAATTCTTGGGATTCAAATCCAATTATTTTAAGGCATTTATTTTAGCAACTTTTTGTAACAGAGAAATCTATCAATCTTGTTGCTAGAATTTCTACCCTGGGTCAAATTCGCCATTTTCCTTAGGAAATAAACAGTCTTGGGTTTTATTCTGCTCATTTGCAAAGAGATTCCAGCTCAAAACTCTATCTAAATGTCCAAAATCGGAACTTGCGCGCATCAGTTTCAAGCCAGGTTTTTTCTTTACATGTGAACAGAAATCCCAGACGCATATAAATACTGCACATATCTTATTTTGAAGTAAAAAAAACAAAACGGGAACTGAAAGGGCGAGAGCTATGCCCTCCATCTTACCCTGGATCCTCAATTTTTGGGGCAGCAGCCTTAGCCATGTGCTCAGCAAGGAGCTTCTTCCCGGAAGCCCAAGCCTTTGGATTTCTAAAACTAACCAATGACAATCAAGGGAAGTGCGTGCCATAGATACGACCACATCCTGTGTAACAAGACACCGACTTGCACCCGGCCAATTGGCAGGGCCCACAGTCCTCTCTCCTCCCCTTACTCCAACCCCCTTATAAAACCCCTCCCCACACAGAGCTATCTCTCTCTGCCGCTTGTCGCTGGGTCAGTGAGTGTGGTCAGGGAGCCGAGCTAGTTCGAATAAAGACTCTTTGCTTTTGCATCAGACTCGGCTGGCTCCCTGGTGGGCTTTTGGAGATCCTGAAATCTGGGCATAACAGAACAAATACAATATTTGTATTTGCATGTGGCCCATGGGTCATAGTTTGAGGACCTCTGGACTATGTATTAGGTCAGTGATGGCGAACCTATGACACGTGTGTCAGAGGTGACACGCGAACTCATTTTTTTGGTTGATTTTTCTTTGTTAAATGGCATTTAAATATATAAAATAAATATCAGAAATGTAAGTCTTTGTTTTACTATGGTTGCAAATATCAAAAAATTTCCCTATGTGACACAGCACCCGAGTTAAGTTAGGGTTTTTCAAAATGCTGACACGCCGAGCTCAAAAGGTTCGCCATCACTGTATTAGGTAGATCCTCTACACCTCTCAATCTCTAGTGCATGACAGTGTTAAAAGCTGTTTCTGACTAATTAGATCAGCCATAGACTCAAAGCCACTAGAGACCACCTCTACCTATAGACTGATAGGATTCCAACTTGAATTGCCCACCAGGCAATCGTCCTCTGGTGTAGGGAGGGTTTTTTTTCAATAGGGTGGGGCAGTTGCTTCTGCCTGGAGGCTAATTGTTATTTTTTAATATCTTAAGTGGCATCAGGTAAGGTATTTTCCAATAGGGTCTGTCAACTGTCTTACCTCCAGGCAAGGCAAATGTCTATGTGGGAAAGATGTCCTCTGCTGTGTGAGGAAGTATTTGGCCTAGGAAGCTGGCGTTTCTGCTTTCTGAGCTCTATCCCTTGGATCCCTGGCTTCTGCTCTCACAGCTCCAGTCTGTTTCACCCTCCCTCTATCCAAGCACAAGGTGGGTGGATCCACAGGGAGTTTAGTGCATTGGCCCTTTAAGAGGGTGCCTGAATTTTCAGTTGTTACTCCCTGGCAGACAGCACCCCACTGCTTTTCACAGCCAGATGTTATGTGGGTATCCTCATTTTTGGTGCTCTGTGCTGGGGGGCCCAGCTTCGGGATTAAATCCCAGAGTTCTCAGTGGCAACCCCCTACAGCTGAGATATCTCACTGGGTGCCTGACCAACCCTTTCGTGCCTCTGCCCCTCCTGCCAGTCTCTATGTGGTCTCCACTTTCAGTCCTTGGGTATCAGGGTTCTCTCCTGTGAGTTTTCTATTGATTATTCAGGAAGTTTTTCTACATTTTAGTTGTAATACCAATTTGTTTCTGGGAGCAGGTTTGTGCAGCATCCACTTACTCTGCCACCATTTTTAATCTTCCTGCCCATATAGGTTTGGATTTACTTCTGTATTCTCTATTCTGTTGCAATGATCTCTGTGTCTTTTTTTATGCCAGCACCATGCTGTTTTGATTACTATAGTCTTGTGGTATAGTTTGATATCGGGTAGTGTGATACCTCCGACTTTGTTTTCCTTTCTCAAGATTGCTTTGGCTATTCAAGATCTTTTGTGATTGCTTACAGATGTTAGGATTATTCTAATTCTGTGAAAAAGCCATTTGAATTTTGATAGGAATTGCTTTGGGTAGTATGGACATCTTAATCTTACTAATTCTTTCTACCCATGAATGTGGCATACCATTTCATTTATTGTTGTCTTCAGTTGTTTTCTTCAATATCTTAAAGGTTTTTTGAAGTACAGGTCTTTACCACTTTGGTTATATTTGGTTATATTTATTCTTACTGATGCAGTTATAAGTGGAGTTGTTTTCTTAATTTTTCTTTCTGATGGTTCCTTAACTGCTATACTAAAATGCAGCTGATATCTGAATATTAATTTTGTACCCTGCTACTTTACTGAATCCAGATACCGGCTTTTTGGTGGAGTCTGTAGTTCTTTATATTTATGTAGTATCCTGTCATCTGAAAATGAAAATTTTCTTCTTTCTTTCCAATTTGGATGCCTTTTATTTCCTTTTCTTGTCTGATTGCTGTTATTTGGACTTCCAAGACCATTTAAATAAAAGTGGTAAAAGTAGACAGCTTTGTTTTTGATGAGTATGATGTTAGCTGTGGTTTGTCATGTATGGCCTTTATTATATTGATGTATGTTCACTCTTTGCTGAGAGTTTTTATCTTAAGTGAATGCTGGATTTTGAAATGCATTTCCACATCTATTAATAGGATCATATGATTTTTATTCTTGATTTTGTTTGTGTGGTGTATTACCTTATTCAACTTGCAGACATTGGACCAGCCTTAAATACTGGCAATGAATTCCACCTGATCATGATATATGATCCTTTTAATATACATATTGCTAAATTTGGTTTGCTCGTATTCTTTATAGAATTTTTCCATCTATCCTCATCAGTGGTATTAGCATATATATTTTGGAATGTCTTTGGTTTTGGAATAAAATGAGCTAGGCAGCCTTCCGTCCTTTTCCGTTATTTTGAAATAGTTTGAGAAAGGTAAGTGTTAATTTTTCTTTGAATGTTTGGTAAAAGTCACCTGTGAAGCCATCAGGTTCAGGACTTTTGTTTATTGTGAACTTCTTTATTATTAATTCAATTTCTTTAGTATGTATTGATCTGCTCAGATTTTCTGTTTCTTCTTTATACAGTCTTAAGAAGATTATATTTTTCTAGGAATCTATCCATTTCTTCCATGTTGTCCAGTTTGTTGGCATATACTTGTTCAGAGTACTTTCTTATAATCCTTTGTATTTCTATAGTGACAATTACCACCTCTCCTTTTCTTTTTTTAATTTTTTTAAAAAATATACTTTATTGATTTTTTACAGAGAGGAAAGGAAAGGGATAGAGAGTTAGAAACATCCATGAGAGAGAAACATTGATCAGCTGCCTCTGCACACCTCCTACTGGGGATGTGCCCGCAACCCCCGAATCGAACCTGGGACCCTTGACTCTGCAGGCCGATGCTCTATCCACTGAGCCAAACCGGTTTCGGCTCTCCTTTTCTGATTTTACTTGGTTCCTCTCTTTTTCTTGATGAGTCTGGTTAAAGGCTTATCAATTAGGGTTCTTTTCAGAGAACCAGCTTTTTATTAATTTAATCTTTTGTAATCATTTTAGACTCTATTTTATTTGTTTTCACTCTGATATTTGTTATTTCCTTCTTTTTACACTCTTTGGTCTTTGTTTTTATAATTCCTTTAGGTGTAAGGTTAGATGGTTTATTCTTTACTTTTCTTGTTTCTTTTTTTAAATATATTTTATTGATTTTTTACAGAGAGGAAAGGAAAAGGAAAGAGAGTTAGAAACATCCATGAGAAAGAAACACGGATCAGCTGCCTCCTGCACACCCCCTACTGGGGATGTACCCGCAACCAAGGTACATGCCCTTGACCGGAATCAAACCTGGGACTCTTCAGTCCACAGGCCGACGCTCTAGCCACTGAGCCAAACCAGTTAGGGCTACTCCTACATCTTTAAATCAAACTGGTCAGGACGTATTTTTCTTGTTTCTTGAGGTAAGACTGTATTGCTGTGAATTTCCCTTTTGGAACCACTTTGGCTGTTCTGATAGATTTGGGGTCATTGTGTTTTCATTATCGTTTGTCTCAAGATACTTTCTGATTTCTTTCTTGATCTTGTTATTAAGCCATTTATTACTTAGTGTCATGTTATTTAGCCTCAATGTGTTTTTGTGTTTTTCAATTTTCTTCATGTAATTGATTTCTAGTTTTATATCCTTGGGTCAGAGAAGATGCTTGATATGATTTTAACCTTCTTAAATGTATTGACTCGTTTTGTGGCCTCACATATGGTGTATCCTAGAAAATGTTTCGTGTACACTTGAAAAGAATGTATATTTGGCCTGACCTAGTAGCTCAGTTAGTTAGAGCATGGTCCTGATATGCCTAGGTTGTGGGGGTGATCCCCGGTCAGGGCACATACAAGAATCAACCAAAGAATACATAAATAAGTGGAACAATAAATCTATGTTTCTCTGTCTCTCTGTCTCCCTCTTTCTCTTTCCCCACCCCACCTTTGTCTCTCTCCCTTTCTCTCTCACTCAAATAAACAAATAAAAATTTTTAAAATATATTTTTATTGATTTCAGAGAGGAAGGAAGAGAGAGAGATAGAAACATCAATGATGAGAGAGAATCATTGATTGGCTTCCTTCTGCACGGCCCCCACTGGGGATCAAGCCCGCAACCCGGACATGTACCCTTGACTGGAATCGAACCCGGGCCCCTTCAGTCCGCAGGCCGACGCTCTATCCACTGAGCCAAACAGGCTAGTGCACAAATAAAATTTTTAAGAAAAAGAAAAACATATATTCTGCTGTTTGGGCGTCCTAAAAATATCACTTGAATCCATCTGGTTTAATGTATCGTTTTAGGCCACTGTTCATCAGTCTATCCTTTTATATCCATCAATATTTTTTTTTAAATATATTTTATTGAGTTTTTACAGAGAGGAAAGGAGGGAGATAGAGAGTTAGAAACATCGATGAGAGAGAAACATCGACCAGCTGCCTCCTGCACACTCCCCACTGGGGATGTGCCTGCAACCAAGGTACATGCCCTTAACCGGAATCGAATGGGACCTTTCAGTCCACAGGCCGACGCTCTATCCACTGAGCCAAACCGGTTTCGGCCACCAATATTTTTTTTAAATGTATTTTATTGATTTTTTACAGAGAGAAAGGGAGAGAGATAGAGAGTCAGAAACATCGATGAGAGAGAGAGACATCGATCAGCCGCCTCCTGCACATCCCCTACTGGGGATGTGCCGGCAACCCAGGTACATGCCCTTGACCGGAATCGAACCTGGGACCTTTCAGTCCGCAGGCCGACGCTCTATCCACTGAGCCAAACCGGTTTCGGCTATATCCACCAATATTTGCTTTATATATTTAGGTGCTACATTGGATTTATAGATGTTTACAAGAGTTATGTTCTTTTGTTGGATTGACCCCTTTCTCATTATGAAATGTCCTTTGTCTCGTATTACATCCCTTATTTTAAAATCTAGCTTATCTAAGTATTGCTACATCAGCTATTTTTGTTATTCCGTTTGCATGAAATAACTTTTTTCATCCCTTTACCTTCAGTCTGTGTGTCTTTTGATACGAAGTGGGTCTCTTGTAGGTAGCTTATGTACAGGATTTGTTTTTTTATCCATTCAGCCACACTATGGTTTTTTTAAAGGAGCATTGAATTCATTTATACTTAAAGGAATTATTATTTTTTTTAATATATTTTATTGATTTCTTACAGAGAGGAAGGGAGAGAGACAGAGAGCCAGAAACATCGATGAGAGAGAAACATCGACCAGCTGCCTCCAGCACATCTCCTACTGGGGATGTGCCCGCAACCCAGGTACATGCCCTTGACCGGAATCGAACCCGGGACCCCTTAAAGGAATTATTTATTGGTCTGTAGTTATTGCAGTTTTATTCATTGCTTTCTGATTGTTTTCGTAGTTTTCATTTCTTACTCTCTTTCTCACTTCCCTTGTCTGTGATGATTAACAGTGTTGCATTTGGATTCCTCTCTCTTCATCTTTTGTTTATCTTGTGTTTTGGTTTGTGGTACCATGTAGCTCACATATACCAAGTTGTGGACAGCAGTCTATTTTAAGCTGCTTGTCACTTAAGTTTGAACATTCTAAAGTTACCCCTTCATTTGTATTTTTTTCTCTTTTTCTTTTGTGCATGTGTTTGTGGGTGTCTCTTAATTTATTGTAATTATACATGATCTTTCTACTTTTTTGCCTTGTGAGCTTTGTATTAGCTTTATATTTGTTTGATCCATTGTGTTTACTAAATGTTTTCCTTTGTCAGTGAGAACTTTTTATTTGCTATATTTTCTTATTCATACTTTTGATCTTTTGTTGTTTACTTAATGAAATCACTATAACGTTTCTTGTAATTCTGGTGATGAATTCCTTTAGCGTTTTCTTATAGTAACTAGCTCTTCTTTGATTCTAAATGATAGCTTTGCTGGGTAGAGTTATATTGATTGTAGAACCTTGGTTTTCATCACTGTTAATATTTTGTGCCATTCCTTCGTGGCTTCCATAGTTTCTTTTGAAAATAGCTGATTATCTTATGGAAGCTCTTTTGTTCATAACTGACTTCTTTTCTCTTTTATGATTATCTCTTTGCCTTTAACCTGTGACATTTTAATTATGATGTGTGCTGGGACTCTTCGGGTTCATCTTATTTGGGACTCTGCACTTTCTGAACTTGTATGTCTATTTCATTCTGCATGTTAGAGAAGTTTTCAGTCTTTTTTTTTTTCTTCAAATAGGTTTTCAAATCCCTTGTTCACTCTCTTCTTCTTCAGGTACCCTTATGATATGAATGTGGGTATGCTTGATGTTATCCCAGAATGCCCTTTAAACTATCTTCATTTTTTTTTCTTTTAGCTATTCTGATTAGGTGTTTCCACTTCCGTGTCTTCTTGATCCTGTTTTGTCTAATCTGCTGTTGGTTCTCTCCAATATATTCATTTCATTTAATGTATTCATCACGGCCCCCACTGGGGATCATTTTCTGACTGCCTCCCCTCCCCCCCGTCTATGGTTTCTAAGGTTTTGCTGAGTTTATCTGTTCTTCCCCTAAGTTCAATGAGCATTCTTATAGCCAGTGTTTTGAACTCTGTATCTAGCAGATTGCCTGTATCCATTTCATTTAGTTCTTTTTTTTCTGGAATTTTGCCCTCTTCCATTTGGGACATGTCTCCTCATTTTGGCTGACCCACTGTGATTTTTTTTTTCTGTTTATTAGGTAGATCTGCTACATCTCCTAGTCTTGGCAGGATGGCCTTATGTAGTAGGTGACCTGTGAGGCCCATTGGCACAGTCTCTCTATTTCCCTTAGCTGGGTGCACAAGGGGCATGTATCCCTTGTGTGGGTTGTGTGTGCCTCCTGTTGTAGTTGAGTCATGATTGTTTTTGGTATATCAGTGGGTTTGATTGACCATTGGGCTACCTGGCTTTGAGGGTTGTTTGTGACTACAGCGGATAAGTAGTTGTGTGTGGGCTGACCCCTCCTCCCCCCAGAAGGAAAGTCACATTAACAGAGCCCTCGTGCCAGCCATTCTGCCCTTTGGATGTGTCATTTGTGGACCTGGTTGAATGGTGCTCTTGTGTGTTATCAAGCTGGCAACCAGTTGTGTTGTTTCTGGAGCCTCTTGGGAGGGCACAGGTAGGGGCCACATGCTGGGAGTCACCTGCAGTTGGTGGCTGCTTGTGCTGGGCCTAGAGGCTCTTGAGAGAAGCTATGCTGTGAACTGAGGCTGGCTGCTACTAGTGCCAATCTTGAGATGCTTTGGTGTGGGCACCACAATGTGAGCTGAAGCCACCTGTCACTTGTGTTGGGTTTCTGGCTGATTAATTGAAGCTATATTACAAGTCAACACTGGTTGCAACTTTATAATAGGCTTGGAGCCACCTGGTAGTGGTGTAATGTACCCCATGAATTACACAAAGGACGACTCAAGAAGTCACATTAAGAAGTCTATTCTATTCAAAAGCCAGTGGCTCTGAGGGGGCATTCGGGGGCATTAGCAGCTCTGAGTGACTACAGTATTGAGCTTATAAAGACAAAAAAACCCACATCCTGCTAGACGTTGGAATGTAGAGCTATCTTGTGAAAGCAGATTGTACAGAAGCAAACTGAGCAAAGTTAGTTATCTCTAAAAGTTATAGTTTTAGTTTTTGGAGCCATTGAATCAAGGGACAACATTCCCGGAGCCACTGAGTCAATGGAAAAGCAATTAAAGCAATTTTTGCAGTTCTGGTCCTCAGGCACAGGAAAATAACCCTTGTAAAGCCATAATGTGGGCTGGCAACATAATGGGGTAATTTATGTGAGTTTCCAGGTCTCATTCTGGAAATGGAGGTTTAACTACCCTATTGTTTATGCAAGCAAATGTTTACAGTAGCCAGAATAGCAGGGTTAAAATTTATACAGCAGTTTTTACCTGAGATGAATGTTACTATGCTTCATTGCTTCAATGGAAGTCACAATGCATGTTGAGAGCAGTCACCACTTGTGCCAGCCTTGGGGCTACTTAGCAAGAAGTACAGGGCATGATTAGCCCAACTGCTTCTGTTTGAAGTTTGTGGGCTTTTCAGTAAAGTCCACAGCATAATGCTACTTGTGTGGAAGCCCCTGGAAACAGCTCATTCTGGGTGGGTAAGGTGGGTGGGATTGCATCTCGAGGAATCACCAGAGCTGGACAAACATTGTTAGCCAGGTTAATGGAGAGCTCAGCTTTGGTACCGGTGTAGGGCTGCCAGTTTTGTGAGATTAAGACTGAACAAAGAACAGTGGTGCTTGCCAGCACTTCCATCCCCAGAGAGAACTGCCCTGACCCCTGACCTTCAAGCCCTTGCTCTGAAACCAGTCAGTTCAGCTCCTCTATGTATGTCCCTGGCGCTCTTGGAGCTGCTGCCCCTTGGCTGGAGCACAGAGTAAGTGAGTTTGTGAGTGAGCAAGTAAGTTTGTGAGGGGGCGAATTCTTGCAGTGGGGAAAAGGGGGGTTTCACTTGAGGAATTCCTGGGACTCATTATGGACGATACCTCTTCCCATCACTTTTGACCTGGGCCGGTGAGCCAGGTGAGAGGCTGGCACCTCTCACTCTTCTGGGGGAACTTTAAAGCTGAGATAATCCTCTGATTTTTAATACCTACACCGTTAGTGTGGGACCTGCCCCTACCACATCCCTGTCCCTTCTACCAGTCTCATTGTGGCATCTTTATATTTTCTAGTTCTAGGACTTCCATTCAGCTAGTCTTCAGGTGGCTCTCAATAATGGTTGTTGAATAAGTTAGTTGTAATTTTGATGAGGTAATGGGAGGAGACAAACACAGCATTTAGCTCCCACCATCTTAACTGGAACTACTGCAGTATTCCTTTTTTTTTTCTATTTAAACAATAATTTTATTGTTTGAGTACATAGATAAATTTATGCCACTTGGGCAGAGTCTGTGAATGTCTCCTATGTTTAGTTGCAGGGGAGGATTTGTTTGGTCTTATAAGCCAACCAGTGAATACGGCTATTGATTAAAATTGGACAGAATTTACAAAAAGGATCAGAATCCTTTTTTTAAAAAAATTGTTTTTTTATTAATTTCTTATATGTTCCTCTCAAGATGCTTTTGAACAGCAATAGTTTTCTTAATAGTAGAGATGATCAAGAACATCAGGAGTGAATCCTTTTGACTTAAGAATTCTCAAGATTGTATTGCCTGTCACTTATGTAACACTATTTTCTCAAGGTCACACTGATTTGTGTTGAGTCAGCCCCTTCTTGGCCAGTTTGTAGATCTGCTGTTTCACATTGTCACAGGTCAACTTCAGCCAGGTGGGGATGATGCAGTGGCAGGGCAAAGCTGACTAGGACAAGCCTTTACTTGAGAGCATGCATGCAACCCATTATGGCCACAGACAAGCAGCAAAAAAAGAGCAATATTCCTTTCTTTTAGACCAGTTACTTACCCACCATTTAGATACAACTTGATGTGGACACTGAGATAAATACTAAAATATTTCTCTGCTATGTGGTAGATTTTCCTTAAATTATGAGAAACTATCAATAATTAAGTATTATAGCCGTAGCCGGCTTGGATCAGTGGATAGAGCGTCAGCCTGCAGACTGAGGAGTCCCAGGTTCGATTCCGGCCAAGGGCACCTGCCTGGGTTGCGGGCTTGGTCCCCAGTAGGGGGTGTGCAGGAGGCAGCCGATCAATGATTCTCTCTCATCATTGATATTTCTGTCTCTCTCCTTCTCCCTTCCTCTCTGAATCAATAAAGAAATATATTTTAAAAAATATTTAAGTATTACAAAACCTAAATTGGCTTTCTTATTATAACTGGCATCATGCTGTGTATTTTAGTGCTCATTTCATATTCATGCCTATTGGGAATTACTCCTGCGGTACCATTTATTTTGAAAATTTGAATGTTAGGAAAGCTTTTAAAAAGTGCCACTGTGTGTAGAAAATGGAATGTTCTATGTAAAACATTGTTTTCTGTGTTTATGAACAATTGCAACTTAATCTTAGATTATCTAACATATGGCCTGCTTAGATTATTTAAACCAGAAGTTAATGGTTATAGCAGTCAAGTGATATAAAAAGTGGCCAGGTAAATGATCAGGTTTAGTAACAAGTAGAGGCTTACTAGCACTATAAATTTTGAATTTATAAAGTTTAAATTTATAGAAAGAAATTGAAATTATTTGTACATTTTAGTAAATGTGGATTTTAAATAAAAATAACTAAATGAAGAGATAGTCTCAACATTGTTTTAATATTGTAAATAGATGTTAGCTTTTGTCTGCTGGAGAAATGCTTTTAAATATGGTATCTTAAATTCTAGGATTTGAAAGATGGCAAGTCCAGATAGAAGTAAACGGAAGATATTAAAAGCCAAAAAAACAATGCCTGCCAGTTGCCGGAAACAAATAGAGAT
This sequence comes from Myotis davidii, assembly GCF_000327345.1. Lineage (NCBI taxonomy): Eukaryota > Metazoa > Chordata > Mammalia > Chiroptera > Vespertilionidae > Myotis > Myotis davidii. The sequence goes on along the minus strand of NW_006300047.1, from coordinate 2,660,903 downwards.
CCTCCATAAGTCAAAGAATGTTGAAGCCCTGAAAACAGCAGCAATTGGGAATAATGTGTCAAGTGATAATCAGAATTCAAGTGTTGTCATAAATAACAAATGTAGAGATTCTGAAAATGATGTTTCCTCATTGGACTCTAATAAAAATTCAGCATGCTCACAAAAAAGTAAAGTATCTTCTCAGAATTCAATAAAACCACTAGAAATTGATTTGGAAACAAGATCGCAATCCACTGAAGAACAAGCTGTATGCCCTTACCAAAAGCCAAGTAAACCAATAGAATCTCCCAGGAATCTGTCTACACAAGAGGCAAAAGATTCACAAAACACTTCTGAAAACTGTAACAAGGCAAATGTAATAAGATCCTGTTTTGAACAACAGGGAGAGGATTGTAATCTGAAATCCGTTAGTAGCCAACACAGTGTATTGAGTAGTATAGTTCAAATGTCAAATTCTGCAGTAATCAATACCTTGGATAAAAGAATTGACAAGATAGTTTCCCATTTAGAAACAAACTCCAATTCTGCATCTCATGATAAAAGGCAAAATGACATTTTGATTTTAAGTTCAGACAACCATTTTGTGCCTGTTGATAAAATACCTACAGCAGTAAATTCAGTCATTTATAGTAACTGTACTTCTGACAGTTTGAAAAGTGAAGACTCCTATAGAATCTATCATTCTATCCTTTTAAATGGTGAAAATACAGAGTCAACATGGCTGTCATCACTTGACACAGATAGTAATAACAGTAAGTGTATGCTTGTATATCTTCTGGGGAAATCAAAATAATCACTGTCTTTTGGTGGGTTTTATAGTCTCAGATATAGAAACAGTAAGTACATACCCCGTCGGGCAAAAGTACAGTTTGGAAAATAATACTATAATTAATAAGTAATTATACAGGAATAAGCTATTTTGTGTACTCAGAACTATAAACCTATTTTAGCCACACCCTGTATAGACAGGGAAAAGGTAAACAATGACAAATATTTCAGAGGATCTTGTTTCTGAACCATTCTTGGTGGGGAGGGGAAATAGTACCCTCTATATCCAAAGGCAGTAACTTCTGTCAAGAAATCAGTCACTTTTTCTTGAGAGCACAAAAAACCAAAAGGTGGTTTTATAGCATTAGCTTGGTTTATTTTATCTACATATTTTCTTATTTTGAAGCTTTATTTATTAGATTGGGAGACTAGTTGACAGAGAGAGTGGATTTTTAAATTGTTGATGAACTCATTTTTTTTTTCATAGAATTGACCTGTAAATCATGTGCCAAGTATATGCGCATATACATACATACTTGTGTGGGTGTGTATGTGTGTGTGTGTGTGTGTGTATGTATAGAGCAGTGATGGCGAACTTTTTGAGCTTGGCATGGCAGCATTTTGAAAAACCCTAACTTAACTCTGGTGCCGTGTCACATATAGAAATTTTTTGATATTTGCAACCAGAGTAAAACAAAGACTTATATTTTTGATATTTATTTTATATATTTAAATGCCATTTAACAAAGAAAAATCAACCAAAAAAATGAGTTCGCGTGTCATAGGTTCGCCATCACTGGTGTAGAGAGAGAAATGTGCCAAGTATATGCACATATACATACATACTTAGTGTGTGTGTGTGTGTGTGTGTGTGTGGAGAGAGAGAGAGAGAAATGCATTAAATAATTAACCAATGAAGTTCTAGGGTTAGAAAATCATTAAAATAGCTAAAGTATATTTCATTCAAAGTAGGATGTTTGTGTAGCTTAAGGAAATATATGGAAAAGCTGAGTTTATAGGATAAATTTTGTCGAGGCTTCAGAGTGATCATTTAACAAGATGAATTTAAAATTGCTTAAAAATAGGGTCACCTATTAAAAATATGTAGGACTACCTAAGTAACTGTTTATAGAAATATTGTAACTACTTAAGTAACTAAGTAGAAAATTAAATGCTATAATTTATTCCATTTTTTTAGTATTAACTAGATATTAAATGTATATTAAGTAGGATTGAAGGGGAAATGCATCTGAGGCCACAACCCTACCTACGATACTCATTTTTAAAAATAAATTAGATTTTTGCAGTTTTTTATACAATTGCATTTTCTAAAAAAACGCTGTCAATTGCCACATTTTAGTTTTTCCATTTGCTGAGAAGGTCTAGAAATTAGAGAATTGCCCTGTTTCCTTCATTAGAAGGAGTATTTTCATCTCTGACCTTTCCATTTCCTCAAGGCCATAATCATAAGAAGAGGATGTTTTCAGAAAACAAAGAAAATGTTAAGCGCCTGAAAACTTCAGAGCAAATTAATGAAAATTTTTGTGTAGCTCTGGAAAAGCAAACAGCATTGCTGGAACAGGTAAAATATTGGGGCTTAAATATTTGCTTCAGAAACTTCTACTTTTGATTAGTAAAATATGGTAAAAGTTGTCCTGGCTAGTTGATGAGTGTCATCCTATATACCAAAAGGTCACTGGTTAGATTCCTGTTCTAGGCTCATGCCCAGATTTCAGGTCTGATCCTCGGTAAGGATGCTTAAAGGAGGCAGCCAGTCAATGTTTCTCTTACATTGATATTTCTCTCCCTTTCTCCTTCCCTCCCTCTCCCATTCTCTCTAAAATCAATAAAAACATATTTTTTAAACAAAGGAATAGTTGCCCTGGCAGGTTTTGCTCAGTGGTAAAGAGAATTAGCCCTCACACCAAAGGGTCACAGGTTTGATTCCCAACCCAGTTGAGCGGGAGATGTCTGTCTGTCTCCCTCCTTCCCTCCCTCCCTCCCTCCCTTCCACTCTCTCTAAAAAATCTATGGGAAAAGTATCCTCGGGTGAGGATTTTAAAAAATGGTAAAAGTTACTTGATCTCCACAATGACTTAGTACAGATGACTTTCACTTGATGCAAAGCTGGTATATGAAAAATGAATTAGCAGATGGAGGTATTAGGGGAAGATAATTATTTACATTACCAAGATATCTCTAGTTACTTGAAAATGATCCTATGCAGAGTAACCTAGATAGAGTGCTCTGGTAGAAATAGTATGGGATTTTCAGTAATTATTGCATTCAAATCTCTTTGTGAGTCACATACCCCAGGGACTTGAGCTTTGCTGAAAAATCTATTTTGTACTGGTAATGAGGTTCTTTGGTCTGTATTTGTAGCTATTTGTAGAAATTATCACAATTGCTCACTATTTCAGGCAACCTAAAGTTCATTGCATAGTCCTGTTATATTTAGGTTTACTTGCCCTAATTTCCAAGTTTACGTAGGTATGCTGTATTATCTGACATTTTGCTGTATAGTATCATTAAACACATGTTTTGCTTTCATTTTTGCCCAATTTCATCTCATTGTATTGCAGTTTCCATACATGTCTGATCAACTGAGTTTAAGGAGTTTCAGTTTTAGTAGGTCCTGTTTTGATTACCATATTTTGTAATTTTACTGTACTCACCACTAGAATGCCACAACTAAAAGACATTAAGTAGTAAATGAATGCCTGTCAGCTGTAATGGAACAAAAATGCCCTAATTCAAACTATTCTTACTGTATCCAAAACAAAAACACTACTGGTTTTTAAAAACAGGCCATTACAATTATGTAGTTTCATATTATATGAATGTTATTATATGAATATAGTATAATACCTGGAAGCCTTTTTGAAAGATGAATGCTGAACCAGCCTAATAGATGAGTCAACAGTTTTTCCCTTTCTATCTCTTGTTTTCTTCCAGGAAGACCAAAAGAGACACTATTAAAAAATATGTAAATGTCCTATTGTTTGCAGGAAAAGGGTACCAGAATTATGGTAACCATGGATGCAGTTTAAGAAAAGTTGAAAAATATTATAGCTGTGTCTTTTTTTCCCTGTACCCTGCCCTCTATCCCCCCC